>NC_056499.1:11148049-11167797 GCF_014905685.2 Nematolebias whitei | reverse complement strand
AGACACAAACAGACACAAACAGACAGAGGGAAACCAGGAATCCCACATTTGGCATGTTATTTTGACATACTTTTATCTATTTACTTATATGTTTACTTCTGAATAAAAGGTTTTAAACAAAAAAAATAGAATGGTAATATTTGATTTTTAACTTTATATCATGTTTCAAACTGAAGGCTCAGGGGTCAAATATGGCCCTTGTTAACATTGTATCTGACCTCCAAGATGATATTTTAAAAAAGGTAAAATATGTTCATTTCTCTCCTTATACTTAAAATCTGAGCATATTTCTTATGACTGTTGGAGAGCTCTAAAGCCCAAAATATATCAGTTTGATTTTTTTCTGTAATCTATGATTTTGTGGAAAAGGTGACGGAGAACATAAAATGAGGCTGATGAAATTCGTGTAGAGGATCCTGCAACCAAGAAACAATGTCAGATATTTGACTGGAGTTAATGTATTGACAGAAATTGACCCTTGGTTTGAAATAAATTATTCAGTTTGGCCCCCTTTTGTAACTGAGTTGGACACCCCTGCGGCTGTGGCTGAGTGGTTAGAGCAGTCGTCCTCCAATGCGAAAGTTGGGTGTTCGAATCCACCAGCAGTCACATGTCGAAGTGTCCCTGGGCAAGACACTGAACTCCTCATAGCCTCTGATGTGTGTCCCATCGGTGTATGAATGTGATAAAGCACTGATTGGTCTCTTTAGAATGATTTGTTCAATTAGCTTTGTAGAGATCTAGTAGAGTGCTGTAAGAATGGGTAAATGAGGACACAGATTGTCGTGTAAAGTGGTTTGAGTATCTTGAGATAAGATAGAAAGGCGCTATATGAGTACAGTCCATTTACCATTTAAATGGCAAGATGGTTCATTTTTGTGTCTATGCTGTTAAAATAGTTCAATATTAAACCAGATTTTGTAGAGTTGTTAGGTGTGTATCATAAAATCAAGAATAAAAATTAAGACAGAACATAATATTGTAATATTTGATAAAAGTGGAACCAAATATTTATTAAACTTTGACAAATGTAAGCTATAAAAAAAATCTGTAATGTTTTATAAAATGTATAATTACAGTTTAGATTGTGTTCAGCTTGGTTTTAGTCCAATTCACATTCACACTTCTTTTTGTTTAATTTCATCATACACATGTTTTACTTGTGATCCGATTCCTATTTATTTTCTAGAGAATGTGACCATTTTTTTTTTTATTAATTTATTTATTTTTCTTATGGGAACCTTCCAGGCTGACAATGCAGACAACTCAGTCCTTTGGATCAATGTGCTGCTCAAACCACTCCAGCGCACCAAGCTGGTGATTCTCTGCAAGGGGTAGTCATTTATAATGTTGAAATCTTAATGAAAATCCATGCTGGAAACCAATGCATCAATGTAGCCTCAGTAAATCACTGATTAATTTGATGTTTTGTTGCTTTTTTTTTTTAAGAAACCTTTGACTTGGCATTACCATTGCAACTTTCACTTGAGTCACAGTTGGCCCTATATGTATGGAATACAGACCTATGTTCTGTCATTTTATATTATTAAAGTAAAGCAACAAGGGTTCAAATGTATTTTTAACCTGTCATCATAATAACAATGTACAAATCATTGCATTAAACTGCAGTGTCAGTTTTAACAATTATCTAGTAAAACAGCTTATGCTGTGCGGACGTCAAACTGATAGCTTTATTATAAATGACCCTTCACTAACATGCTTGAATAAACCTTGTCTCATTGCCTCTTCTTAATTTTAATGCAGTGGCTTTGCTGCTTTTTTTAGTGCTCATCTGTGGAAAACACAGAGGACGTTTGTGCTGCGAATGAATATGGTCGACGATTAAAAGGTTACAGTCATCAATTGTGGTTAAGAGAAGGATGGTTCATGGGAGGATGGAGTGTGAAAATCTGGTTTAAAGGGAAAGAGTGTACAGCAGGAGGTGTCAAGGATTTAGGTCAATCCAGATTAAGATAAATGGATGTCTCAAAGAACCAAATCAGTTTCTCTGTCCCAGCCACGATGTCATTACAACATCTGAGCACACGCTGTCGCAGTCGGGACCTACAGTAAACAAACTTGTTTAGCACTTATTGTGTCGGTATTAATCCTTTAATTTTGTCGAGCCATTTAGAATTAAAACGTGTTTCCTTGCATATTTTATTCCAGATTTTACTGAAGTGCTTTAGCAGCTTGATGTCTTGCTTGAAGGAATTAGTGCTGGATATTTCCATATTTAACTCACCCTCAATTTCTTGCATGATCACTATTTTACTGTACCGATTAACAAGGAATCGCCTAATCATGTATTACTAATAAGCCTCTTAGTTTGCTGTCAAGTGTGCAATGCTGCATGAGCCTTTGGAGAGATATCAGGAGCAAATATACAAAGGTTTTTAAGGCTACGCTGAACACTTACAGAGCTGACCCTCAACAAACCAAAGGACTGTCAACAAGGCCCTCCGAGGCCCATTAAAAGCATGCAAACATGGATCACTCTCTATGGTGTTTTTTGCTGGAGCAGAGCAGATGAAGGTCAGCAGATCAAAGGCTTTTGGCTGACGTTCCTTGGTGCCTGATGAGCCCTCTTGGGTTTCATTGATTAGCCAATGAGAGACTGGGGCAACGACATTGAACAGATAAAAACAAAGTGACTCGTCTCGCTTCGGATGAAGAAAAGTTATTTTCCCTTCAGCTGTCCCTCGAGATCCAGGCTCCTCTCCAGCACCACGACACCTAATCTGACTTTGAGTACTGTCGGTGATCTCTCACTGACATCTCTCAAAGTGATGTCAAGGCCTTTAACACCAACAACAACACTATTCTCCACAAAGAGTTTACTAATTCAAAGCCGTAATTGTAATCCGTTGCAAAAAATAAACAAAAAAACTCAAAAAGACTGCATAAATTACCAGAAATTATTACATTACATTGTATATTACTTTGTAACTTTATATGCATTTGGTACTCTCTGATGCACATACTATTTCAGATTGAATAGGGACAAACATGACCCTTTTCATATTCCCACAACTGCTTATAATTACCTATTTAATTAGAGGTATATGCTCAAGAGGTGCAGCTTGATGTAGATTTATTTTAATTGTGTATATATATTTTTTATATGTCAAAGGAAGTCACAACTTTCAAGTTTAGTTTTAAAATGCCAAATTTAGGAATAGCTTTATAAAACCTGTTATACTGTATAACAATAAGACACTACATAGAGGAATGAGAATGCAGAAATTAAATTTGCAAGCAAGCCAACAGACATGGAGACGATGAGTCATGGCAGAGCATCATGTCAGTGAAGTTGTGCTGCAGCACAAAGTGTTGGTTTTATCACCAAATAACAAGAAACACCAATTTTCACATCTGGGAGCACTGTTAGTTTGAAATATATTTTAAAAGTGAGATTACCATGAAAGAAAATATGGAATTCTGCTTTATTAGTTTGGTGATTTGTACAAAAACACAGTTTTTGGTGCATGTATATATCAACTTTAATCAATATGCAGCCCTTAGACATTGTTTAAAACATTTAATAAGGATCAAGTTTTTCCTCATGAGAGTGTTTTCAAAATCAAACATTCAAATCATTTGTTTGCATTTTTTTAAAACTAAATTACTGTAGTTCTCCAAAATGTTTTAGTTATGATGAAAAGAAAGAGACAGAACAATTTAAACAATAAAATATTGTTTTTAGGCTACTTAAAAAAAGATAATTTAGGCTTAGCAATCATTAAAACCCTAAACATAAAAACATTTAAAACAGATTAAACATCCTTTTCAAGGATGGTTTTAAAAAGGTCATATTTTGGCATTTCTTATTTTGTTAAACTCACATTATCCATCTTTTTTCCCTTATTCAGATCATCTTTTTTTGGATTATGAATCAGTTCCGACTAAAGTAATACACTTTTGTTTATTTATTTATTTTTTCTAGTACAGCCAAAAAATAGTGAAACAAAAATTATAGCATGCTTTTTTTTTAAAGCCTACAAGCAAAACGAACCTATAAATGCAATTTCCATGAATCTTATTAAAGCCATTATTTGGGATTAATGGATTCCAATTCCTTTGGGAGGTGAATACATTTATTGTAACAAACGTGCTCTCAAGTTGAAAATCCAAACTATTTCTTTATCATTTCTTAAGGTTAGTAGACAAACATCTTTCTATCCATTAGTCAAGAAACTATAAAATTGTATCGATTGCAGCTGTACCCAGATATAAGGACCGAGGAGAACAGATACAGAGACTCAGAATTAATTTACAGTGTTTATTTACAAGTGGTAAATTATGCAGTAAGCCAGGGAGGAGGCTGGAACCAATGGCGGTCGGGGTCAGACGTGGGGAGAGCTGACCTAAATGGTTCCAGGTGAAGGAGTTGTACATCTGAATAATGGCATGCATTAGACAAGTGGTAGGGATGTGTGGAAGCAGCTGAGGAAGCGAAGAGAAGCTCGAGGTCCACAGAGGAAGATTCCGGAAACAGGAGGACATTAATGGTTAATCACTTGAGGCACAGAGCAAAATACAAAAATCTATAATATATGGTTTTACACACAAGTAAAAGGTTAGAACAAGACTACAATGGGCAAGTAATGTCCCAGTGTTGGCAGTGTGTCTTCTGCAGCCTTTTAGAGTCATAATCAGAGTCAGAGACTCTTTATTGTCGTTCGCACCACATGTGGTACATGTGGTGGAACAAAATTATGTACACAGGGTCCCAGTTACATTCAACAATAAAAATGTAAAAGAAAAACAACGATAACATCTAAGATATGAACTAATAAAAACATAATCTAAAAATACACTAAGCACTAATAGCATAAAAATATTACATCGAACAGCAGCACGAACATGAGCCTGTGTGAGCAGATGAGCACGCATGAACACATCAACATGAAACAGATCAGCAGCAACATGAAACAGATCAGCAGCAACATGATGTGATTTTTCACAGTGATTATTCTGGTTAGAAATTCATGAATCTAACAGCCTCAAGGTAGAAGCTGTTCCTCAGTCTAGTGGTTCTGCACTTAATGCTCCTTAACCTCCTGCCTGAGGGGAGCGGGGCAAAAAGTGTGTGTGCTGGGTGAGTGGGGTCCTTCATGATGCAGGTGGCCCTGTTCCTGCATCTGGCGGTGTAGATGTCTGTGATGGTGGGGAGGCTGACTCCAACAGTCTTCTGTGCAGCCTTCACCACACTCTGCAAAGCTTTTCTTTCTGCAGCTGTGCAGCCTCCATGCCACAGGTTGATGCTGAAGCACAGGATGCTCTCCACTGCACGCATGTAGAAGGAGGTGAGGACTGAGCTTCCCAGTGCAGCTTGTCTCAGCCGCCTGAGGAAGTAAAGTCTCTGATGAGCTTTCTTGATCAGGCTGGTAGTGTTGTTACCCCAGTTGAGGTTGTCATTCATGTGTACACCGAAGTACTTGTAGCTGGAGACCACTTCCACCACAGATGCTCTTATGTTCAGGGGGGTGTAGGTGTGTTTGTTCCTTCTGAAGTCCACAACATCTCCTTTGTCTTCTTCACATTGATGTGAAGGTTATTCTCTTTGCACCCGCTCTCCAGGTGTTCCACCTCTTGCCTGTAGCTGGACTCATCATTGTTTGTGATGCATCCAACCACCGCTGTATTATCTGCAAACTTTACAATGTGACATCCTGGATGGGTAGCTGCACAATCATACGTGAGCAGAGTAAACAGGAGAGGGCTCAACTCACATCCCTGAGGAGAGCCAGTGCTGAGGGTTATGGTGGAGGAGGAGAAGTTGTGGATCCTCACTGACTGTGGTCTGTTTGTTAAGAAGTCTAGTACCCAGTTGCAAATGGAGGGGCTTAGTCTTAGTGTGAATAGTTTGTCCATCAAGGTTTGCAGGATCATGGTGTTGAAGGCAGATGTGAAGTCCACAAAGAGCATACAGATGTAAGAGTCTTTCTGCTCCAGATGGTTGAGCGCAGTGTGGACCACAGAGCTCCTCATCAATGCTCCGACTAATCAAGTCGATAATCCAAAGGTGTTGCTGATTGGAGTCTGGCTGTGGGTGCAGGTTCTGGCAGAGCAGAATTCCCACAAAAATTAATTCAACATTTTGTTGCTATTGCATATTTTCATATTAGCTTTGACAAGTTTGTTGAATAACTATCCATCAGTTTTACTTAACAGATCCTCTCTTATGGAGGCTCTCATGATTGCAGCTTGAAGTGTCTGCAGTTTTAGCCCAGCATTTTTTAAAGAAGCTATCAGGGAGAACTTTGACTGTAAATCCACTGATGCGCTGGTCATGTCTGTGTCACTGGTTATCTTACACTAAAGGTTCCCTCAATAAAAACTTATTATTGCTCATGCTCTCCTTCCTGTCACAGCTTGTCTTCCTTTTTCTGCCTCCCCCATGATTTCTCCATATCTTTTGCTGTATAGCCCTACAATCTCACTTGTAGAAGTGGCAGCATATGCTGTTGTGGGCGCCTAAAAATACCCTCCCCCTGACAGTTTTCTGTAACACACCTTTCTGTCAGCTTCCTGATATATTAAGGCCTACTTTCTGGCTCATCTTTTGTCAGTCCTACTTCTCTCCCTTTGAGCTGTGTCAAACTAACCTAGGTGTGCCAAAACGTAATGTGGCACTTAGGACCCATACCTCCCCACTCAAAGTCACACATTAGAGTCACAGTCGATACTGCTTTAATCTACAGTCTCTACTGGAGTGGATCAAACCAATTCGCTTCATTTTTCTCCCTCTTGAGGTGTGCCAAAGTTGTCTTAATTTATTGGTAAATTTCTGCAGTCAGGATCCTAATTGGATCTTAGCAGAAATATCATCATAAAAGTTAAGTACAGCAATTCTAAGTAAACCAGCTTGAAAAAAAAAGAGGATTTCTTCTTAAACAAATGTCATTGGAAGGGTATTCCTGTCTCGATATGGTCTCAGGTTTTACGACACATATAATTTCCTGGATCGACAAATCGCATTGATTTGAGTTGCATAGAAGTCACCATTCAATTGCATTTCTTTCAGAAGGCAATCAGGCGTCACTGGCACTATTGATTTAAAAGAAGTCCCGGTCTGTATAAAAGGAAAAAAAGAAGAAGAAAACAGCCTCTCTTTCTAAATGTGTTTCACATTCTCTTCCCTGCAACAAATTTGGCTCGTTGAACAGTTTAGATTAAATATATTGCTAAAAAAGTATGTTTTCCCTCCAAAATCCTTCATATTTGCTGAATGTGTTAAAGTTGATAATATGGTGAACATGACTGTTGCTCTCAGAGGGACCATATCTCTTTTTGTGTCTTAATAATTTAAGATACCTTTGTTTCTATTCAGTCACGTGCACATTCATAATGATCAGTGCTTCAAGTGAAAAGAACAACAAAACCACTGATAATTAAAACAAGGTATAAATACTTTTTATTAAAGATTCAGATAAGTCTTTCCTATTAAACCACAAGCACGCTGAAGGCATACAGTGTGTTTATGTGCATGTGTGTGGTGGTAGTTTATGTGTGAGGGTTGTGGGGGAATGAGGGGGGAGGATGTTGTTCTACAGAGGGCTCCCTAATGAGCCAAGGTAATCAATGCCAAAAGAGATGGCTTTGATGGATGCTTCTGAGAAAACAATGTGCTGCGATGACCTCTGTCTAAAGAAACCACACAGCAATGATTCCAAACAGGAAGAGTGACCTTGAGCAGGTAGTTGCTAATGTACAGAATATCCTGTAAATCATTATTTGTGTGCACAAAATGACATTTTTTTCTATTAAAAAAATAGTATGTTCTATTAAAAAATACTTATTGCAAAGTATTTTAAAAAAAGCAAGTAACAAACATACGAAATGTTGAACTATAACAAATGGTGAAGTTTGAAAGTAGTTACTCATGTAGGTTTTCAGATAAATTGATATGGAATTATGAAATGCAGGTCCACACTCAACATAAACAAAACACTCAGTTGAATCAAAATAAATGGAAGCTTTAGTCACATGATTTAACTACATTAGATTATAGTCTGTGTTTTTAAATAATCTGACATAATTGGACAAGAGTGGAATCTCAGAGAAGAGTGAATCTGATGCCAAATGGCCAAAATAAAAGAAAGAAAGAAAAAGAGGGGGGGGGGGGGGGTAATGAGTAAAAGCCTATCACAGCAGGGATCAATTGGTCAGAGAGCACCATGAAAACAGAACTTGGTTTTCAAACACACATAGCTTTTGCCAAACAGCTGGTTATGTCACAAAATATAGGTGACAATGACTCCTGGACTCAATTTTTGCTGCTTAAAACATATGAACTTTGTTAATAACACAAATAAACTGTGGGAGTTTTACAATTTGTACATTCTGCCAACCACACTCACTTCCTCCCCCACCTGCAGCTAATCCCAATCAGCCACCAGTCCACACCTGATCCTGATTTGGAGGACAAATCTGTAGGAGCATAAAAGTATCTGCCAGACACTCCTATAGCACTGGGACATTATCTTACCTATGGTAAAGGTCATGGACAGCCATGAAAACTGTCTTCTGACAGTTCATCTCTAAGCACCTTTGTTTTTGTGATCTCCTGCAGCGACTTCCAAGTCCTGAACTCTTCTAGGCTTCCAAAACCTCCTCGTTCCTTGGGTTAATTGCAGATAACCAATTGTGCCCTTGTATGGGAAAGTACAATGATGACAACACGTAGCACTTTACTTTACTTCCTTTTCAGTCCAAAACCTGCACTTGTAAATAATGATACTTACTTTTGTATATGCCGTTTACTCAGTCTGCCACTTGGGGTCAACTAACTTAAAACGTTATAAAAATGACAGCACAAACAACCTTTTCAATTTGGGGGGTTTATCCATTTATAAAAATCCACTATATATTTCATTACATTTATATACACAAAATGCAATTATCAATGAGTTTCAAAAGCTTTTTGCTATTTGTGATTTTCTCAGGACACTTCACTTGGTGTGTCATGGCCCATTGTGGGGTCTGTGCCTCAAATTTGGAAAATGCTGCAATAAGGAATTCATGAAACGGAAATGTCAGAGGAAAACATTAAAATTCCAAACCGATGAAACATCTGTGATCGCTGTGGCTGTCAACATAAAAATGATTTGAATGTCACTTTTGTTGTCAGAGACCCAACATCTAAATTGAATGGTGACCACCACATGAGGCTCAGCTCCAATGTTGTCAATGTTTATTACATTACTGTTTTGGGAATGTTCTCATGGTGACCACGCCAGTGAGCCATCGCAAGTCGGCAGCAAGCCGGCCTTCAGGCTGAGACAAGAGACTATTTTGGGCATGTTCTCAGCCATAATATAAATAGTCATACCATAAATCCAATAACAGATCAACAGCACCCCACCTTCACTGAACACAGTGTTAGTAAAGCACTTTTTTCCTCTCCTCAGCCACCTGATGGTTTGCCAGATTCTCCTTGGAGCCAATCAAGAGTCTTTATGCAAAACTTCAGCAAATTCCTCCCACATTTTAGCTTTTGCCTCAGCAACAGCCAAGGCTGAAGACTGCTTGGCCCTCCAGTTATCCTCAGCTGGGACTCAGCATCTCCCATCTCAGATGGGATGTGGTTAAAGCACTCCTGGAGGTGTGAGTTGAAGATCTTTCTGATGGATTCTTCTGCCAGGTGTTCCCAACAAACCCTCAATACCTGTTTGGGTTTACCAGGTCTGTCTGGCAACTGACTCAACTCACTGCCAGGTGATGATCAGTTGACAGCTCAGCTCCTCTCTTCACCCGAGTATCCACTCCCCTATATATGTATCCATCCATCCATCCATTATCTTCCGCTTATTCCGAAGTCGGGTCACAGGAGCAGCAGCTTGAGCATGGAGACCCAGACATCTCTTTCCACAGACACCTCTTCCAGCCCTTCTGGGAGGATTCCAAGGCGTTCCCAGGCCAACCGAGAAATGTAGTCTCTCCAGTGTGTCCTGGGTCTTCCCCGGGGTCTCCTCCCAGTCGGGCCTGAAGTATCTACCTAGGGAGGCATCCAGGGGGCATACTTACCAGATGCCCGGACAACCTCAACTGGCTCCTCTCGATGTGGAGGAGCAGCAGTTTTACTCTGAGTCTCTCCCGGATAACTAAACTTCTCACCTTATCTGTAAGGGAGAGTCCAGCTACCCTACGGAGGAAACTCATTTCAACTGTCTGTATCCACAATATCATTCTTTCAGTCACTACCCAGAGTTCATGACCATAGGTGAAGGTAGAAATGTAGACCGACCGGTAAACAGAGAGCTTTGACTTACAGCTCAACTCTCTCTTCACTACAATGGACCGGTGTAGGGTCCGCAATACAGCAGATGCTGCACCAGTCCATCTATCAGTCTCATGCTCCATCCTTCCCTCACTCATGAACAAAACCCTGAGATACTTGAACTTCTCCACTTGAGGCAGAACATCGCCCCTCAACCAGAAGAGAGCAATCCACCCTTTTCCAGTTGAGTACCATGGCCTCAAATTTGGAGGTGTTGATTCTCATCCCAGCCATTTCACACTCGTCTGCAAACTGCTCCAGTGAGAGCTGAAGATCACGGCACGATGAGGCCAACAGGACCACATCATCTGCAAAGAGCATAGATGGAATCCTGAGGCCACTGAACTGGAAACCCTCCACCAGCTGGCTGCACAAAGAAATTCTGTCCATGAAAGTGATGAATAGAATCGGTGACAACGGGCAGCCCTGGCGGAGTCCAACTTCCACCCTGAAGGGGTCCGACTTACTTCCAGCAATGCGAACCAAACTCTCACACAGCTTGTATAGGAACTGAGTAGCCCGTAACAATGAGCCCCCAATCCCATACTCACGAAGCACCCCCCACAGTGTACCCTGAGGAACATAGTCAAATGCCTTCTCCAAGTCCACAAAACACATGTAGACTGGATGGGCAAACTCCCATGACCCCTCAAAGACCCTAGTGAGGGTAAAAAGCTGATCCAGTGTTCCATGGCCAGGACGGAACCCGCATTGTTCCTCTGAGGTTCAACCAGCGATTGGACTCGCTACTCCAGTACCCCTGAACAGACCTTGCCAGGGAGACTAAGAAGAGTGATGTCCTTATAATTGGAGCACACCCTCCAGCCCCCCTTTTTGAAGAGGGGAACCACCACCCTTGTCTGCCAGTCCAGTGGCACTGCACCTGACGTCCATGCGATGTTGCAAAGGCATGCCAACCGAAACAGCCCCACAATGTCTAGGAACTTAAGGAAATCAGAGTGAATCGCATCCACTCCCGGAGCCCTGCTGATCTGAGCTTTTTTACTACCTCGACGACCTCAGCCACAGTTATGGATGGATCAACGCTAAAGTCCCCCAACTCAGCTTCCTCCATGGAAAATGTGCTGGTGGGATTGAGAAGGTCAGAGAAGTATTCCTTCCACCTCCCGATGACATCACTGGTTGAGGTAAACTGTACCCCACCTTCAATGAACACAGTGTTAGTAAAGTGCTGCTTTCCCCTCCTCAACCGCCTGATGGTTTGCCAGAATCTCCTCGGAGCTGACCAAGAGTGTCTATCCAAGGTCTCACCAAACTCCTCCCACATCCAAGCTTTTGTATATGTAATATGAATATTAATAATAAAGTCTATGCAGTCCCATGTATTTTAATGGTCATGTTTTCTGATGAGCCCCAGACTGTCCTAAGCTAGCTGTCTCTCTCTGTTTCCTCACCACTTTCTGCTCTGCTGTTTATTCTATGCTTCATATCAATCATATGCATTCAATGCTTAAAGTGTAAATCAAAGAAGATGCACTGCTGGGTCATTTGGCAACACACTAAACTTCTCCTCCGACCTGAATATTTAAACAGCTCTGTCTGTGCACCTCTCCCTGCTGATTTTCAACAATTATTGTAAATGCCCTCATTATTAAATGTAGACCTAAATAAATAATCCTTTATTTTTCTGCAGTGGCAGTTTACTTTCTGTTCTAACACGAAAGGTTTGTTCAATTTGCCCCAGGCAGGCAGAATGGATTTTATGATGCTTTCTGCGACTTTGTCTCTGCCTTGACCCACTAGATCAACTCGCTGCCTGTTGCTCGAAACCTCCTGATTTGCATTTTAAGCGCAGAGTGAAAATACGTTAAAAAAAAAAAGGAATTTGAAAACAAAACATAAGCACGCTGTGTGCCCTGAGGCACTGAGAACAAAAGAAAAAGAAAGGCTGTATATTGGACTTTATTGACAATTTTACACTCCATACACAACTAATAGAAATGCCTAGCAAAAATGATATACTATCTTTTTTTAATAGAAAACTACCATAATTCACAAATCAGGAGAGCTTGTGGCTTATAAAGAAGAGCCCATCCTCAAACAAATAAAATATGTAAATTAAAATATAAAGATTTTGCCATCAAACCATTAAACTGAAAGGTAGCCTACTTTCTTGCCTTTAACAACTAGTAGGCTTTTTACCATTACGCCAATGGAACAATATTAAGTACAGCTATTTCCCGTAAGAGGCTTGTAAATAGTTTGATTTTATCACAGCTGCATTACGGAGACACAATCTTTAGATTTGCTCCCCCACTACCTTAGCTAAACTGGACCCCATTTGCCATGCTGCTCAGAGTTATATTGTATAACAGGTCCACCCTTTAGGGCTCACAGTTGTACTTTATATAGCCTGCTGGATTTACTTCGCTCAAGGATGATGCATTAGTATATTTTCATATACAAAGCCATTTTAAGAAAATGACCATCATATATCCACTCCAAGTCACTATACTACACAACACACAGGGTCAGGGCCAGTAGCTGGCTGTGGTTTAAGATACTCTTTGTGTGCACAAAGTCAGGAAAGATGAGTTTGTCCTATAACGACCCATGGTCTTGGAATGATCTGCAGCTTAAGTTAAGGTTGGAGTCTTTTATTCCTTTATCTAGTTTTAAACAAAAAAAAACTGTCAAATGTTTTAGTCACATCTTGCACCTATAAATGTTTAAGCATCTTTAAGTGTGATTTTTTATTTTTTTTTATTTTTAACTTTCATTGTATTTTGTGTCTTATTCTTATCAGATGTTTTGTTGTAAATATTTTAAAACTAAACTACTGTTACTGTTATTAAGAGTGTTGCTGTATTTATAATGACTTGTTTGCACCTTGCACATTGCTCAGGACATCCTTGTAAAAGAGAATAATCCCAATGGATTTATTTATGGGTGAAATAAAGGTTTAAATAAATAAAGTACTTTTAAAACCATGTTTAAAAGAAATTGCCTCCAGTTCCACCATCAGTAAATTATTGTGATGGAAAAAAGGTGACACAGTGTGTGACTGTCAACATGTCTACCTTTTATTTAAATTATTTGTTTTGAATATGATAACATTTATTCCTGGGAAAAAAAACAATGCAGACATGTTTTTAGTTTTCTACACTGCCTTACCTAGCTGTTTTTTGCTGCTTATCCTTTTTAATTACCGTTTTATTTTCACGTTAAAAATACAACAACAACAATGTGTATGCATCCTTTAAGATTGTTTATTGTTGTCTTTGTTGTTCACTGTTGTCACCACTCTTTGTTAAAATCAGGTCTCTTTTGTAAATGAGTCCCTGAGGCTCAATGGGATTAATCTGTCTAAATAAAGGTTGAATGAACTGTATCATTACCATTATCATTACTAAGCCTTATTTAATGTCATTATGTAACAAGTCATTTTACATTCTTGTTAAAGAAAAAAAAGCAAATCAATCACATGTAATTTTAATTTGTATCACTCTTCAGAAATTAGATTTTTGAACAAGTTCAGCACTAGCAAAACATGGTAACAGTCCATGTATCGTGATTCTCAGTTTTCAGATCCATTTGCATGAAGGCAAGGAGAGCAGGCTTAAAAAAAAAAAAAAGTATTTAATGACAAAACAAAAAAGCTGGCAAGGCAGCAAAGCTTAAAACGAGTCACAGGTGAACAGGAACAGGGCAGAACAGATTATCGGACGAGCAGGAACAGGACACAATGGATCATCAGGCAAAACAGGAACAAGCAGAACAGAGGAGGACCTGTAGGTGTACAGAGCAATGAGCAGACATTTTAGTGGTGAAGAGGAGAGGTTTAAATAAGGCTGAGGGAGAGTGAGAGATGAGTGCACCTGGGATGACACTGATTGGAAACTGGTGTGACTGATTAGAGACTGGAGAGACAGGCTGAGGAGTGGATGGAGAAGGCAGGAAACAGACTGACAAACACAAGAAGCAGAAAAGGAAAATAAAGACAAAGAAACACAACAAATTCAGACAGAGGGACAGGTTATACCACCATGCCTAGTTCAGGATAACTTTATTTTCCCTCATAATGGAGTGAAGAGGGCAACATTGAAATATCATCCGTCTGTCTGTAAATCCATCTGTGCAGGTTGTGAGCATGATAACTTGAAAAACAAGTGAGGTACCAACTTCCATTTTGGTCTGTGGCTGCATCTAGGCATATGAAAGTTCATTATCAAACAATTAAGTTGCCAAGTCAAAATCTAAGATGGCCTCAACCAAATATATATGTACACCAGCCAATTGAGTAAACTTAGCTTTCTAGTTTTATTTTGGATGACGGAGATGGAGAAGGATGACTCACTGTGGCGACCCCTGAAGAGGGAAAAGCCGAAAAAAGAAGAAGAAGATGCTTTCTAGTTTTTATTTTGATTAATATTTTCCTCAAATGATTAGGATGGCCCTCATGGTGGCCGAAGATTAATCTATGGTGGCCTTGACTACCACTGGCCGCCCCATAGTTTCAACATTGTCATGGATAAAATTGCTCCCGCCACTCGTCAGGATTCATCACTCTGTGCTCCTTCAGACAAGAATAAAATAAATAAATTAAAAAAAAAACTCTATTTAAAAACTACAACGTGCACTTTTCAAATCCCTCAGCAGTGGGGGAAATTGGTGTACCACTCATTCATGTTTGACTTTTAAATTTAAATTAAGTATATTTCTGTTAGATTTAGGTTGCGCTTGGATATATATTAATACAGTTGACAGTTCTCCGTTGTCTTATCTGTTACATGCTTAGATGCATAATTCAGACTAGAATGGTGTCTTGGTCTCACCTATGCACATTGATGGTGGGACATGTGATATCAGTGTCATGTGAAATCAAGATTCCCTTCTTTACATTAACACATGTCAATAAATCATTCAAGATTTGGCACTGATGGAAAGCTATTTCATTACAGGGCCTGTCATGTTGCTCATCTGCTATTATGCCAGTTTAATGGAAAGCTTACTGCAAGCTAATGGACAACATGCTGTGTCTAAGCAATTAAATTGCTGTGAATGATACATGAAACAATACAAATCTGACAAGAAACAGTTTACAGCATGTAGCACAAGAAAAACATTTTATCTGTCTGAAGTTATTTTGTCTATACCTGAAAAAAGGGGTCTGTTCAGATGTGTTATCTTGTTTTAAAGTCCTGTTGAATCGCATGTTTTTAGATGTAGGGCTCCAGGAATTTTTGTAAATTTCAACTGAACACCAGTGGGCAACAGAACTTGTTTACTTTAGTTTTGGTGATCTTTGTCAAACTTTTTCCTCACATGCCCTGTTCAATCAAATACAAGAACATGTGTGACTTTCTACTTGTTATTTTTTTTTTAGATCTAAAGAGACACGAGACAACTGCATCAGTCTGTGCAGGATATTTTAAATGATCATAACAATCACTGGCATGGGTGTAAACTAAAGAGCAACGTTCAAAGACCTTCATATAAGAGAAAGGGCCAGAGGGGAGTCACACACAATGCCTGTCATCTTCGCAAACACAAGAATGTCTGTTTAACAGAGTTTGTAAAGACCTGAACCACTTCCTCCGAATAAACACTGTAGCTCTAAAGATCAGCACATCCACAGGCCTTCTGCCTGGATAGAGACAGTAAAACCACAAAAACAAAACTCAAGGATTTGTGTCAACTCAAGATGATGTCCAAGTCTTAAAGTACACAGGAGTTTTTGTTGATGTAACACTGATATATTTTTTATTAGTTTGAGAGATTTAAAAAAATTACTTTTCACAGCATACGTTATTTGATGAGTCAGTGTTGATAACTTAGGACCCACCCTTGTCACAATCAACATAGGTAATGTATGTCAGATCATACCTGATGCAACCTTACAGTACATGTCTATGCTGACGACACAGAAGTTTGCTGTTGATCTAAAACAGTATTAAGGTTTTACAGCTTTTACAGTCTGCATTTGACTTCATCCAGTCAGATTTGTTCCGTCTCAAACTGGTGCTAAATGCTGAAAAAAAACAAAGGGATGTTGTTTTCAAATAGGAAGTCGGTCCCAGCAGTCCTTCCTTCTATTTTATCTTTGAATGATGCTCCTATTGAGATTGCAGATTTTTACAAAAACTTTAGTATCTTGGTTGCATCTCTCTTTTAAGCTCCATGTGGAAAACTTGGTAAAGAAACTAAAAGTAAAACTGGGTTTCTATTTTAGAAACAGCTCCTGTCTAACTCTGAATGCAAGGAAAAACCTTGTAACTGCAACTTTCCTTCCCTCCATTGACTACGGTGACATTATTTACTGTACATGAACGCTCCTACAAGCACTCTGCAGATGTTGGATGCTGTCTATCACGGTGCACTAAGATTCATAACTGGCTGAAACTACCATACCCAGTACTGCACCCTGTATTCACTGGTTAAATGGTCATCCTTAACTTCACGCAAATTCTCCCACAGGTACATTTTCATCTTTAAATTTCTTCTTGGTCTGCTGCCTTCATACATCTCCTCCTACATGTCACACGTGAGTGCAGCTACAGCGTGCACTCAGGACATTATCACATGCAGTGTTCCCTCTGTGAGGACTGAACCAGGCAAAAGGGCATTCTTCTACTCCTCTCCTGTTTCCTGGAACACCTTGTAAAACGATCTGGAGCTCTCAACCTTGACCTCTCTAAGGGACTTTAAACATCTGCTAAGTTCATGGCAAAAACCAACACAGATATATTCCTGATTTTAGTATTTTACATATCTTTATAATATAGCTGTTATTGTTTGTTTTTAATATAAATTTCTTCCATTTATTTGTCATTTTATATGCTTTTTAAATGATTGTCTACTATTGTCATCATTCTTTGTTAAAACCAGGTATCTCTTGTAAATGAGTCCTCGAGGATCAATGAGACTAAACTGTATAAATAAAGGTTGAATAATAAAAAAAAAACTTAAATAATCCTCCAGAGATATGATCGATCGATCGATCGATCGATCGATCGATCCATCCATCCATCCATCCATCCATCCATCCATCCATCCATCCATCCATCCATCCATCCATCCATCCATCCATCCATCCATCCATCCATCCATCCATCCATTCATCCATCCAACCTTCAGTCTTCCTTCATGACGCGTTCCATTTGGCATTTGTTTATGTATATCTTATTTTATATCTTAGATCCTTATATAACATTTCTTTTTTACACTTTACATTGTGCTATTTTGGGGTGTAACTGGGATCCTGTGTACATAATTTTGTACCACCTCAAGTACCACATGTGGTGTGAACGATAATAAACCTACTTGAACTTGAACTAAAACTACCTCCAACACAATACATTCTACTGCAACAAATGAATTTGTTGACAAGGCACCTTGCAGCGCCTTCAGAAATTACAGAATTTTCTTGAAGTGCCACACCAACAAACTTTTATATGGAGAAAAATGTGCACATTAAAAAAAAATATATATATATATATATAAATCCTTAACTTGAAGGAAAAACTGTCAAGCAGGAAAAATATAATTGGGAAGCCATTACTATTACTGATGGAACATTGACAGACTGGGGTCTAATAAAAATGAGGTGCACATTAATTTAATTTTGCATCATGGACTTTACATTTTCAAACCTCAGTGTACCATATGTGTGCTTTTTACATGTTTCAGCCACACATTTTGATTCTGGCAAATTCCTAAAGAGGATTATAAAATAAAATTACTTTAAAGCTCTTTAGTATTACATTTACTCATTTCTCCATATCTGCTTCCAAAACCCGTGCTCCGTGCTGAGCTCCTCCAGCCTTTGACCCACTCCTTATCTACATCAGTCATTCCATGAAGACACTCTGAATAGTTAAACAGCAAAAACGCCAGAAAAGCTAAATCTTAAAAAAAAAAAAAAAAAAAAAGCTGGGTTAGAGAAATGTGTCAAGCCCTTTTTTTTTCATCAAATATCATGTGAAATATGTTGTAAATGTCTGTTTAGCTTTCAGGCATGGTTAGGATAATGCTGTAAAGCTGAAAAAAAAAGGCAATAAAAGAAAATATAGCTTTGTTTCATTCTTGAAATAAAGTGAGTGTGTAAAAAGGGCAAAGATTTTTGGCTCTGTTAAAAATATCCCATATGTTTCATGTTTAGCTATCCTATCATAAACTGATCATTTTCTGCAGCCATTCAACATTTAGATGCTTTGATTTTAAAGCGCTCACAATTTCAGATAGTTCTCCAGCTTTTTAATCAAAATATTGAGAATCGTTTTGTAAGAAGTCCTTCAAAGTGACTGAAAATGCTTTATTGCAGGAACAGAGAAATTTCCAGATCACACTTTTTTTTTGTTTATTCAACCTTTATTTATACAAGTTAATCTTTTCTTTTTTCTTAATTATAGTATCATAATAGTCTCACAACATCTCTATTAATTCAATAACATGTATATACTAAATGTCTTTCTTCCAGACAATATATTTCTTACACTGTGGTTCTTCTCAGAATTCTGTTAACGCGGAGCACACGGGTTAGCATTCACTTTAGTATCAACTGAGGAACTTACCACTGATGCTAATTTAGGATGCAAATACAGAGAGGTGCCAACAGTGCCTGCTGCAAATGTTGAGATAAGTTAGAGAGATTAGGAGCAGTTCATTGGAGAACTCCTGCATATATCAGAGACATTGTTAAGAAGTTCAAAAAAATCTATGCACATTTGATGTAGTTCAGAATAGTTTAGATAGTACTTTGTTCTTACAGTAATTCCAGAAGACTACAACAACCCAACTCAACAACGATAGGGTATTTATTCTGCATTATGGTGCAGACAGAGACAGAACAAGTAAAAATAAAAACAAGAACTCAAATGCCACAGCTCCTCTATGTGTGAAACCTAAAATAGATGTAGAATACCTCCCGATCAGATGGAAAAGACAGGTGTGCCATGCTTTGACATGACAGTTTTTTTTTTTTTAAGGAACTGTCTGTTTTAAATAGCATACTAAGATGGTTCATATTAAAAATAACTTTTAATTTGCCAGATAGGTCAACTGAAAACCAGTTTCCATTTACAAAGATGACATGGCCAAAATATAGCAACACATATAGACATAACTCTGCAATTATAAAAGCATAAATGCACCCCCCCCCCCCCCCAAAAAAAAAAAAAAAAAAACAACAAACAAAAAAAGAATCATACAGCATAGGCCAACATTTATAAAACATATTATGCAAAATAAAATTAGAACATGGGAAACAATAAAAACTGTGACAAGCATTGAAAAACTAAAAGCAAGTACAGTGATCTTGTACTAGTGATTGTACTGAAATTCCAAAAGAGATCAAAATGAAGGAGCCAAGCTTTTAAAGTCCATTGTAGATGATTACAGTCATCTGCAGCAAAGAACAACAAACAGGAGTGACCAACGGAGGTACATGCTTTAGGTATGTGAATAATTTTAACATATATACATATATACACATATATTTATA
>NC_056499.1:11146434-11147649 GCF_014905685.2 Nematolebias whitei | reverse complement strand
ATACAAATATAAACAAAATCTTAATATAATTTCAAAATATTTTTGAGATTAATTGTGATTAATGTCATTATTATGCACAAAATTAAAGATTGACTGAAGGACGTTTAGATCATTTCCAAGGTCCTGTTTTAAAATAAATAAAAAAAAGGTTCAAAACATTTTTAAAATAGTCATTTTAACAGCAGTGTATTCGAGCAATTAAAGTATTTCTACTAACGTAAACATGAACATCATATTAAATGTGAAACTAAAGCTATTTGCTAGGACAATAATGTTTTAGTTTATTTTAGCGAGCGAAAAACAAGATATACAGTAAGATTCACCACAATCATAACACAATAAAACAAATTTATTTATTTTTTTTTTTCCTTCAGATTTCAGTCTTTGTGTTTGCACTGGATTTCCTTTGAAACTTTTCAGTCAAAAGAAGAAGACAAACTTTTAGTGACGCAGGCTGAGTAATGACACAATAACAAATTAACTTGTACTTGTATTCCTCCAAGTGTACGTTTCCTACTCTGCAGGTTCGAAAGACGTCACACAGACCAGCATCTTCCTTAATGCTAATTGGCCTGCAATTTGTAGCAATCCACTTCACTATATCATTTGTTAGCTTGTCTTGCTTTTGTTTGTCTATTTTTCTCCCACACGCTGCACCCAGCCTCACCTGCAGAAGCCTCCCTGCACTGTTTGTTATGGTTGATGATTGGTTAGCATCGATGGTGTGTTTTGAATTGATGTGATATTTCAACCTAGAACTACTCCTGTGTTAAAACTGTTCAGCATTGTGGTGCTCACAGATAGCTTCACTTCTATCCAGCCTGACGTTGGGAAAAGTTTTGAAATAATAATGCCCCATGTAAAAGTCACTTTTCTCCATGTTTCTGTCCTCAACATGCAGTTTCTAAGACAAAAACTAACAGCGTTAACGCAATTTAAAAACATGTCAGTGTTAATCATTTTTCTAACCCTGGCCTGTCCTTATCCAAGACATTTGTGAAAAGATAAAACTTTCAGGGGGTTTGTTCAGATAAATTTCAAGGAGGATCATATTGTCATCATTTTCCAGCTTTTCTGTTCGTGCTAGCGAGTCTTACTGGTATGTTAAAATTAACAGAACTAACTGACTTTTCTACAATAGCACATTCATTGATGTGATCGTTAGTTAAATTATCTACATGTATTTGTTTATATATATATATATATATATATATA
>NC_056499.1:11144574-11146334 GCF_014905685.2 Nematolebias whitei | reverse complement strand
TATACCTTATTTGAACAAAGCTATTCAGTTAGGCATCACAATCTCTCTAAACCAATCAATACACACATTTCCAGTGTTGTTCTCCTAATACGTTTTTCCCCTGGTTTTATTTTTCATGTTTATTGACTTTTTTTCCATGGCCTGTCTTGGTTTGTTATGTATGCCGAGGAAATAATAATAATAATAAAACAATAAAAAAAACCAGACCTTGTAACATTAAAGGATTTCATTACCCTCCTACAAGTCAGACCTGAGCTGTGTGTATTAATGGATGACCTATGCATGATGGTAAAATATTAGATGGAAGTAGGTCAGCACAGAAAGTACTGAATCTTTCATCTGAACATTGTGCACTGATAAGAGTTTGTATATGGTACTCATTACAAATGCCAGTAAACGTGTTCAGTAGTAATGACCACACATCTCATTACAGTGCATGTGAAAATGTGTCATAGCCCCAAAAACAAGCAGTGTTTTAAGTACCCTCAGCTCATTTTGAACAGAGGTTTGGCTCCAGTATGGCTCATTTTCTTTAGGGGAAAGAAATTCAACAATAAATGATCAATTGTTTTAATCTTTGGTTGAACCTTCCCCTCCAGCAATCAGTGCAGGTAACTGTATCTACAACGGGAAGGTGTTTTTTACAGATACAATATGTTTCTTCTCATTAACTACTCATTTACTCCTTTTACAAATATATATGTTGGATTAAAGCACATGTATAGTCTTGGCTTTTCCAAACTCTATGCCTTGTTGTTGTTGTTGTGGTTTTGTTTTTTCTGCATAATTTACAATCCGTTGAAATTTAGTTTATGGACAATTAATCAAACATATTTGGATTTGACGGTAAGTTAAAAAGAACTTTCATCATGGATTATAAATTAAGATTATTTAAATGTAGCAAGTGTTTTAAATCATGATAGCACCACTACTGTGTTTCTCAAAAGTAATACATTCTCTGTTTGAGGGTGGATTTATTTGCTTTTCTAATAAAACGTAAATAAAGAATACACAATAACAGGAAATAATGAGGAAGGGTAACGCCTGCATGTGAACAGAGTATAGCTACAATGAATAACAACACAGACAGCAGAGAAGAAGCTGAGATTATTTTGAGTCACTATCAGAGAGATGAAGAAAAATCTGACAAAGTCCAGGAAGTTCTCCATTTTAAAAAGTTCCCCTTTGATGTCACTTCCTGTTTCACTTTGGCTGCACCAAGTTCAAATGAAACATGGCAGTTGTACGACTTGTACCCATGTAAATTCAAACAAATAGTGAATCTGAGCTTTTCTTGTGTAGTATAAGCTTGATGGAGGGATGGCGCTGAAGAAGACACACAGGATGAAATAAAGGAAACGGAGAGAAGAGGAAAGAATTGTAGAACAGTCAAGGAAGGATGTTCCGCTCTCCTACAAACATGATTTATCTTAGAGTCTATTTTCTGCTTTTGGTTTATATTTATTGGGAAGACCTGACAAATATGTTTTCATACAAATGTAAGTTTAGTGGGTGGTACTGTGGAGCAGTTGGTGGAGCAGCCGCCTCTCAGCAAGAAGGTCGCCAGATTGAATCCCTGTGATGGACTTGTGACCTGTCCAGGGTGTTCCCCGCCTCTCGCTCAGTGATGGATGGATATGGGCACAAGTGACTCCCATGACCCGGAACGGAAAAATCGGGTAAAAGATAATGAATGGATGGATGGATGGATGAATGGATGGATGGATGGATGGATGGATGGATGGATGGATGGATGGATG
>NC_056499.1:11135178-11144564 GCF_014905685.2 Nematolebias whitei | reverse complement strand
ATGGATGGATGGATGGATGGATGGATGGATGGATGGATGGATGGATGAATGCAAGCTTTGAATCTCTACATTGAATCTGAGTTGCACACTGAAGTAGCATGTTAAGCTAGCTATTAGCCTGTGCCTGAAGATTCATGGATATTTACTAAATCAGTTCATTTACACAGTGTGAGATAAATGTCACTTTGAGATAAAAATGTACATTACTCTTAATATTGTTAGAGAAATACAACGCTTCAAAATATTGTTAATTAACAAAAATTTGACCAATTTGTTTAAGAGCAACACATTATCATATCAGAAATTATGTATGTCATTTCCTTTATTCAGTACAGTCATTCTTCAAATCATCTGAGTACAATTATTCAAAGACCTAAAAATGCTTTTTTGGTAGCAGTTAATACTATTACAATATTTGAACATCTCTTCTTTAAACATTGTCATATAATTGTTACTTTATCTGTGGTCAACATTTTTGTGTTTACTGATCATAAAACTCCTGAATAATTTCAGTCTGTCAGGAGGCAAATTAGGGAAAACATGGAAACATGGTTTTCTTGTTTCACTAAATTCTTTATGTCTTGTTCAAAAGTCTTTGTCTTATCCTTCGCAAACAAGCAAAGTACAGATCAGAGGATTTTTTCTTCAAAAGAAAAAAGCCCTTTATGTGAACTTGGTCATCTTTTGTGTTCGCCAATAAATAAAGTGATGCAAGTTTTTGCAACATGTACTTAATCATGCCTTTTGATCTAAAGAAGTTAAACACACAAAGATTCATGAACTGGTGGATCTATATTTCTGAACAGGATGTGCTTTTATATTTTGTTCCAATGAAATAGTAAAATGTATTAAATAAATTCAGTTTTATGACCTGAACTCTATGGATTGTCAGTTGTGTAAGTCAGAGTAGGATTTTGTTGCCTGGAAAGAGTCTAAGACCATGACTTTCACAATCTGAATCAATTATGGTTCTTTTTGCAGTATATAGGAGGGTTTTTACATGCTCTAGTATTTACAAAAACAAAAAAAAAAGAACAATAGTTGATAAAGCTTCTAGTTGCTCTTTTTGGCTGCACTTAATCATCTATTATTTGAGACGGGCAACACTGTATTACATTTTAGTTTATCATACTAGCCTGAAAAATACACTGTAACTATTGCTTTTTTCTGGCCTTTGACCATAGAAGAAACTTTTCAGTCAGACTCACAGAAGTTCTGGCAAACAGTCTGCTCAGAAAAGAAAACAGGGCACGGCCTTTGCTGTGCTTCATTTGGGGATATTGTTGAACAATGAAGAGATTTTTAGGAATCTTTTCAATCCAACCACAATGTCCACCACTGCAGATGTATAGTCTGACGAATCAGTGTAAGGTGTGTCCTGTGCCCTGATAGAGAATGTTCTGGTAGTTAAAAACATGTCAAACAGCAGAGAAAACAAGGCTGGTTAAGATTAGCAAGAGATGCTGAATGCTCTAAACTTTGTTGTGGTTAACACCTAAGGATTAAGGAGCATTAAGTCTAGAACCAGATTCAGATATTCTTTATTCTCGTTTGTACCACATGTTGCACATGTGGCGGAACAAAATTATGTATACAAAGTCCCAGTTACATCCAACAATAAAATGTAAAAGAAAACCAGTAATAAGATCCAAGATATGAACTGACTATGAACTAAGAAAAACATCAACTAAATATACACTAAGCACTAATAGCATAAAAACAATACGCCGATCAGCAGCATGAACATGAGTCTGTGTGACTGAGGAACTCACTAGACTGAGGAACAGCTTCTACCCTGAGGCTGTTAGACTCGTGAATCTCTAACCAGGATAATATCTGTGAAAAATCAAATCATGTTGCTGCTGATCTGTTTCATGTTGCTGTGTTCATTCGTGCTCATCTGCTCACACAGACTCATGTTCGTGCTGCTGTTCGGCGTATTGTTTTTATGCTATCAGTGCTTAGCGTATTTGTAGTTGACATTTTTCTTAGTTCATATCTTAGATCTTATTACTGTTTTTCTTTTACATTTTATTTTGGGATGTAACTGGGACCTCGAGGACACCATCTCGTTCCACCACATGTACCACATTTGGTGCGAATGATAATAAAGAAACTCTGACTCTGACTGACTCTGAAATTTCTCTTCATTACTGTATAGAGGTAAAATGACGATTGTAGAGTGGTGGACAGTGGTAGTTGTCCCAGTCTTTAAATTGAGCAAAGAGAAAGTGTGTTCTAACAATCAGGGGATCACACTGCTCAGCAACTTTGAGAAAGTCTGCTCTAGTATGTTGAAAAAGAAGCTGCTTCGACTGATGGTCAAGACTAAAATTAAAAATAAGCAGTGTGAATTCCGTCAGCCTTTTGGAACAGTAGAACAGATCTTCATTATTTGTAAACCTATGAAAGGAAAGTTGATTGTCCAGTCCAAATGTACTTTATGAACCTGGGGACGTCTTACGACTGTGTCCCCTAAGGCTTATATGAGTAGTGATCTGAGGGTCTGAGTCACTCTGGAGGGCTATGTGGTTGCTGTAAAATAAAAGCAAAAGTTGCTCTTAAGTCACCTACAAAGTTGAGCTTGTGTGTGAGCCTTGTGTTGGTTGAACACTGCATGGGCTGCCACTCATTTACAATTTTGAGGTGTTCAAAGAAAGGACCTTGAGCCTTAGTCATGGAGAGGAGGGTGTCTGATTTGGAAACTTCATGGTTTCCTCTCTGATTTTGGCATTAGTTGGTGTCTTCACCTTTAGCATGCACTGGGGTGCTTTGCACCAGAATAAAAAGTGGTTCTTCCAAATCTGAGACCATGGTACTACTGGACAATTAAAATGTTCCCAATCAAAATACCCAAAAGAAAAATGCTACACCTGAAACCAGACCAATTCTTTTCTCAAGTCAACCTAACCTGTGCTCTGACAGTTGCAGAATATTTGAATGCATGGGGTGGTGGGTGGATAGGTTAAGAAGGTAGATAAACAGATACATGTGATCCAAGATCAACAGAAGACACAAGGTGACTTTTGAAGGGTGCGGAGGAGGATTTGAGTAGATAAAAAAAAAAAAATCAATTTTGTTCGATCTCATCCTTTTAAAAACAGTACCTATTTACACAAATACCAAGCTTGCAAACAATCTGTAATGAAGACTGACATTTTACCTCCTCCCCAAATAAAACACACATTTGTAATGTTTTTTTTTTAAATTAGCATTTGATTATCTCTTCTAGTTTGTTATGTATAACATTTTGAGAAACCCTTGCTCTTTTGTTATTGTGAACTGATTTTAGCTGTGTTGCATTTTAATCAGCTTGTTCTATGTTTGACCCCCTAACAGCGAAGGTTACAAGTAACACCAACAGAAAAGGCAGAGATATACATCTAAATTTAGAATTACCATTTCAAGGTTATAGCAGTGAAACATTTCAATTAAGCTCCTTCCTGACAGCAAATTTAAGTGAAAGGATGGGAAAAGTACTTAACACAGAGAGAATGAAGCTGTCACTACAGGTTGAAGTGAAGAGAGAAAAACTTAAATGCCACTTTAAATTTCTCCTGACATTCTAATTACAGAAAAAAAAAGTACAATTCTAGATAAACAAATATGATTTGTGCATTATTTATGTGAAAGTACACTACTTTATTGATACCAGTTTTTGTTTATTGTTTTAAAGGTTGTGCATTCATTTGGGCAGCATTCCATTATTTCAGTGCTTTGAGAAACAAAATGAGAATGAACATTGAAAAACACAGAAACCCTTGCACCATAACTACCTCAAATATGTTTCTAGTGACAAACCAGCCATAATAACAAAGGTGGCAACACTCCTGGTTTTTCCTGCCCATTAGTACAGCGTTCACCATTTCTGATGGACCATGTCAGACCAGTGTGGAGGTGGAATTTCACCAACCTGACAGCTTCTTGCGTTTTAGTTGGACAGATTTTTTGTGAAAATTGAAATAAAATCCTCCATAAAAATGGATGTTTGTTGCAATGGTCCATACCACTTTAGTTGTGTATTGAAATAATGCAGTAAATATGACTTCTGCTAGATTTTTACATGAAACATTTTTTTTGTTTGTTTCATTCATTTTTAAAATATCAATAATATTTGATACAACATATTTTCATCTATTGACATCTAATCAGTTCAAATCTATATAAACATCAATCAATGCTTTTTAAACTCAAAGCAGAAATAGTTACTGTGTTGGTAATTTTGAATTTTAGCTATTTTGTTTCTTTAGGTTTTAGCTACTCTTGCTAATTTATCTTTAGCATCTTTGTTGCTAAATGTAACTGCTGCTTTTAGCTTCTAGCTATTGTTCTGCTGCTGGTAGTTTTACTTTGTTTCACTGTTTTTATTCTCTGTTCTCTTTGTTTTACCATCTCAAGCTTTAATTTAATTGACACTACTGTACATTTAGCAAAACATGCATGTATTTTTAAAGTATGTTTTAAGCACTAACTTCTGCACACTCTCTGCACAAAAGTGAAGTGTTTGTTCAGTCCAACGGTGTAAGAAGCATTTGATATCAATTTATCTGTGGTGTATACTGTGAACCATGGCTGGTTGCACATTGCCTTATGAGCTGTCCAGCTCCAAGCAAATGATTTAAAGACTACATGCTCTGCAGCAGTGACCTGCAGGATTATCTGGAAAAGTAGCAAGGATTTTAGTGCAGTAAAAGCGTGTGATTTTAGTAATCTTTTATAAAATGCACTTTCGACCTGAGGGTGTAAGTCTAAGCTACAGAGTCTGAAAAAGGTAAACAGACCCAGACCTCCTACTTTTATAAATTCTAGTTGGATACATTGCATATATAACTTGAAAAAACTTCATCTAAATATGGTATGAGCAACACCATATATGTATTTATAACACAGTAAAAACAAAAGTAAAAATAAAAATAAAATGCACAACCTAGCTATCCTTTTTTAAAATTTTAGTCAGATTTAATTACTTCAGCATAAGAAGACACAACATTAACACAAGGATCCTTCTCTTATGCTGAAGCAATGAAGCCTGACTAAAATGATGGACACCATGTGTGAAGGCAAAGAAAAAGAGGTAATGACAGCTAAGATTAATCTAAAAAGCAAGGTCCCAGAGAGCTTTTGGGTCATTCAGAATAAGCATCAAGTTTAATTTTTTTTTTTCCAGAAAATAGTGCAAAAGCAAAAAAGTTAATAGATTTCTAGCAAAATCCCAAAAAACGATGGAAGCTGTGGCAAATTTGGCTGATATGACATATCATCTCATAGAAGCTACATCTGCAGCTACAAGGGAGGAACAACACTGTGTGGGCTGATGTCAGCAGTACTTTCCAGAGGAAAATGGAGGTCTTCAAAAGTGGCCTACAGGTAAACTGTTAAATATTTTTTACCACACACTTTATCTCCATTCTACTTACCAAAGTTTGATAATTTATGTTTTGCAAGCAGATACTTTTAAATATTTCTTTGGCTCAACCTACAGCTGCAAATCTGCCTTCTCAACTATGAACTTGGTGAAGAACAAGTACGGCAGTCAACTGACAAATGAACACTTGCATCAGTGTCTTTATATGGCCCACAATATGTGCCAGAGTTCAAAGTCTTGGTAAAAGACACAGCATACCATTGTTTTCATTAGGCAACATTAAATTATCAAAAGTATTCTGTGGAGGGGCTGACTTTTTTCCTTAAATTGAAAAATAATTTGTCTTACTTTAGCAATCATTTTAATTGTTGAATTCTTGAGTGTTAGAGAATTTTTGGTCAAAGGTTATGGATGATTGTAACTACTATGGGTGAGAATGTTAACTCTGCCCATGAACCGTATGTTTGGGTTAGCAGAGAGAGCTGGATGAGGAGCTGGGTGAGGCTGCCGCATGCAGCTATATCTCCAAGAACACCAAGAGTCTGTGAGCTCAGCTGAACTAATAAGAGTATAAAAACAAGCGTCACAGACTACTTGTGGCCCATTCTTGTGCCTGGTCTCCATGTGTGCACTTCCTGTATATCTATGTAACCTGTTCTGAAAATCTGACCTCGCAAGTAAATATCAGTTAAAAATCTTTTTTTTTTGCTCTTGAGTGTTGCTCCTTTTGAGTAGGTAAGATAATTGAGAATAGTTTTTCTCAAACACTCAGTTGTTTGACTCATCTTAGAATAGTCTTTTCATACGTAAAAAAATAAAACCTTTTTTTTTTAAGTTTTCTAACCTCCCTTCTAACATCGGTTTTCTTTTTTTTGCAGTTTTTTTTACTTAAATTTATATTTAAATGAAAATTACATCTTATTTTAGTGTGTCTTTTGTTGTTTTGAATGAAAATAACATTATGTTTTTTAACATGACTTTATTCGTAATTGTGGCTTGACCATTCATAATAGTTCAACTTTTAAATATTTGAAAAGTGTCTTTGTGGACCTTCAGTATTTATATTTGAGTACCCCAGGCATAGATGCACTAATCATGGTAGCACAAGAACAGGCCCTCAGCACAAGAGCAATAAAGAACTGAGTCTTTCAAACCAGACAAGACTCTTCTTAGAATTGCACAAGATGCAGGCTGTGCAAAGATGCCCCTGAGACAGTCCAACACATAATAGCAGGGGTAAGATCCAGGCAGGCAAAGCATACATGGAATGCCAAAACCAAGTGACTGGATAAATATACAGGAACATCTTTGCCGAGAAAGGACTGGAGGTCCCACAGTCAAGTCAAGTCAACTTTATTTATTGAGCACATTTAAAACAGAACCTGTTATCAAAGTGCTTAACAACAACAAAAACAGTTCAATGAGAGTAAAATTAAACAGAAAAAAAATACAATACACTAATAATAATAACTGAATAATTAATAAAAAAGCATTTAAAACATAGGGTCACAGAACACACACACACACAAAAAAAGTTCAATTTACACTGTGTGAAATGCCTGTGAGAACAGATGTGTTTTTAGCAGGGATTTAAAGTGAGGAAGGGAGGTGGCCTGCCTGATGTTGGGGGCCAGGTTGTTCCAGAGTTTGGGGCCCATGACTGAAAAAGCCCGATCTCTTCTGAGCTTCAGTCTTGATTTTGGAACAGCCAAAAGCAGCTGATCAGATGATCTCAGGACCCAAGAGGGAACGTATGGTTCCAGTAGCTCAGAGAGGTAAAGGGGTGCAAGGCCATTTGAGGCTGTTTGAAGAAATGATTTGGAGAAGGATTTGTTCTTTTCAGATTTAACGATGCTCTGATAATCTTTCAAACACGTTTTTAACATAATAAAAGAAACCTGTAATTTGTTATTTTTCCACTTACTCTCAGCTCTCCTGCATAGACGTTTTGCTGCACGAGTGGTTGCATTCAACCAGGGGTGTGTTGTTCACTTTGGTTGCCTGATTTTTTGCGGGGCCACAAGGTCTAAAATCTTAGAGCAGGTCGGATCATGCCTACTGAGCAACTCCTGCATACTAATACAAGCAGAGGTTTCAGGTACTGAGGCAGCATCAGTAATGAATGCAGAGGAAAAAAAGAGCAGCTGTTGAAGAGTTAAATATCCGGCAACTCTTGGCTGGAGCGGGGGATTTAGACTCCTGAATAACAGAGGTTTTGAATGAAATGGGTTTGTGATATGAAACAATAGCATCCCCAATTTCCAGATTAACCACAGACAATCCGTGAGACAGAACTAAATCAAGTGTCTGGCCTGTTGATGAGTTGGACCAACAACATTTTGCAAAAGTTTGAAGGATTGTATCAGATTTAGAAACTCCTGCACCAAAGGCTTTTCAGGACAGCAGACATGTACATTAAAGACCCCAGAATCAAGACCCTGTCGTAATTCAGCAGTATTCCAGACAGAAAGTCAGAAAATTCACTTATGAAATTTTTGTTGTACGAGGGTGGCCTTTATATCACGCTGCACAGTGTTGGATTGGAGTGGCCCAGCTCAAAATACAGTAGTTCAAAACTCAGAAAAGCTACAGCCTGCAGCTGTCTGCATTTCCAGAGCTTTTTTAAAACTGTTAATAATCCACCACCCCTACCAGAAGTCCTTGGAGCATTAAAAAAAAGGCACAATCCACCAGCAAAAGTTCAGAAAAAAACACTTAACTCACCAGGGATAAGCCAGGTCTATGTAACAAACATGACGTCCAATCCATTGGAGCAGAAAAAGTTGTTTAAGATGAATGTTTTATTTGCCAGCAACCTTACATTCAGCAGAGCAATCTTAGTAGGACCAGTAGCTGAAGGAAAAGCTGAGCACGGAGCACAGATCAGCCGTTTTAGATTTTTGGAGTTTGAACTGCGCCTCCTAGGACCAGAGATGCCGCAGCTGCAAGTGTGACCGCTGCGCGTAACAGGCCCGGCCACCTGTAGCAGGCTGGAGTTGAGCGGATCAGCAAAGCATTCGGATGGACAGTTTAACGTCTGATGGTCAGCTGCAGATGACGCAGCAGCAGAGAGCTTGATGCTCGCTTTAATCCTCACGAGACGGCCGGCACATATTCCACGACTCCTGGAGCAATGTTTTCGGGCAGGCAGAAACGCCGCGCGCTGCAGGTAAAGAGGGACATCAACAAGCAGAGGGGGTGGGGGTCCAGAGCCCAGATCAAAGTGGTTGAACAATGTGGGATTTGCAGTAGATAACTGTATATTTAAAAGTTCTTGGCGATCATAAACGAGCAGTGAGTTGATGTCATCGAAGAAAAATGACAAAAACAGAAAAAAAAAGATCAAAACAGACAGAGGTGAACGGCAAGCCACCAGCACCGGTGCCATCTTCCCGGAAGTCAAAGTGGGAGATGCCACCAAAGTTGGTGGAGAATGGAAGGACAAAGATACTGTGGGACATCCAGATCCAGACTGACAAACAGATGATGGCTAACCAACCGGACATTGTGGTGACTGACAAGCAAAAGAAGGCAGTGTTGACATATGTAGAAATCCCAAGTGACAACAGAAAGAAGGAGAAGCTCGAGAAATACCAAAGGCTGAAAGAGGAAAGACAGAAGATGAGGAGAGCCAAAGTGCCAATAGTCCCAGTGGTCATCGGATCACTTGGTATTGTGGCCCCCAAAATGGAAGAGTGGCTCCAACAGATCAAGAAACAGCTTGGATACTGAACAGAACTCTGAAACTCCCAGGCCTCTGGTAGAGGATCCCGGTTTGAAGTGAAGTGAAGTAGTGGTACATACCGTATATGTCCATCCATCCATCCATCCACTATCTTTCCCCTCTTCTTCCTTTTCAGGATGCGGGGGTCATTGGTGCCAATGTCCAGCCATCACTGTGCGAGAGGCGGGGGACACCCTGGACAGATTCCAAGTCCATCACAGATGACTACTGTATGACAGCTTCTCTCTCTCTCTCTCTCCAAAGTATATATATATATATATATATATATATATATAT
>NC_056499.1:11110108-11134778 GCF_014905685.2 Nematolebias whitei | reverse complement strand
TTGACCTCTCTAAGTGGCTTTAAGAATCTGTTGGACTCCTGGCAGGGTCCAATGCTGACATGTTCCTGTTTTTAGTTTTATACATTTGTCTTGGAATCTAGCTGTTTTTTTGGTTTTGTTACCTTTTTCCTTTTAGCCATCCTATTTGTTAAAAAAAAAAAAAAAAAAAAAAAAAAAAAAACTGTAGTATGAGTTTTTATAATTGCTTATTGTTGTTGCTGTTGTCCATTGTTGTCATCTTTCTTTGTTGAAATCAGGTCTCTCTTGTAAATGAGTCCTCGAGGCTCAATGGGATTTACCTGTATAAATAAAGGTTGATTGATATAGATTATTTTTTCTTCTTTTGGCTTCTCCGTTCTTCAGGGGTCGCCACAGCGAACTGTGTCGCATAAAGACTCGGCAATTATTTTTACACCGGATGCCATTCCTGACGCAACGACAAAACACCGAGCTACCACAGCCCTCTGTGTGGAGCAGAGAGCTGCTAACTAGGGTGCCCAGGGGTGCAGCTGGTGGGGGTTAAGAGCCTTCCTAAAGGGCCAAGAGTGGGGCAAATAAGAGTGGAGGCAGGTGTGGGTGCTTCCCCTATCCCACCATTTTGATGTTGTCGGTACCGGGAGTTGACCCAGCGATGTTCCGATCACAGGTCCACTTTCTCTTACCTCTGCACCACTCATATAGATACATTGATGTATCTTATTGGTATATTTCAGTACATTGTTCATAATATTTTCAGATATTCCTAATCTTCATGTTTTTTTTTTTGTTTGTTTTTTTTCTGTTGCCTGTTCAGTCTGACTTTCTTAGGGTCTTAGACTGTCACACACCTAACAGCCACCCCAGCTGTTCTCATTTTGAAATTACCCTGCACAGTCACATACATTTGGTTGTTTGTAGCCCATGGTTAAAACCTCTTACACAATTCTCTTTTTTTCAGTCTGGGTTTTTGGCACCTGTGCTTCAGAGTTTTTCATTTATTAAATTACAGATTTGGAATGCAACATGTCTGCACTCGAATCCATCTCCTCAACAACCACAAACATTGAGAATGTAGAAATGATTTTCGTATTCAGTTCAATTCAGTTTATTTATATAGTGCCAAATCACAACAGAAATTATATCAGGGCACTGAACAAATACATTCATATACATAAAAAATCAAATTTGGTAGTAACATTACACTGTATATCTAAGGTAGTATAGGGTAGCAATAGCAAAACAAGAGCAGTCAGCAGTTATTCAGACTGGTGTAAACAAAAGCATTTTCATGACTGCTTATACTTTATGCAGTAAATGCAAATCAATAAGATTTGCAATTTAACTTACATAACAAGTTAATGCTTGTCTTGTCTTTTCTAAACTTGTAGAGGCCAGACTGTGATGGTTTGGACATGTCCAGAGGATGGACAAGTTACAGACTGTGGGTACATTGCTAGAAGACAGGAAAAAGACAAGGAGGGAGAACAAAGAGGAGGTGTATGGATGCAGTTAGATATAACATGGAGGTAGTTGGAGTGAGGACAGAGGATGCAGAGGACAAAGTGAAATGGAGGAGGATGACTCACTCTGTATGCCCCTGAAGAGGGAAAAGGTTGAAGCAGATAATGTTCTTAAAGTATGTTTCATATTTTACAGTGGAAAAGTACAGATTTGTTGTTGTTTACATGCTGTAAGGCATTAAAGTAAAGTAATTACTATTTTTAATATAATTATTACTATTTCGGCAAAACATGACTTCAGATAAAATTGAGTGGATTTATAAGGATGCTTGTGGACCGTTGCCTTAGGTATAAGCTTGACAGAGACTCAGGGTGAGATTGAGGTCTGGCTGTAATTCAGAGGTCACTGGGGTGAGCCACATCATTCAACACCATGTGGAGGCTGTGGCACATTAATCAGTTCTGTAACAAAATCTGTCACAAATGAGGGTGCATATTACTGCCAGACACACAACTAAAGATGCCATTAACTATGCCAATCAGAGCTGTGTTCTCATATAACCAGGGCCAAATTGCAAGACTCATTGAAATGCTGTGAATGCATTAGAATAATTGGGAATTCTGACTGGAAACCTATTATTTGCAGGGAGGGTAATGCTCTGATTGAATAGATTGAGTTGATAATGTAGAACATCAGATAGCAACCCCACAGATCATTTATTAGGACAGTTGCAATTTGACTGTAGTTCGGCTCATTGGAGGTGAAGATCTGAAATCAAATCAATCCACTGCCGGCTTTGCATGTGTGCAAAAGCTGCATGTGACATAAATCTGTCGCAAGCAATTCCTGTCACGTCAAAGTTTGCTTGTTTGCCTCTGCATTGCATACAAACAGAATCGAGTCATTTGTAGCAGCTTTAGATACATACATTTACCTGGTCATATGCAAATTAACAATTAGCTTACTTATCGTTGCATTACCATTCTGTGTTTGTCCCCCGCCACGAAGTGAAAAGGTGAAATTGGAAATGCCCTCCATCCATCCGTGCATTTTATGAGCATGATAACTTGTAAAATAAGTGAGACACTGACTTCCATTTTGGTGTTTGGCTACATCTAGGCGTTAAAAAGGTTATTTTAGCCATGTCAAAATCCAAGATGGCTTTCCTCATAAATGTCTGTCTTGTGAGCATGAAAACTTGAAAAACAAGCAACGGGCCAATCTTAATTTTGGGCTGTGGCTGCATCTCGGCATAAGAAAGGCCACTATCAAAAATTGGGTTGTTAAGTCAAAATTCAAGATGGCCACCACCATATATAAATATATGTAAACTGACCACCCCAACATTTAAGGAAACTGATTTCTAGTTTTTATATTGCCTAAAGGTATAGTTTCCTCAGATGACTGGGGTGGTCAGTAGGGTGATTAGGCACCCTACTGACCCAAGGCACCGTTTGCCATTCCCTGGCTCCACCATTGCAACTGGCGGTAAATAAAATTGCTCCTTCCACTCATCAGAATATGTCACTGCACTGCCTCGTACAAGAAAAGAAAAGAAGAAGAAAAAAAAAAACTTTTGTTCTTACCATTCTTATACACAGTGTAACTCCTTCCCACTTGAATTTTATTTTATTCTCATGATTTTTAAAAATTAATTTATTTATTTATTAATTTTGTGATATACCAGAAACTCCTTCCCACTTGAATATTGTGCACAATTCAACTCTATGATTTACTTTCATTTCTTGTTCAGTTCCATTCCAGAAAAAAGCTTCTTAAAATCTACAAAAAAATTACTCTTCAAATCCTTCAGCTCCGGGGGCATCAGCGTACTGCTTGTTCACCAAGGAATCATTTGCAAACGTGGACATTACGTGCATTTTCTTCACACATTAGCAATGACAGTTCCCCATGTAACAGAACAATGGGACTTGTTAAATTTCAATTCAATTCAGTTTATTTATTTAGCGCCAAATCACAACAAAGTTGTCTCAGGGCACTTTACAGGAGCATTCACAAACATAGAAAAGCCAATTAGTAAAGTTCTCTATCTAAGGAATCCAGCAGACACATTGAATCTTCACTTGGTTGCAGTCTCCCATCCTGAGCAAGCACAATGGTAATAGTGGAAAGGAAAAACTCCCATATAAAAGTAAGAAACCTCCCGTAGAACCAGGCTCAGGACGAGCGGCCATATGCTTTGACCGATTGGGTTTGAGGCGACAGAAAGGAGAGACAAACAAACACAGAATGGCAGGTCCAGATATAGGTGCAGGTGTACCTGAAAGACAAAAACACATGTTAAGGATTAAAAAAAAAAATACAGAAGTAATGTGCAGGAAGCTCAAAAAGACACATATACATTAGCCCAAACAACAAGGTGTCCAAACCTGTCTTGGTGTCAGCCTGCCTATTGAATTGGGAACTCTATGTTGTTGAATTCATTGACTATCATGGCCTTGTTTCTCTCCAATCAGCCATTTAAAGAGTTTTCTCTCCCCCCAGTTCTGAGTAGTCTAAATTGTCCCCTGATGACCTTTGGAGCTGTCACCCACAATCTTCTCATTTCCTGCACAGTTTTAAACTGCCAGTTCTTAGTGCCAAGGCAGACCTCTGAGCAGTCCAGCTTGTGTCCTTAATCAACACATCATCCTTCTGGCAACTATCGCTGCAGTCTTGTTACCATGATAGCAGTGTTTTGGTTGTCAACCTGTTACCTACTTCTCTACACACAACCATACTCACAGGGTAGATGTCTTATGATCCTGTACCACCAACTATGATATGTCAGTACTCATGTAATTTGTTGTAGGGTCCATGGCATCACACAAAGAAGTGTAATAATGACCAATTGGTCCATCATTTGCATTTGATCACATCATGTGTTTATCCTGATGCATGCTCAATAATCCAGGTAGAAAAATCTTAAAAAGTTAAGTCTGGTCCTCTGTCCCCCTCTTACAACGCTGTTATTGCATCGCTCAGCCCCTGTGAATAGTAAACAGCCATCAGTGTGCGAACGATCCATCGTTAGGCTGATGGTTCTCCTTGAGCATGTGAGCAGCTGGTTTTGGTTGTCAGCAGCAAACTGGTTGATCCACTACAAGAAGGTGCTATTTATAAGACTGAGCTGAATACAGACTGAAGAAGTCCTTTGGATGACGGACAAAACATTTTTTTTGTTTGTTTGTTTTGCTTTGTTTTGTGAATGTCCAGAGGACCAGACGTAACTTTCTTAGATCATGTGTTTATATAAAATGTTGCTGCTTGACATTTCTGTAGAAATGATCAAACAAATACTGTTAATTGTCGCAAGCATGCTGCCTATTATATTTTCTATGGTTAGTGTGAATCATAGTGAGGAAACACTATTTTTAGTTAAGTTATTCTAATCAGATTTTAAAATGCATACATTTTTCTCACAGATAAAAAAATAATGAGGAGACGCAAATTAGGATGTATATGATAGTTAATGTAAGACAACACCAACTAATATTATTAATAAATTTGAGCGAGAGGATTAAATGATTCATTATTAGATTTTTTTCCTTCATTTTGATGATTAGTAGGTATTAATTAGTATTTTTTTTATGATTTAGGTGATAACTGATGCTGAGAGTTGAGAAGTTGCAAACAGGAAATAAAAATAATGAGACCAAAGATTATAGTGAACAGTTAGACTGAAGTAAAATTCAGGTTAAATAGTTAATTATTTGTGTTAACAGGAAAACATTGCTACGGTCTTTTTTTTTACAAATGCTGGTATTTCAATTTTTGAGTTGTACCTTTTTTTAAAAGCTGTGAAGAAAATAAAACGAGGAGCAGAGAACAGAAACATCTTCACTGTGTGAAAGCATTCCTTACGAATGAAAACAGTCAAAACCATCTCATGGTTACATGTTAACATGCACATCTTCCATATTTTAATTGTTGAGGTTAGTTTTGCTCCAGTAATTGACACTTGTTCTCTCTAAGTGTGGAGCTGGAAGATGAAGGAGCGATAAGCTGGACACTTCTTGATGCTGCCGTTTTGTGTTCCTGACGATCATCACCAGTGACAGCCTGGGTTGTTCCACGCTTGCAAAACTTGAAACAGTTGCCAAAGGCTATACACACCTCATCAGTCTTAACCTGTCCAGATCAGTTTCTGCATCAGACTAGTTAAGATCAGGCATGCTGTCAAACACTCCACTGCAATGAGGTAAAATATGACTTAGACCTGAACCTATGAAACCAAAACAACAAGAATTATTTGGTTGCTTTCGCAACCAAAATTGATTAAATTTATTTTGTCTGCATTACATTTGAAAAGCTTATTTTTTAAAAAAGGCAAATACATCAAGATTTATTGCCATAGTAATATCTGTTTTCCAGCCAATTTTCAGAAAGCTGCGGGGTGCTGATTAAAACTTGCACTACATTACTCACGGTTCTTTACAATCACTGACTTCACAAACAGACTTGGACAAACTCATTTGCTCTGTCAGAGTTAAGACTGTTCAATCAGTTCTAATTTTCCATCAGGAACCGACAAGTGGACAAAAAATGTATTGGCACAAACGATGTTCAGAACAAGCATTACACTGATATCACCCGCCACTGAGAGATTTAAATAATCCATGTTTGTAGTTTTCAAGATGAGTGTTTTCTGGAGTGGAATTGAACAGAGAATGCAAATAATCCTTAATATTTTTGGTACAAGATATTCAAGAGGGTAGGAGTTACATGTAACTGTGGTAGGATTGTTTTATTTTATTTATTTATTTTTTTTGCTTTGTGAAGGCAGCGCTGAGCGACGGATCCTGGTGGGGGCAGAGAACAATTTTATGCATGACCAGGTGTAATGGCAGAGCCAGTGGGTGGTCAATGATGGCCTTGGCTACTCAAATCATTTGAGAAAACTACTTTTAAGCACTATAAAAGCTAGAAAGCATAATTTCCTAAAATTAGTGGGGTGGCCAAATTGAACTTGAACACAGCAACCCAATTTTTGATAGTCTCCTGACTATAAGCAGTTCAGATTTGTCCTCCTTGGAGGACATTTGTAAATCTCAATATCTCACACCCACTGCAAAGTACTGAATTAACTCCTTTTGCTCTCTACAGAGGACATTTAGGGCTTTTCAATGATATCAAATATGAAAGGGTGGGCTTTGGTACCTTTCTCTTCTTCATGAATAATAAAATATTGGACATGGACAATATTTATTTGTCCTGATAGTCAGGAGTATAAGGACCTTTTCACGCCTAGATGCAGCTGCACTCCAATATGGAAGTTGGTAATTTATCAAGCTATCCAACTCACAGGATTTATATCTATCCAGATATGATGGCAGCCATCTTGGAATTTGACATGGCAACCCAATTTTTAAGATGAACTTTTTTATGTGTCAATGTAGCTACTAGCCAGACACCAAAATGGATGCTGGTACCTTGCTTGTTTTTCAAGTTATCATGCAAGACAGATACAATTTTCAATTTCCCCATTTCACTTTGTGATGGGGGACAAAAATTAAGGTCAAGATCAAGGTCAATGTGTCTTTATTGTCATTCGCACCACGTGTGGTACATATGGTGGAACTGTGCACAGGGTCCCAGTAACATCCAACAAAAATACAAATTGTAAAGAAAAGCAGTAATAAGATCCAAGACATGAACTAAGAAATACGCTAAACTAAGACTATACTAAGCACTAATAGTACAAAACAATGTGTCAAAAAACAGCAGCACAAACATGAGTCCGTGTGAGCAGATGAGGAAGAATGAACACAGAAACATGAAATAAATCAGCAGCATGAGATCAGCAGCATGGATAGTCAGCAGCATATATCAACAATCCAGTGGCATTACAGTGATTTTTTTTTCCTCACAGTAATTTTCACAGTGATAATCCTGACTAGGGATTAAAACTCAAACATCACTGTATTCACAGTTTGTGACTCTTGGAAAATACATATCTGACAAATACAGAACAGGTTTCTTTAAACTTTTCCCTGTGCTTCATTAAATGTTTAGGTAAAATACACAAACAGTATGATCTGCATTTCTGTGGCTGGAGATAATTCATAAAACTAAAACATATTTTGATATAAACTGTAGGATCCTTTAAGTTGTATTCATTTTCATGACTTCTAAATAAAAATGTCTGCATGATAACTGCATAGTGTTTGGGAGGGAGGGGATGTGTGCACGTTGGTAGGGGGGGTTGACTTTTATATGATAAGAAAATGATTCAATGATCATCTTTTGTGAAGGCCTTTGGGAATACATTTTAAATCACGCTACAAATGTGGTATTCAGTACATGCAGAATACCACTGTTGATGGAGGAATCCAGTCCAAAAGTTTCAGTAAAATGGAAGAAGAAAATAAGTAAGTGCTTCACATTTGACTGTAAAGAGTGATTCTTATTAAAAATATCTTTTTAGGCTAAGAAATATCTACTCCCACATATTGCAGCTCCTCCCAGTGAAGTTTTGAGTTAGAGATACAGTATGAGGAAGGAATGCAGGTATTATAAGATTGGAGGAGTTGAAACTCCCGGATGACAAACCTTTGGCTTTTTTTGCATCAGCCCAAAGCGATGTCAAAATGTGCACCAGGCATGAAGGCTCTCGACTTGTGCTTTGCTATTGTTTTATGAAAGGCATCCATAAAGGATACACTTGTGCTTCCTATCTCCAATCCCCGAGGCACCAAACAGGTCAGAGCTGCTAAACAGGATGAACCATCTCCCACTGCACATAAAAACTAAATATATAAAATAATAAAACCCTTACGGTTAGAGTTTAAATGTAAACTTTGCTGCTACATCAAATCCTGACCTATTTTTCCCCCAAAGTTCTCAGTAAGAAGATTGTGACCAACAGTAAATGCATCACGTCTCAACTTAAATTGTATCCTATTCCTGTTTAATGACAAATATTATGCATTTAAAACTGACTCGCTCCCATTAGCTGCTGCTTTTCATCAAAATGCTCTCTGGGGTACAATTCAAAGTGAGAGATGTAATAATAAGTAATAATAATAATACAAATTGTAAGCAAAATTTAACTACCATGTGTGTTTGTTTATCTACACAAACAACTGATGGGGCTGAAAATAGGTCAGCAATGGCGACGCCATAAGAAGAGCCATTTAGGAAGAAGTCTGACAATTTACATGTGTTGTGATTAGATTTGTTAAATAAAGTGCTTTTTTTTACATTATGTGGGTTTTTGTATTTCAAAACTGTGTATCAACCACTGGAGTACATTTCTTTAAAACTGTGCAGCTTGATATAGTTCTGGTTCAGTTCATTTTATGTTGGATTTCAATGAGTAACTGTTAAGCTGTTGCTTGTACAAATAAAAATATTATTTAAATCTCACTATGAACAGTAGCTTGGCGCCACGTCTCTCCTAACAGAAAGGCTTAGAGCTGCCATGCAGTTCATGTAGGAGGGGTCAGTTTTTTCATTTTATTTTATTTTTACCATCATCACCAAGTAGATAAGGTGGAACTTGCTCGTATTGCACAAAAGAGAATTTTTAGCTATTTAAAGGAAATAAATTTGTCAGATCAAAGAGGTTAAATGTCATTTTGTTCTTCTGTGGTTAGCTGCCATCCAGTTTCCTACAACTGATGCTGGTCAAGCTAAGAGCTAAGTGAGAGGAGAGTTAACTGGTTCCTGCATTCCCAGCAGGACCGGAGCAGCAGTGGCAGTGAAGCATGAGCAAGGGACGTTGTTGTCCCAAAACAATAAGTTGCTTAGCATGGGCTGTGTAACTGCTTAAAACTCAAGTACAAGCTTATTTTTTTGTGTTTTTTTAGCTGCTATTCGAGAGATTTAGTCGTGTACTTTGAAAGAGGAAGATGACAAGACTCAGCCATCCACCACATCTCTCAGCTGCTTCAAAAAGCACCTTTTATTCTTTGTACTGTCTTTTGACTTAAATCCCTTTTTACTGCATCTCATCAGTCATCCCCCCCCCCCCACCCCCCCGGATGTTACTTTTTGTTCCTTCAGTTTAGAAAACGAGATGCTTGTTTTCCAGCAGTTTTAATAACCAGATAAAGTTTTATCAAAAAGCTCAATTGTGCTTTCTTTGACTCTACTTTTAAAGTATCTGCGTTGGTTCACGCACGAGTTCTGTTTGTTTGAACCCAGGTGTTAAGGACAGTTCTTTCCAAATTAACAGAAACTTTAAGCTCTAATTTTACAGTTGCGCCTTAAAAACAACAGTGGGTGTTTGTCTGGTCAAACAAGAAAAAAAAAAAAAGTGAAATATTCAAACAAAAGTCTTAACAGTTTCTAACAACAATTTATTTATTTACTTTTATTTTATTTTTATTTATACAGGTGGTCTCATTGAGTCACAAAGACTCAATTTCATGAGAGATCTGTTTGGGAGCAGGTGGTGGAGGTTAACGGCCTTGCTCAAGGGCCCAGAGTGGGGCAAATGAGGATTGAGGCAGGTGTGGGTGCTTCATCTTTTCCACCCTCATTTTAAGTTTTGTCAGTCCGAGGAGTCAAACCAGCGACCTTCCAATCACAGGTATACCTTCTATAACCTCTGCTCCTCCACTCTCGTATTCCGATGTCCCTTGTTGCTGAAGGATTTGAGTAGTGAATATTTGTAGTTTTCAAGATGAGTGTTTTTCTGGACTGTATCATACCATACCATACCATACCATACCACTTTATTTATAGAGCACTTAAAACAGCAACAAGGCCAACCAAAGTGCTGTACAGACAAAACAACAGGTAACACACCAAGCAAAATACTAAATGAAGTAAATCAGAATATAGAGATAAAAACGATGCAGATAATGACAACAAACCAGTGTGGAGCATACAGGATCAAAACACAGATCATCTGGTGTTGAAAGCTACTGAATAGTAGTGAGTTTTTAAACGGGACTTGAAAACCGAGAGGGAGGGGGCCTGTCTGACAAGCAGAGGTAACTCGTTCCAGAGTCTTGGTCCTGCTACAGAGAAGGCCCTGTCACCTCTGCGCTTAAGACGAGATCCTGGAACTGTGAGGAGCAGCTGGTCCGCTGACCTCAGGGAACGTGGTGGGACATACGGTTGTAGCAGATCAGAGAGATGGGGGGGCGGGGGGGGGGACACTGTTCAGTGATTTGTAGACATACATGAGTATTTTGAACTGGATTCGAAAGTGACTGACTTTGAACAGGGAACGATAGTAAACCTTAATGTTTTTGGTGCAAGATATTCAAGTGGTTATGAGTTACACTGTATAAGAACAGAGGTAGTTTTATTGTTTGTTTGTTTGTGTTTAAGTGCTTGTCCAAGTTAGCACATATTGACATATCAAATGAGGGAGCAATTTTATCCAACTGGGGTGATGGTGGAGCCAGGTGGTGACCAGTCAGAGGGGTATTGGCCACCAGAGATTAATCTTTGGCCACCCCAATCATTTGCGGAAACTATACTTGTTATCAATATAAAACTAGAGGCATAGTTTCCTCAAACAATAGGGGCAATCGCTTTACCTTTTTTTTATGGCAGTGGCCATCTTGGATGTATAGTCAGTCATTGTTTCTAATAGTTATCAGCAGTGTGTACCTTATGAACCATGACATCTGTCATAGAGTTGGAAAAAGAGGTAAAAGTCTTGGTCCATACTAGGATACTGGCTAGACACATGAGTGACAAGTTCTATGGGTTTTCAGTCTTATGAAACAACTGTCTTAAAACATGCACCAACAAACATCCAAACATGTAAAGGTCACTTTCTGTCACATAGTATGTAGTTGGGTTTTTTTTTTTTCAAAAGAGATGTTTTATAAATCTGAAAACCTTGAAAATATTGAAATGACCCTGACTTGGTTGGCCTTTAGCCTACGATAGACAAAGATGTCTGCCTCTTTCTCTAGACATTGTGCTTAATGACTGATGGCATGGCTGGTACGGTTCTAACTGTTAATTATGAGAACATAACTTCAAAATGCCTGGTTATCTTTTTAAAAGGTGGTGGATGTGCAAAGTAAATGTACTTTGATTGTCAGAGCAGTATCAGAAGGTTAAAATGTTGTTTTAGTATGCCACAGCTTACCTGTATGACTATTTTATTGAGATGGCTGTAATGAGATTTCCTCTCATTCTCTAATCCTATGGTTGGATAATTACATGACCCTGACACCGAGTGTGACTTAACCTCTAGGAATTGATTTTCAGCACTTGCTTGCTCACGCAACCAAAATAAAATAATAATTAATTAATTAATTAATTAATTTTAAAAAACATAAACTGAGTTATCTTTTTTTCACATCTAATCATGCATTTTATATTTGTGTTCACAAAGAAGTTGTTTATGCCAAGACCAACTGAGCAAAACAAACAGAAAGGTATCGTGGAAAAGAGAGATTAGTGTACAAAATTAGACCTACTTACTTTTGAGATGAGGATTTATTAGGCACAATACGAAATAAGTGCCCCCTCAATGCCTTATCCAACACATACAACCACATTTACTCTCAGAACGTCCTGAACTTTTTGAGGAATGATTTCAACAAAGCACTAGAAACCTTTCAAAAGATGTGAGCCATAATGATTTTATAGCTTTGTGATGGCACCAAGGATTCAATATATTAGTGATATACAGGATGTTTTAACAATTACTGGAAACTCAAATGGAGATTGAGATGATAAATGATTCTGACAATTGGTACGAACATCAGAAGATCAAAGAACAATAGTTTAACTGAGTAAGAAAACTTAGAGCTGCAAACTGACATATAGTCATAATTTTATTGTAATGGCATTTTGCATGAAAAAGAAAATCTGTTTTTCCCCCAGCAAGCAAGTTACAGAAAACTAGAATGTTTTGTTGAAGTTTGGTTAAGCTTATTAAATATATAACACAAAATATTTACACGAAATAAAACAAAAGCGAATGTGCATGAACACCTTTTGCAGAACGAAGCACTCCCAGTGTGTACGGTATAGTGCAGAATCAAACTGTCTCATTAAAGTCTTAAGAGTGCTTTGTTGAAATTCACCCTCTGATATATCTGTTACATTTCTGAACATGAATGTTTCTGTCAGTGATAAATAGAATATTTGGTAATGCAATGTTTTGTAAAAGTGAGTTAGTATTGTTGACTTTTAGGATTTTACACTACAAAGTCCAACACATGTAATTGGAAAACACACTAAAAGTAAGAAACACTTCCCAACCTGATATCCAGATTTGTTTATGTCATATCAACGGAACATTCAGTCATATGTTAGCATGTAATTCTTATGAGTACTCTGTAGCTTGGGCTTTATCTGCTCTCTCAAAGTGACATGCTAGTAAAAAAAAAGGACTTGTTTTGTGTGAGAGACCTGGGAGCTTTTTGAAACTTTATATAATATAAAAATAAAAATAAAAAGTTAAATCTGGTCCTTTGGACATTCAAATAACAAAACAAAGCAAAACAAAAAAACAAAAAATGTAGAAACGTTTCGTCTTTCATTCGAAAGACTTCCTCGGTTGTTTCTACATTTTTTGTTGTTGTTGTTGTTTTGCTTTGTTTTTTGAATGTCCAGAGGACCAGATTTAACTTTTTTAGATTTTTCTACCTGGATTATTGAGCATACATCAGGATGTTTATAAAATATTATTTTTCTCCAGAGAAACTTTCCAAGAAAGTACTGTAACTGTACTAGTTTTTGGGTGGCCGAACATTGATCTATGGTGGCCAAGGCCAGCATTGGCCACACTCTGGGTCTGCCATTGTGTCTGGTTGTGGATAAATTGTTTCCTCCACTCGTGAGGATCTGTCACTCTGTTCTGCCTGGGACAAGCAAAAAGAAAAAAACTTGAAAAAACTTGAATCTTGCTTCAAAAACATTAAGATTTACTTGCATTTCCTATTCAATTCCAGTCCAGTAAAACATGCATCTCAAAAACATAAAATATCCACTATTTAAATACCCTGCAACAGTGAACATCAGTGTACTGCTTGCTCTTTGTTTAGTCAACTATCATTGCTGATGGTATATTTTTGTTTTTTGTTTGTTTTTCCATGTTATTTGATTTTTGATTTATTTATTTTTTGGTTGGTTTTTCTTACTACTTTGCCACTTCTGTAGTTAATGAAATCTCCCAGCTGCTCTCTGTCAACAATCACTTCGCCCAGTGTGTATTTTGGTCAGTCACTCACTTCTCAGATCTCAATTGATTTTTTTTTCTGCTTTTCAGCAGAACTTCAAGTTCTGCACATCATGATTCTGCTGATAAGGTTGAACTCACATACAGGCATGCACTAGAGACTCTGAAGTAAAAAGTAGATCATTTATTTATAGAAAAAACAAAAGATGACATGCACCAAAGTTCATGCTCAATAATGCAGGTTAAAAAAAATCCTACAAAGTTCAGTCAGTCATCTGGAAGGTTTCTTTCTTTTTTTGTTTTTGTCTTGCTAAGACGTTTCGTCTTGGGCAGCACGGTGGCACAACTGGTAGAGCTGCTGCCTCTCAGTGAGAAGGTCCCCGGTTCAAATTCCAGCAGGGGACCTTTCTGGGTGAATTTTGCATGTTCTCTCCGTGCTTGCGTGGGTTTTCTCCGGGTACACGGTTTCCTCCCACAGACCAAAAACATGCATGTTAGACTGATTGGTAACTCTAAATTGTCCCAAGGTGAGAGTGAGAGAGTGAATTGTTGTTTGTCTCATTTGTCTCTATGTGTCCCTGTGATGGACTTGCGACCTGTCCAGGGTGTCCCCCACCCCTCGCACAGTGGTAGCTGGATATGGGCACCGGTGACCTTTGTGACCCAAAATGGAAGAAGAAGGTAAAAGATAATGGATGGATGGATGTTTCGTCTTTCATCAAAATGATTTCTTCAATCTGGAAAGCTGCAATGGAAGCAAAACTTACATTTCTAGATTAAGAGAGATGGAGAAAGATGGATCATGACTCCATAAAGGACAATGCACGGACAAAGGAGGAACACAGAGACGCTGACTTTATACAGACACTAATGAGACAGAATGATAAACAACTGGAGTGATTATAATTGTAGACAGGTAAGACAGGAGCTGAACACGAAGACGAGGTACACTCGGGAGTGCAAGAAACACGAGGTTACAGAAAAAACAGGACAAAAACCCAAAAAATCCAACTGTAGAAGCCTGTTAATCACTCATTCATTCATATCAGGTGTGTAACAGCAGAGAAACATGTAAAACACGCAGGACAGTGGCCTTTAAGGACCAGGGTTGGGCATTAATAGTGTGAAAACAATGAACCAGTTATTCAACAAAATTACCAAGATAATGAAAAAAATATACATTTTAACCAAACTAAAGCTAGAAATACTGTGTTAAGTGTATTTTTTATTTTTTTGCAGATGTTTTTAACATTTAATTTTGTCATTTGAGGTTGTAAACTAAGTTTAAATCCTTGTATTGCTCATGGTGGCTCATACCATTGGTGAGTTATGCCATTATCAGCACACAAAAGCGCACGTCTCCGCACTTCAAAAGATTTCAAGATCACATTTACCCTTCTGCTGTGTTTGTGATATTTATTTACCATGAGTAATATGTGAGTCAGTTATTTCAGACGTGATCTTCCTGACCTACTTTAAGAGCCAGAATCAGCTTCTGTTAATATCCCACAAGGCTTTCATAACTCGCTTCACCACAAAGGAAACCAGTCATTTCAAACAACACAAATATCCATTTAAAAAGTAGTATGTCATTATCACAACAAAATATTGTTTTTGCACACCATTGTTGCTCAGAGTGGGAATGACACATGTTAAATATTGGTGGTATGATGTTTGGATGAATAATTGTTTGAAACACTAAATGTGCAGAGATATAAACATCCTGAAAAGTATCGATAAGACACATTGCATGTAATGTCTGTTACTAAATAAGGCAAAATAAGTACCACTAAAACTATCTGCAAATACACAAATCCAACCCTAATTATACCCTGATATATTATTTAATTGGTTGTTCACATTTCATAATTTTTGCTTTACCTTTTTTTTTTTTTCCCCAGAAATAAGTGCATGCATCTAGAATGTTAAATCTCAAATAGTATTTGTGGGATGTTTTAACTGTTGACCAGATTTCCTTAGTTTCCTAAGGCGTCTAAAATAAAATTAATGAATAAAATCTAATAAAAAAGATATAGTCTGTTCAAACCACACATTGCATATTTTTAAAAATACCGTTTTCTCAGTCGAAATCTGAAAAGCTCTGAAACCCTGCTGAAAAAAAAAAACATAAATAAAAATAAATAAATCAAATGAAAGGGGACTCTGGTAATTTTGATCTAGAAGCTTGAAGTGACAAATGAACAAGGTATAAGCTCACTGATTAAAATGTTCAATCTATTCATTAAAAGCTCATTTACTCTCCAAAAGAAAATGAGCAGGGTCATTCTCGGTCTGCCAGGCAATTCAGTGGTAAAGACAAGAAGACAGAGCATTCAACCTTTATGAGTAAAGGCCTTTATAAATTCCTCAATTAAGAGAAAAATACACTGTTGGACTCACTTCCACTTTGATACCTCAAGTATTTGTTCAATGCATTCAGGGAGCAGATGGTGACGGATGTCATTGCCTATTAAAATACCTGCACTTAAACCAAGCCTCATATTACAAAGCAAAGCAGGAGAAAAGTGGTGAAATCATTTCACAAGTAAGATCTAAAAGTGGTGAAAAGGCTAATATTGGTTATAATGTATTCATATGAGCAGTTTCTTTATCATAAATCCATAGAATTGATGTATGTTCTGAGATACTCTGAGGTGGCATTGAAGTGCCCGTCACACCTAAGCCCAAAACTGGGTTAGCATCCAGGTGGGTTTGAGTATGACTCAATTAGATTTTGGTTGTGGTTGCGGTGTTATATTTTTTATTGAAACATTAAGCAATTTCTCCTGATGCATGCTCTATAATCCAGGTAGAAAAATCTAAAAAAAATAAATCTGGTCCTCTGGACATTAAAAAAAAAAACCAAAACAAAGCAAAACAACAAAAAATGTAGAAACGTTTTGTCTCTCGTCCGAGAGACTTCCTCAGTCTGAGGTGCTGTATTCAGCTCAGTCTTATAAATAGCACCTTCTCAGAGTGGATCAACCAGTTTTGCTGCTGACAACCAAAACCAGCTGATCACATGCTCAAGAAGGACCATCAGCCTAACAATGGATCATTAGCACACTGATGGCTGTTTACTATTCACAGAGGGCTGAGTGATACTAGCAATCACAGCATTGTAAGAGGGGGACAATTGAACACGTAGGCCTCCACCCCTGTTTAACGATGGACGGTTTCTTTTCACAAAGATGGCCTCCTTTACTCCTCTCTCAAACCATCGTTCCTCTCTGTCCAGGATGTGAACATCTTCATCCCTGAAAGAGTGACCGCTGGCCTGGAGATGAGTGTAGACTGCAGAGTCCTGGCCTGATGATGTTGATCAACATCATCAGGCCGGCTATGACTTGCTAAATCTTTATGCTTTTAAAAAAAAGACAGTTTTTTATGCTTCCTGAATGACCGACATGTTGCTGTTCCAGGCGGGTCCATTAAAAACCAGTTTTCGTTTACAATGATGGTGCTCAGACCAGTTCTTCCTCAGACGCTTCATAAATCACAGGTGAAATGTCCACGTCCAGCTCAGGTGTGAGCTTTGAGCGGAACCAAAAGAGGCGGAGCAGAACTCAGCTGGGCTGAAAGCAAGCGTGTCCTTTGTGTTGTCTCCTATAATGAATTAACTCAACTGATCCTATTTGTGTTTATTTTTGAAACAAAGTTCAAAGCAGCTGTGCATCATCATCAATATTCCCCCAGTAAAAAAATAGTTTCTTCATGTTTAACTGCAGGCAATCACTGATATGTTTATCAGTGTGTTGATATGTTTATCAGTGTGTTGATATGTCTATCAGTGTGTGATTTATCAGATGCAGTTATCAAAGAGAAAGAGCACACAGCCTTTCAAATCTTGTTTCTGCCAATTTAAATCTTATAATTTAACATTATTAACACCAAAACACAGATATTTATAGGCCCCAGATTAAAGCGAGACACGTGTCTCTGTTTAACTTTATTTTATTTCCCCCAAATTCACAAAGTTCTCCTTGTGAGAAAGTCCCAGAGAGACTGTGTGAGCTGCAAAGCATGCTGGGTAGCCTTGTAGAAATTAATGTTTCTATTTACATGGTTTCTGAGTGTGGAAATTGGTTGTTCTTGTTAATGTCCTGTTCAGGTTTGCTTTGGCATTTATTTTGAAGTCTCTTGTTACTGGCTGTAAACTGACACCAAGGTTGTTCCTGTTACATATAAAGGGGAAAGCATTGATTGGTTTAATAGTGAGTATCCTCGCTGAAGAATGATGAGTGAGGCCTGGTCTGGTGTTGTGTTAGTTCAGTGGGGAGGAAGCGCTTCTTCAAGTGTTCAATATCCCTGCTCTACCAAGTCATACCTTCACTTCCTTTACAGTGTTGTCATGTTGTACCCAACCATTACCATCTAATCTATGGCAGTTGACATTTGTACCAATTCAGAATGAAACTTCAACCCACTGCACCCACGCATCTATCATGTGCCGCTCACCCAGCATGCATACAACCCTACATGCACAACCCTACATGCACTTATGGTGTAGGAGCACCAGCTTCATATTACCCTGCACAGGAGCAAGCTGTGCTGTATTTCACAGTCAACAATTTATTAAAGCATATTTGTGATATGTTCAAAAAATGTACTTCAGGTAGATTTTTGATTGACCCTGCGTGAACTGGTGATTGCAGCAGCAGCAACTCCACATTAGGCAATTTTAGGCACAATTTTAAATCAAAACAAAACAAAAACAACTAAACTAAACATTTCCATTTAACAGACACTTTTAAAAGTGATCACAACAATTTAATTAAATTCAGTTTCTTTATTTAGCACCAAATCACAACGGAAGTCATCTCAGGGCACAGTAAAATTCATATGCACATAGATACATATAAAGTCAGTTAACGTTATTTATCTAAGGTGCTGAGCAGCACAGTGGCACAACTGGTAGAGCTGCTGCCTCTCAGCAAGCAGGTCCCCGGTTCAAACCCTGGTCCAGGGGCCTTTCTGGGTGGAGTTTGCATGTTCTCTCTGTGCATGCGTGGGTTTTCTCCGGGTGCTCCAGTTTCCCCCCACAGACCAAAAACATGCATGTTAGGCTGACTGGTAACTCTAAATTGTCCCAAGGTGAGAGTGAGAGAGTGAATGGTTGTTTGTCTCGTTTGTCTCTATGTGGCCCTGTGATGGACTTGCGACTTGTCCATGGTGTACCCTGCCCTTCACACAGTGATTGCTGGACATGGGCACCGGCAACCCCAGTGATCCAAAATGCAAGAAGCGGGTAAAAGATAATGGATGGATGGATCTAAGGAGCCAAGAGATTGCTTTGAGTTTTTACTTCATCACGGCCTCCCATCCTAAGCAAGCACAGAGGCAACAGCGGAAAGGAAAAAACTGTGAAAAAACTCCCTCATGAGGAAGAAACCTCCATTAGAACCAGGCTCAGGACAAGCAATTAATTATCTACATTAGAACACATGTAAAAACACATTTGCAAGGTGAAATATATACATGTGCCTGGCACAGACTTGACTGTGTGAGTTTATCAGCACATATGCTGAATGCATGTTAATAATTACTGTGAATAAAATGAAAATGAATAATACTGTGATGGACTTGCGACCTGTCCAGGGTGTACCCAGCCTCTCACACAGTGACTGCTGAACATGGGTGCCAGAAACCCGTAAAGGAAGAAGCAGTTAAAGATAAGGGATAGATGGATGAATAATTAGCAGGGAAATATGATGTGTTTTTACTTAAAATGCATATCCAAGCTGTGAAAAGGAGGTACAAAGAAGAAAAAATATGAAATGAATTGAGGTGGGTACTTCAAATTACTTTAACTTGTGCACAAAAAAGAATGGGTCCAAAACATAGAACACATTGTACACACAGAGCAAACACAGAGCAACATCTAGCTGTTTTACATGATTATGGTAGAAATTAACATTAATTGTGAGTTGTAATAATTTATTGTACACACAGTATATTCAAAATCATTTGTGACACAGAGCCTGTTGGGTTTGCTATTAATTAAACAGCTGTTTTGTCAGCTGTGCGCAGTTGCCCATTTTAGATGCCATCTTAAATTCTGCACAATGTCACAAATGTCAATAATGGACAAAATGGTCAGTGCACAGTCTTGTTTTATATAACTTTATGGTACAAAGTTACCAAAGCTGCAAGAATATGTCAATGATCTGGAGTCATTAACAGCTGTGCAGAAATTGAAAACATAATGCTCCAACCAATTTACATGCATCCATCCATCTTTTACCCACTTCTTCCTGTCTGGGTAGTGTGGGTCAGTGGTACCCATATCCGGCAGTCACTGTGCGAGAGTTAGAGAGTGAATGGTTGTTTGTCTCTATGATGATGTCTCTGTGATGGACTGGAGACCTGTCCAGGGTGTCCCCCACCTCTTGCTAGAGTTGCACTAGGGTCCAAAAAATCTGAACCGACCCAGCCTGCAGCCATCATCTCCAAACCCCACCCGAACCGACGAAATAACAGTAATTACAGGTCCGAACCCGAAACACACCCCCCGACATTTTTAATTAAGATTTGACTGCTTATACCACCAACTATTATTAATGGCTGGTGGATGTGCGTGGCTAAGGGAGAAGAATATCAGAGCTGAGGAGCCATCAAAGTGCATTAAATGCTTCCCCTGCTTATGCCTGCATTGGACCCTGTTGTGACATTCAGATATTTTGTGATCTCACCTGTTTGGGTCGTCGGCCGCGCGCGTTCGCTGAGTACAGCTGCTAGGACCAATGGATCACTGGCAGTAGTCCATCTGAAGTTCAACTGCTCTTTTTACTTTTTTCAGGGCCGGTCAGCACACGGTCAAATGGTTGCATGCAGCAGGTGTAGAATAACAAGCCATATTTGCATATATTGGATCATCAGCTGCGTGCGTCCCTGACGCAATAAAAAGCCTAACACCGACCCGGCCTGCACATTATAATGGCCTGGCCCAGTCCGAATCCAGGTCAGGCAGGACTTGGCTCCGGGTTTGTGTTAGAAATGACAGCTCTACCTCACACCTAGGGACAATTTGGAGTTCCAATCAGCCTAACATACAAGTTTTTGGTCTGTGGGAGGAAACTGGAGTACCCGGAGAAAATCCATGCATGCACGGAGAGAACATGCAAACTCCACCCAGAAAGGCCCCCAGGCTGAATTTGTTCCGGCAACCTTCTCGCTGAGAGGTAACAGCTCTACCAACTGAACCACCATGCCTCTGCAACACATATTTTAATTAAACAAGCTTTTAAAAATCTGTCAAACAGCGTTATGTACCTTAAAGCATAAAAAAGATAAACATGAGCATCACACCCAACTTTGCATCATCTGAAATTATGCAATTTCTATAACATGCTTGTATGACAGGACACACAATGTGACAGCATGACGCTGCATAATCTAATACATTTCCCACCAGGCTAATAGACTACCATCAGAGCAATCAGGCTCATATTGATTTGAATGAATATATAAGAATATTAGTCATCTGTGAACAATGAACAACATCAGCCGTGTATAGTTTGTCCAACAATGGATGCTGATGATGCTGCTCACAGTTTTGACAATTTGACATAAAAAAGAGGTAGAAAAGGTTTTGTCTCTGTGTAGACAAAGACAAGTTTATGTACTGACACCCAAAAAAATGTGTCATTCTGTCTTTGGGATGATAACACGCAGGTGTTGCTGTTTTTCGTCATTTTTCTTTCTTTATTTTGTTTATTATTATTATTATCATTTATTTATTTATTTCATTTTTTTTTTTGGCCAGAGCTAGAAACTTAACAGTGACAAGAACATAAGGTACAGCAACACACTACACAATTCTGTGACTGCTTGTATACTAATAGTCATCGAATAAACATGACTATTGTTGAAAAAAAATATTAACACCATATTGAGCAAGATGTGTGATCCATAAAAAAAAAAAAAAAAAAAAAAAAAACTGCCCTTTCATAATTTTGGCTTATTTTTTCACATTTGTTCATCCATGTGCTTTAATAATCTAAATGTAAAATTAATTTTCTTCTTGGAACATTTTTTTTTTGTTCTCTGAGCCCTGCTACTCAGAGAAAATAGACAGAGTTGGCAAGTAATTCACATTTCATTCATTTGAGAACAATATCGAACATGCATCAGAGTATCGTGGTTTCTAAGAGATTCTCACCAGAAAATCATATAAAAATAAGAAAGGTGACTAATCTTAACAGTAAAGCTGGGCTTCTAGTTGGACTGAATACACAGTACATTACTAAAAGATTGTAAAGCACATGCCAACCTCCAAATGAAATAAACAGTCAGTTAATCTGCTAAATATGAAGGATTACAAGCATTGTGTGAACCAACAGGGACTTTCTATCACTTCTTATGTCTATGTTGCACATTTTAGGTATTAGATGTTAATAATATAGTTCACCCTTATTACTTTGACAAGTTGTCTCTAATTTAAATGGACATTTTCTGTCTTTGACGTTTTTCCTTTATCTACAAGGGGCACTCCTTCATTACTGCTAATCGTCACTTCTAGCCGAGTCATGGCCCAGCTGATAAAAGGAACGTGGCCATTCATTCTCGGGCATATTTTACTTTTGAAATAGCAATCTTTATTTGTGTTTAAACATAATGTTGCATGCTGTGCAAAATAGCCACTTTTACAGAATACTATAGACAAAATAGAAAGAAAAATTACAGACATATCTGAGTGATATGCGATAGCAGTGTAAATGTGATTTTGTTTAATATTTCTTTATCTATATTTTTATTAGTTGTAATTCATGTATTCATTTACTTATGGTGTTGGACATATTTTAATGTTGCAAGTTTGAAATCCAGGAAATGAAAAATAAACAAGGACTATAGGTAGTTGGTCAAAATTGAAAGAAACGTGTCAGTGACTGGTCAAATTTACAAGACCAAGAAAAATTTGCAAGGATTGTTTAAAGTTGAAGATGATAGTTGCTAATAACAACATCACAACCTTCTAGAGAGATAATCATTAAATGTAACGTAAAATGCAGTTTAACAAATAAAGGTCTGGGTGAACAGATGCAGTTCAAATAAAGACAAAGATGCCAAACATCAGTAGAAACATGGAGGTAAGTCTGCTCCATGACTAAAGTACTGTAACACTCCAGGACTAGTTGCCTCAACGGGATTTGGAAGTGGATAGTGAGGGGTGCTCGCTTTTTATGATGGCACAATAGGAAACAATTTCTAGCATTTCCTTTGTGCAACTCTGAATGCTCCACAGACAACATAAAGCCAGCCTTCCTGATCAGCTTAATAACTTTGTTAGTATCCCTTCCTCCAGGGGTGCTGCCCCTGTAAATTGCAGCAAAGACTATTTCTCTCGCCACAACAGAATAAACAATTAGGCAACACCTTGGTGTACACATTAAAGGCCTTAAGCTTCCTCTGTTGCAATGAGTTCAGGAAAGAGGAGCTAAATGCATGCCACTAACCACTGAGGCAATATGTGGCAACACAAGTTACTCTAATAAATCTTAGTGGAGATTAATGTGGAAAAATATTTTAAGATAAAGCTGCAACATCGCCCAAGCAAAAGGAAACCAAACAAAATCTAAATGGTGCAGCAAACAGCAAGGCTGCTGAGACACAGAGAACTAAATAAATACAGGCAACCCCGCTCTCATTAAATATGCAAATACATGTTATAAAAACAGATCAAATCAATATCTTCTGGGCAGAATGTTCCATCCAAATACAATTTCATCAAATAAGTGAGGTGGCAGAAGATTAATTTATGGTGGCCAAGGTCACCATAGGCTGCCCCCTGGCTCTGCTCCTTTGCCTGGTCGGGGATCAAATTGTTCCTGCCACTCGCCAGGATCCATCACTTTGCAACTCCTCAGACAAGCCATAAAATAAAGAAAACATTCCTCTATTCTTCCACACAGTGTAACTAAAACCCATATGAATGTCTTGCACCAAAAACATTAAGCTTTACTTGCATTTCCTGTTCAATTCTAGTTCAGTTTTCTTGAAAATTACATTAACTATTCTAATCCCTCAGTGATGGGGGACATCAGTGTACCACATGTTTAACTTCAAAATGATACATAACTTATTTTATTCACACAATTTATTACTTTTCAGCAAATCTTTTTTTACTATGTTGTTTTTGTCACCATTATAAAAAAGGAGTGTATACATCCACATTGCACATGATTACATAAGCAACATATTTCCACTTCCTGTCTCACACTTAAATCCAGGTCCTTGTTAACTGTTGAGTTGTTGCTGTCACTGATGAGACTGCTGTCAAATATGGTGCAATGCCGTGCATCCATTCATTTTCCAAACCAGCACTTTGTCCAGTTCAGAGTTGGAGCCTATCCGGGCTGTCATCATGTGAGAAATTATATAAACTATGGACGTTTGACATTTCATCACAGGGCCAACACAAAGACTAACAATTCATGCACACACATCTCCTGCAATAATTTAGAATCCCCATATAACTCTGACATGCGTTTGGACTTGTGGTAGGAAAACATCAAAGCAGTTCAACATTTAAACTTTAAAACAGAATGGCCTGCAAAACTGAGACTAAAACTGGAGATTGGCTTGATGAGAAGATACAATGTCATCATTTAGGAAAACAAAACAGTAAAATATCCTAATTTACATCCAGTTATGTACAGAAGAATCCAATTCAATCTAGATATGTGGTCAAACAGACTACAGTACATTTCTGTTGTTGTAAACTCAGTCATTTTCCAAATGCAGTGATGCATGTCACAAATAAACCTGCCTATACACACAAGGGCAATACATCTTGAAACTTACACAACATTCATTGTATTTATTTACTTTATATTTTGTTGCATTAGGTGGCAATAATGACAATGCACTGTATGTATGAAAACGTCACAATAAACATTGTTCTTCTGTTTAATAAATGCATTTTTTATAGTAAAAAAAGTATTTTATCTTGAAGTTGTGTTGATGTGCAGTTACACACACCAATCTAAAAGATGGGATTGAAATGTTGATAAAAAATGCATTATTGACAGTAACAGTAACAAAGGTCATATTATTATATCCATCCATACGTTCATACGTTCATACATGCATACATACATACATACATACATACATACATACATACAT
>NC_056499.1:11108272-11110098 GCF_014905685.2 Nematolebias whitei | reverse complement strand
ACATACATACATACATACATACATACATACATACATACATACATACAAACATACATGCATACATACATACATACATTATCTTCTGCTTTTTACGAAGTCTGGTCTCTTGGGCAGGGAGACCCAGACATATCTTTCCACAGTTACCTCTTCCAGTTCTTCTGGGAGGACCCGAAGGTGTTCCCAGGACAACAGAGACTGTCTTTCCAGCTTGTCCAGGGTCTTTCCTGGATCTCCTCCCAGTGGGACATGCACGAACAACCTCAACAGGCTCCTCTCGATGTGGAGGAGTAGAGTTCTACTCCGAGCCTCTTCCAGATAACTGAACTACTCACCCTACTTTGAAGGGAGAGTCCAGCTACCCTGTAGAGGAAACTCATTTCAACCACCAGTATCCATGATTTCATTCTTTCGGTCACTACCCAGAGCTCGTGACCATAGGTGAGGGTAGGAATGTATACTGGCCAGTAAATAGAGAGCTTTGCCTTGCATCTCAGCTCCCTCTTCACTGCAACAGACTGGCACAGAGTCTGTAATACTGCAGAATGCTGCACCCATCCATCTGTCAATCTCATGCTCCATCTCCCCTCACTTGTGAACAGAACCCCAAGATACTTGAACTCCTCCACTTGAGGTAGAACCTCACCCTTGACCCCAAGAGAGCAATTCACCTTTTTCCGATTGATGACCATGGCCTCAGATTTATCATAGTATTCATGAGGATAATCCTTGAAGAAACTATAGAGGGTGCAGATGTAGGCAACACACACAACCCGACACAACCTGACAAAATCCAAGCCAAAAGCAAAAGCATAGGCATCCATCCATCATCGTCCACTTGTTGTGGGGTCAAGTCATGGGGGCAGCAGCTTAATCTGTGAGGTCAGACATCTATTTCTCCAGCACCTCTTCCAGCTCTTCTGTGAGGACTCCAAGGCATCCACAGGCCAACCATGGGACATAGTTTATCCAGCAACCCCAACTAAACCTCACACCTCGGGCACAATCTGTACGCTTTGTCCCAGATCTTCCAAAAAAAAGCAATACAAATATCCCAAACAGAAGAGCAGCAACGGCATCCAGGACCCATATGACAGCACCCCAACAAAAATAAGTGTAATGATGATGATAAGAACATTATGAAGACTTTGGTTTTGGACTCAACAAGCCAGAACGCCAGGATGAAAACAACGCATGTTGGCAAGAGGAAGCAAATTTCAAACAGAAAAGCCTGAATCAAAATTCAGTCCAGAGACATTCTTGATCTGACAGAACAGATGCTTTTTTAAACAACCTGTGATATTTATCTCCATTTCAATTTCATACTGTGATCTGATTCCCTTCTGCTTAGAGAGGAGTACATATGGCAGAAAGTTTTCAGTTGATACATTCCTTAAAAAAAAGTTGAATAAAAAAGGCAACAAATGTCAAGAAGGAGGGCTCAGAAGGGAACAGTGTTCTAGACAAGACTTCCTTTCACTGATGTCTGTACTTTAGGAGTACAGTACAGAGGAAACATCATGTTTGTGTGTTAAAAGAGGGGACAGTGTTTATCTGTATCCCTTCCAGGTCTAACCTGAAGCCACACTGTATTTTTTTGTTACTTGGATGTGCAGTCTTTATTTAGTTTTTTTTTTTTTTGGTCTAGCATTTTCAAATTACTTATTTTACTTTAAAAATGTCATGTATTATGATGCTCTTAGTCCCTCACTATATTCTTTGTTATCTAATCAAGATTTTTCTTGTTGGAAAATGGAAGCTGTCATTATAAAAAAAAAAAAAAAAAAATCCAGATTTTCATGTATTAACTTAACAGAAACCAACCAAAA
>NC_056499.1:11073029-11103272 GCF_014905685.2 Nematolebias whitei | reverse complement strand
TATATATAAAATTTTGTATTTATTTCTTTGTTAATTGTTAGGCTTCTTGAACTCAGACCTGAGTCTGAATTTCGTACCACAAACATGCAAATGTGAGCTGGTATGACAATAAAAAATCCTTGAATCCTTGAAACATATCACTTAACATATCACCTAATGTTTCACATAACATACAGTATGCACCTAACATGTAACTTAACATATCACTTAATATTTCACCTTACATATACACAGCACGCTATGTGCACACTTTACATAGACACATAAACATATTTTTGGCACTAATGGAACTTCAAATTTGTGTGTCATTGCACACTTCATCAAAGGAATCTACTTCTTTTGGTTAAGATTATGTAAAAATGTGTTTTCCTCAACTATATTTAAAATCCCTGTAAAGGGCCAACCTTTAGTTTCTTTCATTATTTTTTTAATTATATGTTTAATCTGGTTTGGTTACATGAGTTCCTATCAACTCCAATTAAACATGATCAATTATAAAATGTCTCAGAATGTTCCAATCAAATCTGATCATAGTCAGAGTCAGAGATTCTTTATTGTCATTCACACCACATGTGGTACATGTGGTGTAGCAAAATTATGTACACAGGGTCCCAGTTACATCCAAAAATAAAATGTAAAAGAAAAACAATGATAATGTCCAAGATATGAACTAAGAAAAACATCAACTAAAAATACACTAAGCGCTAATAGCATAAAAACATTACGTCGAACAGCAGCACGAACATGAGCATGAGTCTGTGTGAGCAGATGAGCACGCATGAACACATCAACATGAAACAGATCAGCAGCAACATTGAAACAGATCAGCAGCAACATGATGTGATTTTTCACAATGATTATCCTGGTTAGGGATTAATGAGTATAACAGCTTCAGGGTATAAGCTGTTCCTCAGTCTAGTGGTTCTACGCTTAATGCTCCTCTACCTCCTTCCTGAGGGGAGTGGGGCAAAAAGTGTGTGTGCTGGGTGAGTGGGTCCTTCATGATGCAGGCGGTCCTCTTCCTACATCTGGAGGTGTAAATGTCTGTGATGGTGGGGAGACTGACTCTTCTGTGCAGCCTTCACCACTCTCTGCAAAGCTTTTCTTTCTGCAGCTGTGCAGTCTCCATGCCACATGTTGATGCTGGAGCACAGGATGCTCTCCACTGCACACCTGTAGAAGGAGGTGAGGACTGAGCCTCCCAGTCCAGCTCGTCCCAGCCGCCCGAGGAAGTAGAGTCTCTGATGAGCTTTCTTGATCAGATATCAGATCAGATACTAAAAGTGAAGAAGAAAACTCATTAAAGGCTGCGTAGATGCAATGGCAGAATCGTACTAGATAGTTTAACTAAATAAAATGGATTTCCACATCACAATAAATTCAGCTTGTCTACTTTTTTGGGACATTTTAAAGAAGTTCTGAATTGGAAACATCTACTTTGTTTTAAAAAGTCACAAAGCAAAGTGTAGTAACTAAACACATAATGTTAAGTTAAACCTCATGTTACTTTCTAGAAGTTTCTTAGACATGTGAGGAAAAAAAAATGGACACATTTTATCTCTTTGCTGTGCCATTCTCAACATTTTCTCAGCCTATTCCTAATCTCACCAAAAGGAAAAAAAAATATTTGGATTTATGAATATTTCCATTCCAGTATAGTGAATTCCCTCATCATTATTGGGAGAAAATGGCAATGCAAACAGCCAAGTTCTGAGAAACACATGAATACATGAATATGTGAGTGGGAGCCTTTGTGAGCAAATGTGTTGTTGAGTGGAGAGGTTTGAGTCAGAGCTGTTTACACTGTACAGAGTAGTTGTGGAGAGCTGCTTTTTTATGGTTTCTGTTGGAAGCTGAGCTCCGAGACAAAAAGTCTCTCCCAGGGAATGCCATTAAACCCCTCGTCTTTCCAGCCTTTGTTTGTATCTGCAGATTTTCTCAAATATAACATAGAAAACTCCTCACTGAGGCAAAAAGCAATCAATATGATAATTTGTATTTTTCATTCACCTGTGTACTATATTTATGTTCCCCAACAGAGTAATTCATTTAAACTTGTCCACCGAAAATATTTCTCATTGTCTTCCCTTTCTGACTGACGGAGGACGACTCTTACATCCGTCTATTACCTGGAGATGTATTGGATTTCAGGGCCCACTGTATTCCTGACAGTATCTGTAATAGTCTCTGTTATAGGAGTGCACATTTGCCTTGTCAGTCTGGCTGAACGCTGTAAAAAAGGCAAAGTTGAAAAGGAGGGGGGAGATCACAATGATTTATACAGTCTCATGAAAGCTCAGTGAAACCTCCAAGGTTAGTCAAGGGCATGCATCCTGGCTGGTACACTGTTCGAGGAAAGAAGACTGCTGTCCCTAAAAGCACACATTTGCACGCACACATCCCCAACCTCCTCCATATCACATTTTACAAATATCCCATGATGCCAATACTCCACGACCCTGATGTGCAGTGTGTTGGTGTGTGTGAGAGTCGTGGCAGGTGGGGGTTAGTGATGTGTGGAATACATTTGCTATGCCACTAGGTGAGTAAGCATTATGACAGTATGTGCTTGTACATTTACACACTCCTGTGTTGAAACTTCAGAGGACATTTCTCAGATAAAGAGTATAAAGTAAAACATCGGAGCACGAGTTGCCCATTTCCACGTCTACTCTGCAGTGGAAATGCCTCCTGGTGACTATGATGTATTGCATGTCACTGGGATTCATCCCTGCAGAATACTAATGCACGCATCTGTGAAAATTGCAGCAGTATTTGCGTGCTGGTGAATTTCTATCAAGTTAGAGTGGGGGGGGGGGGGGGGGGGGGGGGGGGGGGGGGGGGGGGGGCAGGATTCAAAGGAGGCCATGACTGGGTGGTCCTTGTTTATTTTACTTAAGCAATTTTGGTTTTATGCTGTCTGAGGATAGAGGCTGGCTGGTTACATTCATTTCAGAATGCTTTCGGGTAAGTACAGTAATTGTGAAAGTAAAGCTTTAGTTTAGGAGGTTTGAGGATGTGAAGGACTGAAGAGGGCTAAAAAAATTATACAAAAGATGGAATTTGATGTTGGAAAATAAGCCCATGGCTCTGTTCGGTCTGTAATTTATTCTTCTTCTGCTCCGCTGTGAGCCGCCTCAGAAGGACACAGAGAGGATTTGTGGTGATGGGAGGTCTTAAACTCCGTCTGACCTAAAATCCCACCTGAGGAGACTCTCTGAATGTTTTTACATTAGGCATGCTACTTGTGCTGGATGCCTTTGACTGTTATGGAGCATTAATCATACAAGTAAATGAAAGAGGTGGGAGTGCAGTGAAGGATGAGGGAGGACTGAAATCTGCCACTCCAGTGATTTGTCGTACATGTTAGCTGATGACAGAAAAAGCCCAAATTTACTGGGATCATGAGTGTACCTTATTGTCTAGCGTCATCAGCTGAGTGTCCATTAGAGGATTCACTGGGGCCAATCTCATTGCACGGAGAAACAATGGAGGCAATTTGTCAAGCATTAAAAGGAGGGAAAATCAATAGTTTGCATTTTGCTTTTTTTGTGTGTTGAGATTTGATCATTGCTTAAACAATAAAAACGTACAAAACATGTAAAGGCCTTGAAGGAATGCATATTGCATACTTATTTTTACATTAATGTTTTAGATGATCATTATCTTATTAAAAAGAAATGAAGTAAATATCAGTTTCAAGGCCCAATCTCATGATGGAGCATAATATATTTAGTTTATGGCAGTTTTTTTAAAACAAAGCATTTTCCTCTATTAGTCCGCCTCAAATGATTTGTTGACAATTAAAAACAAATTTCTGTCCTGTTCTGTTCTGTGAAGACCCTCCAGCACACTGGACATTTCTGGTCCTGTGGCCAAAAATGAGGCCTTTTTTTTGGTCAAACTTACTCTCTCTGTGGTCTGACGTGTTTTTTTACTAATCCATTTTTTTAAATAATTTGTTAATTATTTTGACTGTAGGTGGCACAACTGGTAGAGTTGCTGCCTCTCAGCGAACAGGTTCCTGGTTCAAACCCCGGTCCAGGGGCCTTTCTGGGTGGAGTTTGCATGTTCTCTCCGTGCATGCGTGGGTTTTCTCCGGGTACTCCGGTTTCCTCCCACAGACCAAAAACATACATGTTAGGCTGATTGGTAACTCTAAATTGTCCTTAGGTGTGAGTGAGAGAGTGAATGGTTGTTTGTCTCGTTTGTCTCTATGTGGCCCTGTGATGGACTTGCGACCCGTCCAGGGTGTACTCTGCCCCTCGCACAGTGATTGCTGGACATGGACACCAGCGACCCCCGTGACCCAAAATGGAATAAACGGGTAAAGATAATGGATGGATGGATGGATTTTGACTCTAGTAGAAATGCTATTTTTCCTAATTTCCTGAAGAAGTCCTTCGGATGAAGGTCAAAACCTCTCAGCAACAAAACAAACCGTCCATATGACCTGACACATTGTTAGATTTTATATTAATGAGCATGAACTTTGGTATTTTCCTTATTGTTTTTCACTTGTACTGACCTGGATAGCACCGTGCATCCATTAAGGTCCTTCTGCTTTGGGCGAAACCATTGGAAGTAAGCCATGGAACATGACAGCCTGCATGCAGGTGAAACCACCATTTTGCAACTAAATGTGTACTTGTGTGATTACAAGTGTTTTTGCTCTTTATACCCAAACTCAAACAATTTTGTCAGACGAGGTGAGAGGCGGGACTCCGCAGCAACATCCGGCTGGAGAAGATGAACCTCTATCTGTGATTTTTGGAGTGCAGTAAATCTGTCCACTTTTGATATATTTTGCTAACAATGAAACACACGCACACAAAGAGACATGCAATACATAACTGCCCTTTTTTTTTTATTGACTGATGACCATCTTTGACATGTACAGAAGAACATTCTTGTATGTGTTTGCTACGTATCTTTTTTCTGCTTAAAAAAATGAGACAGTTACACGCTGTTTACTATTTCTGTCCAAACCATCCTAAGATTGTATTTGTGGCCGTTTGATGTGACCTGAAAAACTTAACGCTGCATATATTGTATACAACCATTTTCTTACATGAACCTAACGTAGAATGAGTTGAGCTTGTTTATTTGATTTGGTTGCAGCTTGATCCAGATGTGGAACAATTAACACCTCGACGAGGCATAATTAATTCACCATATGTCTTGTTTTGACTCCATTTATTACTTGACATTCCTTCTTGATTAGAATTTATTAGTGTTATTTTAATACGGTCATTTTATTTTATTTCATTACCATTCTTAACTCTAGACTCAAATTTTTTTGTAGCTTCATCTCATCCACAAGTCACTGTCACTCAAATTAGGAATCACCCATCAGTAATGGTGCGGCGCTGGAGTAATCAGTGTGGATTAGAATTTGTTAATTGAGCTGGCTCGGATGTTGTCTTTTCAGTCTAATTCGGGTCATCTTGCAACCTGTCTCACTCCTGGGCTCCAGGGCATTTGTAGCTAATCAATGCCATGACCTCCGATAAATGAGGCTGTTTTTGCAGCATTTGGCATAGACAAGATAGACGCTTGTATTTTCATTTCTGTCACTGATGAAGGATTGCCTACTGGGAGCTTGGATGTATAAATATAAAATGGTGCAATTTATGGTGATATTTTAGGAAAAAGCAGAGAGCGATTTGTGAGGTTAAAAAAAAAAAATCAAAGTCTAGTACATTAATTTACAAGTGTAATTTTAAAAAGTCATATGAGCATGAACTTTGTTGTCATATGACAAAGCACACATTGTTTAATGAAATATGAAAAAAAGTAAAATACATGTCGTTTTTTTGTCAGTACTAAAAGAAACCGCTCCTCAATTTTAGGAAAGCAAATTAAAACACATATATGCTCTATGACAATTAGAAAAAAAAAATAACTAGCATGCATTCATAAGCATGTTAACAGGCTTCTAATGGAAATAATAGCATGCTATATTATTACCTGTCACAGAAAAATATGCACAAAAAAAATGTATACAGTATATTCTGTTTCGGTGCGTGTGAGTGGAATGTTCTCAGAAAGTAATCACTGAAAGTACATCTACAACTGATTAACTTTAGCTCCATTCACAATGGCTGCCATTTCCAAGGCACACTATTACAAACCAAAATGGTGAATGCTCTATCCATTAAACAAATATCGAGCAACAATTTGGTCATTCAGAAGGTGTTTTTTAACATTGCCATTAAGTTAACTCTGTCTGACTATGAACAAAATAATTTATGATCACTGAAGATGTTTTAATGAAACTCCCAGAAAGCAACAAAAATTGTTAATTTTATGTCATCTGTACCAATTTCTTTAAGGGAGAACTATTTTGTTTCCTATATGAAAGTCTTCATCAGTCTGCGGCCTGCCAACCAGATCTGTCCCTTCATTTCTGTGTTTCCAGCCAACATCCTGTTGGAATCTCAGAATTAGGTTTTTAACACATGCAAACAGAGCACACCTGTTTAAAACAATCAATCATTATGTATAACAATCAACAGTTTTAGGACAGATTGACAAAGTCTTCCGGATGGGAAATTAAATGTTTCTCACTTAAAGAAACTGGTCCAGATGACACAAACTAAACTTTTTTTTCTTGTTATCTACCTGGATGACTGACCATCTTTTTCTCGGAAAGCAGTTGATATGTAAAAGTCTACAACTTTTGGAATCAACCCAACTTAAAATGACAGCCACAGCCAAATGACCTTAGGAGCTAAAACATGTCGTGGGAGTAGCTAAACATCCCAAATACACTCTTATGCTGACTGAAAAGCGACATGGTTTATCAGCGAAGAGTGACCCTCATTTGGCATGTACGCCTTAAAAAATGTCAAAGTACAGCTCTACCAAACAAGTATTTATTTATTTATTTATTTTCTTCTTCTGGCTGCTCCCTGCATTAGGGGTCGCCACAGCGAACTAAGTCACACACCAAACAAGTTTTTATAAAAAGCATTTATTTTGAAGGTGAAAAAAAGACAAACATGACTGAAAAATGAGTTTGAATTCAAGAATTATGCTTCAAGTACTATTGTTTGTGTATTTATGTAGCCTACATATTCAAGAAAACTACTAATAAATACCTTGATGCATGCTCAATAATCCAGGTAGAAAAATCCAAAAAAGTTCAATCTGGTCCTCTGGACATTCAAAAAAACAAAAGCAAAACAAAGCAAAAAAAATTCTAGAAACGTTTCGTCTCTCATCCAAGAGACTTCCTCAGTCTGAGGTGCTGTGATTGCTAGTATCACTCAGCCCTCTGTGAGTAGTAAACAGCCATCAGTGTGCTAATGACCCATTGTTAGGCTGATGGTCCTGCTTGAGCATGTGATCAGCTGGTTTTGGTTGTCAGCAGCAAACTGGTTGATCCACTCTAAGAAGGTGCTATTTAAGAGACTGAGCTGAATACAGCACCTCAGACTGAGGAAGTCTCTTGGATGAGAGACGAAACGTTTCTAGAATTTTTTTTGCTTTGTTTTGCTTTTGTTTTTTTGAATGTCCAGAGGACCAGATTGAACTTTTTTGGATACTAATAAATACATTTTAACACAAACTTTAGCCCATAACTACCTTTGCACTTATGCTTTACCTGCTTGACATTTTATTACTTATAGTCAATACCTAAATGTCTCATAGAGTTTGATGGATTGATAAATCTGGAGAATCATGAGGAGTTGTGGTGAATGAGTGTGGGTTTCTCATGAAACAAGAACAAATATCTATGACCGGTGACTGTAAAGGTAACTTTTTTCAAATGTATCTCTTTATGTTCTATATTATAAGTACTACACTCAAAAGCACAGTATTGCATCTACAAGTATTCCCAAACAAACAGTGGTTAACAAAAAGGTGTCTTTAAAATAATAAGCAAAACATATTCCAAGCAGATTTGCAGAGAAGCTCCAACAAAACTTTTATTTTAATAAAGTTACATCTCTGCAGGGCATCACAGAGGTTTTGTATCAAAAACTGTCAACTCTAAATTGTAGGTTTTCCAGTCCAATTCTCTTGACAAACGAATAAAAAAATGATCTTTCTGATAGCACTTGATGAATGGTCGCAGCCTTCATTAAAATCTGCTGCAAACAGTCGAAACATTCATTCTGCATTTGCCTGCAAGATTATACAACATTTTGTGTGTCAAGCTCGCACACTTCCTGAATGTGAAATCAGGTAAAATCCCCAGTGAGGCTTGTCTATTGTAATGGTTTATCCTTTGAGTGGTTTAAACGCATGTTAATTTGTTGTTTTTGTTCTATTATGAATATGTTGGTACTATCATTAGTTGGATATTTGGGACGGTCCAGTTGAGTGGCTTAAGTTTGAAAAACCAACAAAATCTTGAAATATTAGATTTGTTTAAATTTGAGTTTTTTTTTCCTGTAACAGAAGACAGATCCATGAACCCTTTGTGTAATTTCTGCACTGAGTGGTACCATCTGTTTAAATATTTGTCTTTCCTCAGCAGCTACTCATTTACATGAGTCGTGTTCCAGCAGATCACATTGGCAGAGTACAGTCGGCTTGTATGAGTGTGGATCGAGAGCATCTGCAAATTGGTTCATATGAAGTGCCATTGTTTTGGCTTCCTGGTCCATTGTTCTGGCAAAATCTTTCTCACTTCGCTTCTTGTCCCGCCATCGGTGTAATTCATGTGATTTTGTATTGTTTGAGTTCACAGATTTGTTTTATGCATCTGCGATGGCATTGTCTGGTTTATAGATTTTGATTTGATCATCATGAGAACAGTAGAAGCTCTAATAATATGTTATCTTTGCTGCTTAAATACTGTTTTATAATGTGTTGTCTTTTGAGACGCAAACCAAGAAAGATAATGACATTATAGCAAAAAAAAAGGTAATCTTTGAAAGGTTTTACATGCACAAACCTGGAAAGCAAATAGATTATACATGAAGGTATAAATGCACGTACAACACCAATTCTAAAAAAGGCAACTTTTCTGAAACTGAGGATGTAAATTTCCCATTTTGATTTAACATAAAACATAAAATAATGATGTCTGTGTGTCAGGTGAAATGAATTATTTTCATAAGGATTATCCAAAAGGATTAAAATTCACATTAGTGGAAACACCTTCAACATTTTCAGGCAGGAAAGTAGAGAAGTGACCCCCTTGGCAAGGTGACATCCTGGCTTTTACCCTCCCTTGACAGCCAAGGATGGAGAGGGAGTGGGACACAACAAGCCTTTCAGCCACAGCCAAGGTTTTGATGCTCTGAGCCAAACAGGGCTGCTTACTAAAGATAGAAGGCTCTTATCAATTAGTGGTAGAAGACACCCCACTCTCAGCACCTTGGTCAGATAATTCGCCCTTGTGCTGGGCGATTGGATTCCCACCTCCCCGTTTGCCTGCCCCTTCTACTGTCCTTCACAGTTTGGCATAAACACTCTGCAGTTTCCCTGCCTCTCTCTTTAATTCAAAAGGCAACCTTAAAGTTCCAGCACAAAGACATACAGAAATGGAAAAACAGCAAAGGTTAAGACCACCAGTGTGCTTGTTACTTTTTATTTTATTTTATTTTTTATTTCATTTTATTACATTTTTTGACAGACAAGTTGGTAAAAATAAGCATTTAAGTAAAATACCTTCTAGTACAGTATGTCAAACATCTTCATTATGCTAATTGTCAAGAGAATGAGCAAATCGTTTAAAGGTACCTATTGAAAATTATGAAGTCTATCTGTCCATCCATCCGTCCATCCATCCGTCCATCCATCCATCCATCCATCCATCCATTATCTTTATATGCTTCTTCATTTTCGGGTTGTGGGTGTTTTCCTGAACCAAATGGTTGAATTTGAAAGAGTTTACTCCTGTAATTTTCAAAATATTTTGATATATAATTTTGAAATGCAGTATGCACTCAATGTGCGCAAAACACTTTTACCTGCATACTTTATACCACAAATCTGATCTATGTCTACATTATTTGTGATGCACTTTAAAAAAGCATATGGGAGCAAAGTGCTGGTTAGACTAATAAAAAAAGACATGACCAAATACTTGTAGTGTTGTGGCAATGAGAGAGAACAGGTTGACATACAAAGTATTAGTGAGTCAGATGACAAAGAACATTGCAATAATCTTTTGTAAAATAGTACAGATTATACAGAAAAATGATGAACTAGACTTTTGGTTTAAAATAATAACTGACTTACTATATGACTTGGTGAAGAAAAAAACAATACAATGTCCAAAATGTTTTACATCTGTAGATAAAAAATATCTGCATGTACTTAAAGATGAATGTAAAATATTTTTAAAAAAATTACACAAAACTACAAATGGTAAATGGACTGTACAGCACCTTTCTATCTAACCAAGATACTTAAAGTGCTTTATAACACAATCTGTGCCCTCATTTACCTCCACACACACATTCATACAGCACTCTACTACATCTCTACGAAGATAATCAAACAAATCATTCAACAAAGAACAATCAGAGCTTTAGATCACATTCATACACTGATGGGACACACATCAGAGGCAATGAAGGGTTTAGTGTCTTGCCCAGAGACACTTCAGCATGTGACTGATGGTGGAATTGAACCCTTAACTCTCTCATCAGAGGGCGACCAATCTAACAACTAAACCACAGCTGCTTTAAACACAACAACAATGCATCTGTTTTCTACAAATCAATAGGAATATTTACAAACCATTCTGGAAGTCATTTGGTAAAACCTTGTTCTGTATTGACAGTGGAAAACAGTTCGGCTAATCTACAAATAGCAGAACTAATTTCTTGCTTAGCATTTTCACTAACTTTGGAAACCATTAGGCTGCATGGTGGCGCGACTGGTAGAGCTGCTGCTTCTCAGCGAGCAGGTTACACTGGTTCAAATTCCTGTCCGGGGGACTTTCTGGGTAGAGTTTGCATGTTCATGTTGCATGCGTGGGTTTTCTCCGGGTACTCCGGTTTCCTCCCACAGACCAAAACTCTAAATTGTCCCTAGGTGTGAGTGAGAGAGTTAATGGTTGTCTCATTTGTCTCAATGTGGCCCTGTGATGGACTTGTGATCTGTCTAGGGTGTATCCCGCCTCTTGCACAGTGATGACTGGACATGGGCACCAGCGACCCCCGCGACTCTAAAAAGGAAGAAGCGGGTAAAGAAAATGGATGGATGGATGGAAACCGTTAGCGGGATTAACTTCCACTGAATAAGGTTTTGTGACTTTTTAGCCTGCTAACAAAATTCCCAAGCTTGTTCTTTTCTGTTGTGAGCGTGTCTCGAAGTGTTCGTTTAGCACATCATTGGCTTACTACATATGCACGTGACAAAACATGATTGGTCGACGCAGCTTCAATAGGAAAGAGACGAAGATCTGACAGACTGAGTGACATTCGTCTAAGAGATTAGAGGTCTAGCGTTAGATGCCACTATTTTTTTTTTTTCCTGTTTAGTTTTGCTAATGCAAAACTATTTTTTTAGCTAGCAGAATATGTGTTAGCAAAGCTAACTTTTTTGGTTAGTGTGCCCACCACTGTGTACTGACTTTAAAAGTTTTTGTTTTCCTTTTTATTCCGAAACAAAGTAAGCAGAGGCCCTTAGGCATTAATTAACTGATCTTATCGTCACCAAATTAAAACTCTGTCTAGTGACATGGACTTGCATCTAATTGGAAATTAGTAAAATAAGGAATTTGGAAAACATTCTTTGATTAAAGTCTACTACTTTTTATTTTATTTTATTTTTTGAAGGGGGCTCTAAATTTCAAGGCTAACAGAAAAAAAAAAATCTGCTTGCTAATGCAAGCCTGTATGGATTTTCACAACTCAAATAAACGTCCCCAATGTTGGCCTATTTTTAGTCACGTCAACTGCTTCTGGAATGTAACAAACAAGTGTGGTAGCTGACAGATGGTCACAAACTTTGTTTGCAAGTGTTTAATTTAAGCACACATTACCCACTGATATGTGGAAAAAGTTATTTTCAAGTGTTCAAGGTTTTTTATTTGTTATACGCACCATATGTGGTACATGTGGTGGAACAAAATTGTGTACACAGGGTCCCAGTTACATCCAACAAAAGCATAAACTATAAAATAAAAACAGTAATAAGATCTAATATGTGAACTAAGAAAAATGTTAAACTAAAAATATGCTAAGCACTAGTAGTATAAAAACAATATGCAGAACAGCAGCACGAACATGAGTCTGTGTGAGCAGATGAGTACGAATGAACACAGAAACATGAAACAGATCAGCAGCATGATGTCACAGTGTTTATCCTGGTTAGAGATGCGTGAGTCTAACAGCCTCAGGGTAGAAGTTGGATTTGGACTTGGGTCTAAATTCCAGCTGTAGTGGACTAGGCCTATGTCAAAACTGAGTCTTAGGTCAAAACTCTTGACCTTTAGAACCTTGTGGGACAGGAACTGTCATTTCATTCATTTGAACTCAGAGGTACAGGTTCACCCATCCTGAGACTTTCTTTCTTGAAGATTCAAGTGAAAAGAACACTCTCTTTTTATTATCATTACTATTTTACAAATGTTGATAATCAAAATGTCTTAGTTCAAACCATTTTAGATGTTGCAGTGAACTAATCAATTTTATTAACTGAGTAATGCTTTTTATTCTCATGTCAAAGCTGTAACAGAGTAATTATGCCTTTTCTGATTTCTGCCTTTGAGTGAGCAAGTGTGCGTTTCCAAGGTTGGAGTCAAACGAAAAACAAGTTGTTGAACGAACTGTCATGTTTTTAGAATCCTCTCAGACGTAAATAGAGAAGTTTTGGCACCTGTGTCTGAAACGCGCCAAAACAAAACTCTCTCTGTCTGTGAGAACATTTCTGATCTGTTTCATAACAATTCTCGCTGTCTCTAACCTCTTACGTCACAAAACACACCCCGTCTGGTCGTTTCTGACCAATGAACAAATCCCAAAAGTGAACCGGGAAAGAGTCTTTAAAATGTCAGTACTTCCTGGTCTAGTCAGTTCTGATGGAGTTCTGATGGAGTTCTGATGGAGTGCTGTTGGAGTTCTGCTGGATACACAGTCCAACCAGTTCTGTTCATGTTCTGATGGAGACGGGATGATCCTGACATGACAACAAGCTCTTCCGAGTTCCATGGGATTATAACACTTTCACTAGCCATTACTTCGGACGAGTAACAGCCAACCTACTGAGACGCTGAAAGGGTGCGTTAAACGGAATCTCACCTGAGACATCTCCAGGTAAAGGAGCCGATTTCATCACCTAAGTGTACTGTAAGGAAAAGCTGAAGAAAGCCGGAGAGTGTCGATTCTGGTGAACATTTCTCCTCTCACACACCATCCTACTCCCTCTAAACTTCTTTCCATCTTTAAACTTTTCTATCAAGTAGAAATTCTTCCAGATATTTTAGAAATGTCTGTGTAAAATGCTCACCCACATTCATGTGGGTAAAAGATCATAGTTGTACAGTTTTCATAAATGTCTGTGGTGAAGCAACGGAAAAATCATGGCCGTATGATTTTTCCTGATTGATTGCTTATGTTGTTATTTTCATAATTTGCCAAATTAATGTAAATGTTTGATGTTAAATTTTGATTCTGTAAATAAATGACCGCATTCATTTTGATGGGTCAAACATAAATGACGTCTCACGTTTGCATTTCCTTAAATTCAATGCACGTTTTATTCAGTCCAGAAAAATGAGGAATCCGTGTTAAATGATGAATATATCCCAGCATCTGTTCATCTACACAGCTGAAGAGAAGGTTGTTCTTTCTGCACCAGCTCTCCAGGTTTTCTATCTCCTGCCTGTAGCTGGACTCGTTGTTTGTGATGCATTTGTATATAATGCATTCTATACATTTGTTTTGCTTTTTGCTTTACCACCCACATTTTCAAAAATATGTCTGACCTCATTCTGCAATAAAATAAGAACATGACATTTAAATGTTTTAAAACTGGATTGGTTTCTGATTGTGCTACATATTTATCTATTGAACATGCCTTTGCTGCGTTTAAATAAAACACCCCAGGAATTTAGTATTTTTTATGTTCTACTTGCTGCTTCCAAAAGCGTCTAGCCCTGTGCTGTTGGCAACTTGATTCAACCGGGGCACTGTTCATCTAAAACCTATCCTTTATCAAGAGTACAAATTCAATCCACTACCCTGAAAGATTTATAGATTCATGCAAGTTTTACACCACTGGGAGCGCTAATGGCTTTTAGTGCAAGTGCCCAAAGGAGTCATTGTGCATGAAAACCAGAAAACGCAGAGCAGCACTTAAGCTTCCCCGCAATGTCAGGTTTCTGTCAAAAAATGATGCAGATGACTTGGAATGTTGGTTCCAGCCACTGGGTTTTTGAATTAGAAAAGACAAGCATCAGCACATAACTAACTTTGAGTTGCTTGCTGCTTTTGAAAATAGGTGCCCTTTATTTCCTCCTCCCCCTGAAAATGTCACAAAAAAGGCAATGTTTCACTTAAACAGTAAAGCAACTTTACTTTTAAGACACAAATCTTGTGTCAGAAGACATTTGAGAAATGCGCTAAATGCATTTCATAGAGGATCCAAGTCAGATATGCACCACTAGAATGTGGAGCGTCCAATAAATCAAGCAGCATCCTTTGCCACAAACCTGTCAACCTATTTGGGATAGACAAGTGCAATGACAGAAGGTGGGCATTCCTGAAATGTGACAGGGGAGATCGAGAAAAAACATCAGAGGACACGAGAAGGTGTTGACCCACAAGGCCTGGTACAAAAAGCGAAGATCCTCTCGTTGCTCGTTGCTTCATAAGTGCTGAGAAACGTCATACAAAAGTTCACAGTAAGTATGGACATGGAATAAAAAATGGCACTGCAGAGTATCAATAATTCAAGGAATTGCAATGGCACAAAAATAACGAAAAGAGCAAGCACTAAACTTTACATAAGAGCTGTTGTGTTTTATTATGTTTGAATATTAGGATGTTAGTCAGAGTAAGTCAAAGAAAATACATTCCTTTTAAAAACATTTTAGATCCCTCCTTTGTGATACACATTTTTGTTTCTGTGAACGATTTATTTACATAATTAAATTACGAGATATATATATATATATATATATATATATAGTTGATAATAAAGACACTTGCATGGATAAAATGTATATTTTTTAAACTTGAAAATAAATGCCTTTGTTTTTAGTTATACACATTAATATCTCTATAAATTTCTAGCATAATTGTTGATGGTGGCTTCCACCTGGTGCATAATATCTTACACCATTCTGAATCAACTTAAAACAAATCTTTTTTCATACGTCCAATATTTAGGAAGGACTGAATACATACTGTATGTACATGTCTTTTTCAGCTATATATATATATATATATATATATATATATACAAAGTATATAAAGTTTTTATTTCTATTATAAGCCAAAGACAGACATATTATGGTGTAGTCTTGCTCCGTACGACTGTAAACTTTATCTTGCCGAGCCATAACTTCTGATCTGCACAAGATATTTAACATAATTTTATACATATATGAAGGCAAGACAGAGGTTGTGGTTTTTGGACCTGGGCATATTATGAATAATTGTTGCAGTCTTTCACTTCCTCTGGATGGTGTTAATTTTTCCTCCAGTTCTTAAGTTAAAAATCTTGGTGTTATTTTCAATCAGGACATGCCTTTTAAGCTCCAAATTAAAAAAAAAAAAAGTTACCAGGATCACTTTTGTCCACTTGTGAAATGCAGCTAAAATTAGAAACATCTTGTCCAAAAATTATGCATAAAAACTAGTCCATGCATTTATCACATTCAGGCTGGACTATTGCAATGGTATTTTTTTTATGTGGGTGTCCAAAAGCTTCTTTAAAAAGTCTTCAGTTAATCCAAAAATCTGGCTGCTGCCAGAGTCTTAATGAGAGTTGATAGGAGACACATTTCTCCAGTAGCTTCTCTCCATTGGCGTTTTAAGATTGCTGTAATAAACCTTTCCTTAAGAAACATTACCTTAACTCAGGAATCCCAGCCAATTATAGACCTATATCTAATCTAACTTCCATCTAATAAAATAGTTGCAGTTCAGTTGCATGAACATCTAAAGAAATAAACTGAGGAGCTTTAGTCAGTGTTTAGAGCTCATCATAGCACAGGAACAGCACTAGTGAAAGTTACTACTGATGTTCTCATGGCCTCAGACAATGGACTTGTGTCTATATTGGTTCTGTTAGACCTCAGTTTTTGATACAGTTGATCACAATATTCAACTACAGAGGCTTGAATATGGTTTTGGGACTACAGGAATGGCTCTAAATTGGTTTAAATCATATTTATTTGATAGATTCCAATTTGTAAATTCAAATAATAAATCATTGTCATACACCAAAGTTAATCATGGCGTTCCTCAAGGTTCAGTGCTTGGACCTTGGAACAATACTCTTTACCTCATATAAGCTTCCATTTGGGAAAGTTAATAAATATCATGGGATAAATTTCCATTGTTTTGCTGATGATCTATTGTTCATTATATTTGTCCATTGCACCCAATGAATCCAATCAGCTACTTAGACTACAAGCATGTCTTAAAGACATAAAAGCTGGATTATATTTAATTGTCTCTTTTTAAATTAAGACAAGATTGAAGTTTTCATTTTTGGACCTGAGCATTTTAGGAATACATTTTGCAGTAACCTATATCCTATGAAGTATTACACCAGAGGGTTTGGGGTTGGCAACAAATGTAACCTAAACGTTTTTCAATCTGACGTCTCAAATTTTGTTACTGTTGTGTTCATACAAAAATACTCAAAACAAGGAATGTTATTCCAAGCTTTAGGCAATTAGAGACAAGATGACCAATCCAAAGTCCTAATGCCTTTCATATCATTGTTTTAATTCAAGATGGCACCACAGCCACCTCTAAGACATGTTACTGCTTGGAGTATGAGTTGAGGATAACTAAGCTACTACCACACATGCATTGCCTCATTTTCTGTCATTTTGAGTAAGTTATGGCTATTTTTGTGTTTCCAAAGATCAGATAGCTGTGATGGCCAACTGACCTTGTGAATGGGATTAACTCAAATGGTTACATTATTGCTCTGACTTCACCTTTGGATGAGAATGAAGAGTAATCCCCTTAAAGAAAAAAAATAAGAAGGACATTAAATCCATCCATCCATCCATCCATCCATTCATTATCGTTACCCGCTTATTCCATTTTGGGTCACGGGGGTCGCTGGTGCCCATGTCCAGCAATCACTGTGCGAGGGGCGGGGTACACCCTGGACGGGTCGCAAGTCCATCACAGGGCCACATAGAGACAAATGAGACAAAATCATTCACTCTCTCACTCACACCTAGGGACAATTTAGAGTTACCAATCAGCCTAACATGCATGTTTTTGGACTGTGGGAGGAAACCGGAGCACCCGGAGAAAACCCACGCATGCACGGAGAGAACATGCAAACTCCACCCAGAAAGGCCCCTGTACCGGGGTTTGAACCAAGGACCTGCTCGCTGAGAGGCAGCAGCTCTACCAGTTGAGCCACCGTGCTGCCCGGACATTGAATAATTTAGCAATAAAAATAAATGAATAGTTAGAGATGGCATTTTATTTGACTAACAGCATTAAACTTTGTGTGCATTTCAAAATACTTTTATGAAACTGGACAAAGAGCCATCGATGTTATAGTATATATATATATATATATATATATATATATATATATATATTACAGTTTAGTTACTGTGAGAAGTGAAGGAAGGAGGTTTCATTAAAGCACTTGTCACAGGCAGCAAACGCTTCAATTAACTTTATTTTGTTGCTTTTTTGTAAGTCCCCACCTACTGCACTCAGATTCATTTTCTTCCTACTCCTATCTTCATTTATGTCCATCACCAACAGATACAAACTCACCTGGGAGTCAGTGAGTGAAGAACCTCTCATGCGTTCCACATTAGTGCCTCACTGATTGCTCTGTTTACAGCCAAAGACAACTGCAACTCGCTGCAGCGGGGCATAATTAGGCCTTTATTTTGCTGTGCTTGTACTGCAAGTTATCTTCTAGTTGACAAAATAGGCAATGTGCCAACGTTTATGGACCTGGGGTGAACTGCGAGCGTATGTTGATGTTTGGAGATTGTTTGAGTGTCACGCTCAGGGGGTGTTTAAGTCTTGTTTTGGCCTGACTAATTCTCATTTATATTGGGCTAGAGAGTAATATCATTGTTGTGGCTGATGGTGAATTCAAAGTTGGGTCAACGTGTGAAATAAAATCAAAACTTTTTCAGCGAACTCGCTGACAAACAATACACCTCTGTTGTTAACACAAAGACACACAAATAGCTTAATTTCACTCATATGCAGAGCTCCTACATTCAACCAGAATGATACATTTCTCATCCAAATCTTTTCACATTTGTAACCGTGCAAAGTGTATGAAGGCCTCGGAGCACGACCAAAACAATGTGACCTTCAGCTACTGCACATCTAATGAGCTGAGCTCTCTACGACCTATGCAGTCTAGCCTGGTGAGCCTACTATTGCTTAAGGTTAACTCCGAGTTAGTTCACAGATTTTTAAGTGTTACTTTACTTTTCAATTACCAGACCAACAAAAAAGAAAAATTAAATTGTCTATCTTCTGAAATGTTCATATTTTAGAGTTTATCATACAGCACGTTTTCTGAGATACAAAAATATGTTTAATAGATTTCACTACTAAAGCTTTTCTGATGTATTTTTATTGTTTGTTTGCTTGTTTACATGTTATATTTCTATGCCGAAACAGATACCAGTTGCAGATTATCCAGATATGTATTGACAACTGGACAAGGGCATTCTCTCCATGTACATGTGGCAGAACAAAATTGTGTACACAGGGTCCCAGTTACTTCCAACAAAAGTATAACATGTAAAAGAAAAACAGTAATAAGATCTAAGATATGAATTAAGAAAAATGTTAATTAAAATTACACTAAGCACTAGTAGTATAAAAAAACAATACGCCGAACAGCAGCACGAACATGAGTCTGTGTGAGCAGATGATGAAACAGATCAGCAGCAACATGAAACAGATCAGCAGCAACATGAAACAGATCAGCAGCATGATGTGATTTTTTGCACAGTGATTATCCTGGTTAGATAATCCTGGTTGGAAACCTCACAAGTATTTTCTGGCTTTCTAACACTTTTAGCTGCTGCACATTTAGGGGAATTAAAGTTTGGACAGGAAAACATATTTTCAGACAAAGTAAGATTTGACAGACTTTGAGACTCATTTGCTTCATATTTGCATATTTCATATTTGTGAGGATTTGAGGCTCCATCACCATCAAATCACTGGTGGTTGGTTAAGCAACTTTTTAAACTTGCTATTAAATCTTACATTTACATTCTCAGGGAGTTCTGAGAGGCTCACCCACATGTTTTATTGCAACTTGAGAAGTGTAAGTGCAATACAATGTTTTTTTTTTGTTTTTTCTATTATTTTTTTTTTTTTACTATGTAGTGATAGGCCTTTTTTTTTAGCATTTTGATCTTCAGACAAACTCACCAACTAAAATAAACTTTAATAACTCAACTCGAACATAAAAAGAAAACTAACTTATTACACACACACACACACACCCCCCCCCCCAAAAAAAAAAAAAAAAAAAAAAAAAAGGCTGTCAAGGCAGCAAGAACTACTCAGTGGAAAAAGCCCAACGAAAGAAATCATGTATGGCTGGAGGACAGAATTCTCCAGAGCTGATGTCAGTGGAAGCTCAGTCTAACGAGGAACAGGTGAAGTGGGCGTGGCTGACTGAAAAACATCAAGGAAGCAGAATGAGGAAAAAATGAGAACTGGCCAGGGAAGCCAAAAACAGAAAACACAAGTAAGTAAACAAAACACTAAAAACACAACAAACAATTTAAAATTAAAGACAAAAATCTGGATATTTACCAACTAATTCTACATCTTGCTTTTATGTTTAAGTAAAGTTTTGATATTAAATGTGTAAGTATGTAAGCACTATGCATATTCATAATACCAATACTACCCAGATTATTTTTACAAAACTTTACACATATACACAAAACAAACAAACAAACAAACAAAAAAAAACATATCAATATTCTGTCTTGATTTTCCTCTGACGTCAGAATGTAACTCTGGTTGTCACACTGCACACTTATTAGTTTTTAGTTTGGTTTCATTCACATTCATTTGATCGACTCCAAAGAATAATCAGCACAAAATATATTTCCAATTATCTACAACTTTCTAAAAGTTCCATTAAAACTCCTGCAATGGCTCGTGATTTGATAAGAAACTAAAGGCAAAACAAAAATAAAATTATGAGCGCGCACGTACCGTCAGAAAGCATGCTTTCCAGCTACTGGAGGAAAACAGCTGAGGAAGCTGATGGCAATATATGGCTTCATCCATCAGGCACTTGAAACTGCCGAGGCTGATGACTTCCTTTTGCAGATCTTTAGTTAGGCTGGTTAGACACTTTGGGCTTCCTTCATGGCGTCCAATGATAAGTGAGGGGCGTGGCATGGAAAATGGCCGGCGTCATCCTGAATGGTTTCCATCAGGTAGCAGAACTGTTAGCTGACATGATAAAGTTTATAGATCTTCACTCCCCTTTTCTCCAGATTCAAGAGAGCTAACTGAGTCTAGCTCCACTTTGTCCAGGTGTTCAAGATGAAGTTCAAGAATCGTTATTATCCGCAGGGAGTAATTTGTTTCACAGTCAGTAGTCACACAAAACATCCATACTAGACAAGACATGTTAAAATAACAGTACAGAAATCAACACTGTTTGTTGAGAAGTCTGATCGCTGCAGGGATGAATGAGTTTTTTAGTCTGTTCATTCTAAATCTGGGCAGTAGATACCTGCGTCCAAATGGAAGCAACCTGAGCTCACCGTGGAGTTGGTGATCAGGATCTGCCAGATGCCAGGTGCATCTGCTGTACAGCCCACATCATCTTCTGCTGGTCCTCTGGGTCTACGATACCAAACTTTTCCAAGTGGTCATTCTCTATGGTCAGCAGGTTGTTCCACACGATGTCATTTTCAGACAGGTTGTTCATCAGGTAGCGCAGATCAAGACAATGCAGGAAAAGCTCAAGTTCTTCTAGCTTGTTTGCACTTTCCTTGGAAGATGGAGATTCAGCGCAGGTCTCAAAATATTTAGACAGGCTCTCTTCCATAGAAGTGAAGACCTGAACAGCAGAAAGGTGAGATAAAGAAGCCAAAAATACGAGCTATCTGTGAGTGCATGTACATCTCAGTTGAATCAGTGGGACTTTTGCTGCTTTTTGTTCTAATCTCTGTCTGCTCCCAGCTGAAGGAGCTTCAACACCGCCTCTTCTCTCCTGTTCTGAACTACTATAGACAAAGCTGTGTATCCCATCTTGTTATGGAGGTTGATTTTGGCACCATGGGACACCAGCAGATCAGGTCTGATACCTTCCAACCCACAGTAATTTCTATTTATGTTCCATTCACAACTCAAGTGGAATATTTGTTGTGTATATTTGTTCTGACTCATCGTAAGATTGTGAGTTAGGGACTTTCTTTCTAAATCTGTATATAAACAATATGCTTGGGTTGTGCATATACTGTATATATACAGTTATGGACAAAATGATTTTTTACGTATTTATGTGTATATTTATTGGTCCTCACTTCACTGTCTTACTGCACTGAGGTATTTGTTTCCCTAAATTATATTTCATATACACAATATTGCATTTATTAAAGGAAAGTTTTATATATTTATTTACAAACTGTTTGATTTATGTGTATTCACAGAATTGTCCCCCTATATTTTATTTAGCCACTGAAGATTTTTGTTCAGATTGATCCATTTCTTTGGACAGTTTGTTCACAGGCCACATGCTGTACGTTTTAATGTGAAAGAGAGTTGCGTTTGAAATATTATCTGGTTACTAATAAATGAGCCAAAGGTGAAGTCCTATTTCTGCTTTTGTCATATGATTGTCTGCGTTGTGGCTGGGTGCCTACATCATTTTCAACATGTTTTTTTTACTTTGAGAGTTGCAGCTTTAACAGCAAACGTGCTTGCAGAGCATGCACCCCTAAATGACAACCATATTCCCTGATGGTAGTGGCCTCTTTTAGCCGGATAATGCACACTGCCTCGCTGCAAAAGGTTTGGCAAACAAGATATTGCTTCCAAATTCCCCAGATCTCAGTCCAATCAAGCAACTGTGGGATGGGAAACAAAAAAATATAATGCAGTTTGAGGAAAATTCACCTTGTTGCTGACAAAACTTTAAGCTTCACCTGCTAATATTGAACGTGTACAAAATCAGGGTCACATAAAGGTAGCATTTCACTGGGCTGCGACCAGTTGGTGAACAGCTATGATGGTCTCCAGTAGTGTCGCTACGTTTGTGGAATAGTTTTTAACCTTGTATGAGTTGCAAAAGCAAACAGTACCCTCAATTTTGAACGTATGTTTCAAAATTTGTTCAATTTTTCTTTTCTTAAGGTCACCCATTGTGGGGATCTCCAGCTCATCAGAAGAACACCAGAGTGGTTGAATAACACCTGCACGAGAACTTTCCTCTGACAGAAAAAACATTTGAGGCAATTTCCAGTTTAAAAACCACGCTGGTGATAAACATTTACTAAAAAAGGTGGTCCAAATCTATCAATCTTCATGTCTTCAATGTATTCAGGCAGATTATTAAACAACACAAAACAAGTCAAAATTTAAAGAAGTGACAAATGTCAGTGTTTTTTTTGTTTTTTTTTTACCAACTTGTTCATTCATTATGTCAACACATTTAGTGCTGTACTTTTTGTGTCAGGAGTGTTGCTTTAGTGCTGTTTACCCAGCATCGTTAAATGTGGGTCAAACATCATATTCTTAAGTTTAGGCTGAGCTTGTTAATGGGATGCTCTAATTAGCTGCCTACCCTACATGCTTTCTCTCTGATGTGGAAATGTGTGTTACGGGTCGTGAATAAACCAACACAACTGTAAACAAATTCATTACACACAAACTGGGTTTGAACGTAAAGTGAAAAACAGAGCTGCGGGTTTGCCGCCCTTTGAGACCCAGACCCTGTGATTTTAAAGTCAATGAAAAAGCAACATGCATGAGCAGAACAAGGGGGGGACATACACAGTCGATGCTATAATTACAAGTAGAAAACACCTGTAGTGGTGGCTAACTTGTCTCACTATGTGTTCCCTCTAGACCATCGCTAGCTGTGTGTATGTGTCTCTGTTACCAAAATATCTCAGCATCTGCTGAACAAATTTTAATAAAACTTGCAGAAAGTGACCAATGAATGTACATCAACAATGGATTAACATTTGGAGTCAACCTGATTCAAAGCAGCTGCCACAGTCAGCCAAACTTAAAGTAAATTAAAACTGTTGTAACAATTGAATTTACAAAAATCGATCCAAGATTTGGTATGGAAGTAGCCAACGCTGATCCTCAACACATATTCTACACTCTGATTGCACAACAACTCTTTTAAAGATGCTGCTATTATCTATCTGAACACAACTCTGCCTGCTTAGAAAATATATGAAAATCCACAAGATAGTTTTTAATGACATTTTCAGAAATCAATCACATGATATAATTTTACACCTGTTTGATGCTTGAAGCCACAACTAACTGAACTTAGCAAACAAACAAACAAACAAAAGAAAGGGTGTACAGTAGTCCCTCGCTACTTCACAATTAGTTTTTTTGTGGACTCGCTCTATCGCGGTCTTTCAAAATAAGATTGGACATGACACACAATTAGCTGACTGATGGATGAGACGCACGACTGGCATGGGAATTTTATTTAGATTGAATAATTTTAAATGATTTAACACCTGCTGCAAATGTGTGCAGCCTACACTGCAGAAGAAACTTCCTCCTACACCTCCTCCTTCCTCCTCTGTCTATCTCCGTTCTGCAGCAGAGAAGTGGGCGTGGCCGAGAGTGAAGAGAGGAGGCAGAGAGCAGAGTTCATGACATGCTGTGCTCTTTTAGAATGTTTAGAGTTTAGAAACATTGCTTCCAATATTGCAAGAGTGTGGGATCATCAGTATGTAAGATTATTGCTTCAAATATTAGAATTAATTGTTGGAATCATCCAATTCAAGATAGACGCCAACACAAAAATGTGCTGTATCAAATACAGTTTGCAGATACTGAGTTAAAAGTCTTGCATGAAACTTCACATACCATTGATTTTAAGGTTTGACCAAAACAGCTACAACTCTGTCTTTTCTAGATTTTCTTTTGTGTTTCCTAATTTTAAACTGTTATAAACTGTGATGGGTGATAAACATCCCTTCAAAGAATGCTAGGCATTTATTTGCTCTGTTTTTAAATAACTCAAATACCAAAAACTACACATCGAGTTTTTTTTTTGTTTGTTTTTTAACAATCATCTTTTAAATTTTGGTAAATGCTGTATATTTCCTCTTCAGTTTAATAAAATTCAAGTTATATTATCAACTCTTGGAATTGCTAGGCCTCATTAAAGATCATCACATGTTGCTGAAGTTTTATCCATGATTCATATTTCACATTTTCATTGTATCAGGGCTGCATTAAAACCAGGTGATATTATTTCCTCTTATCCCAAATGCATAACTGGTACCTTAAAACATCAAAATGAGATCTTACAGTGGTGGTGCAAATTAAGGAAATTCAGCAGCATGATGAAAGTTAAGAAAAACACTACCAACATTCTATCAATTTATCTCTGGCCAAGAAATATTACAGCCACATCTCAGTTCCTTTTAAACTGTGGAATTAAAAAGCAACATGAACAACTGGCTGCATTTTATTTTTACTGGACATTAATGTAGAATAAAGTACACATAGATTTTTTTTTCTGTGTTGATATTAACCTGACAATAAGTTTCTTCTTTACCAATATGCAAGGTTTAAATAGACGTTTTGAAACAATAATATGTAAAATTGATCAATTTCTTTATGTTGAGAACAAGTTATTTAAGTACAAAAACAAGTGAGATAAAAACCCAGATAAAGCACCTGCTTCTTTATTCCCATAAACTCAGAAGACTCGAACAGCCACTGAAGGAAAACACCGTCATCTGTGCATGAGCGAAAGCAGCACATTACTGAAACTTTAACTCTCTGCCTGCAGCCAAAGAGATGCCCTCTCCTGCTGTGCCTGTTTCACCCACACATCTGCCATCTTTGCAAACTGTGACAAAAGTCTGTTTGATTGGCGATTAAATCTGGGAGACTTTAGAAAGATCAACCTGTTGGGGAGCGGCTTCGGAGTTTGGTGAATCGGCCCGATTATTACGAGAATCAATCACCTCAGTTGTCCAACCTCAGCGACGACTCGATCCATCTATCAGTGAGGCGCTTCAGTCCCAAACTACAGCACGATAACAAGCAACAGGCCTGTCTGCCCATTTCTGCAGAGTAGTTGAACCTAAAGCTTTAGTTTAGGTTTTGATCTATAAATGTGTTTTATCAGCTTTATAACTGTTCACTGTTTTGTTTTCGACGGCTACTGAAGAAAAAAGTTAAACTATCACCTTACACACTGGATGTATTTTAATGAAAATATGCATATGGCTGCTACAGTTACAACAGTATAGATATAATAATATAACTCAGTCAAGTTTACACATATTGAGCTAAAGCTTGGAGGGACAAAAGCTGAGCATTGTCCACCATACATACTTCAAGCATAACACATTGTGAAACATCTTTGCTTCAAACCTTTTTTTTTTTTTTTTTTTTTTTTGCATTCAACCTTTATTTATAGAGGTTTGTCTCATTGAGTCACGAGGACTCATTTACAAGAGATACCTATTTTAGACAAACCACAGACAACAATAGACAGCCATAAAATGCATATAAAATAAAAAAGTAAATAAAAGTAATGTTATAAAATCAAATAAAATCAAGCGGCATTATGAAACAAGGTAAAATACTAAAAACAGGAACATGTCTACATTGATTTTTTTAAACAGCCTAATAATTCGGATAATCAGTTTAGAAGACACACAAATGGCTATACCTCAGTTATTTTACTGTTATGGAGATACAGCTGGTGTGGTAGTAGCTGAGAGTCATTCACAACACAAGCACAGATCACGTGAAATATCACAATGTCACATGAAATTGAGAACAACATTAATTTTGGGGTTTAACTAAAGCAACAAAACCATACATTTTTAAGATGATGATTTTAGTTTAAAATTCTGGCCTGAAAGATGGCGGGCGACATGTAATCCCTAAAGGCATGCAAACCATATAATTGTTTTTTTTTTTCAGGTTTGATTTCTGAAATGTCAGTTTTTTTTTTAAATTCCAGTGTTTTAATAACTGCAATGAAATGTTCTGAACCTTTGAGTTTGCTTTCAGTGAAGGAAATAAATTTTTTTTATGACCATGATAACAATGAAGCATCTGCATGAGCCGCGCAGTGGAAGTTACACTGACTTTAGGCATTGTCTCTAATAAAATGAATAAATGCATGAGGAAATTAATTAGTTATTTTAAAGTCTGTTGTGATGCATGCTGTGTTTTCATGTCATGTTTTTTCATGTAGGATCCCCCATACAAGGAAAATACGGGTTCATTCTTGACCTGGTTGAAAAGACGTTCTTAGTGGTAAAATACTGCAATCCAAATTTAAATCTGCGCTCGTATGAGTTGGAGCTGTTCAGTGTTTTACTCTCCATGTACAGTACCTACTAATGGAAATGTTTCTGTCAATGCTAGAAAATCAAATGTATTGTTGACCTATGTTCAATGAAATACAATATTACTGCAGAACGTGTTCAACAGCAAAACTGCACAGTGATCACAAAAATGTCAAAATGATAGAAATAATATAAAAAATACATATACAGTATAAAAAATAACAATGCCGAAATCAATAAAAATGCACTTTGGTCTGACAGCTTTCAGTGATGATGACTGGGACTCAGGTTGTACCAGATAGCATTTTGTTTTGACTCTGAGTTTGATTGACAAATAATAGCCCCACCATTGTTGTTTTCTCTTAGCTTGGCACACACGGTGTATCGGACACCCACTGCACCAGTTTGCGGCACTGGGGAATAATTACAGGGAACCGCCTGAGGTAAAGCCTGGCAGAGTTTGTTCGTTAGTGACGAGGGAGAAAGGTGGAGGAGAGAGGCCTGGGAGGGCAGAAAGCCTCTCACTACACCACCACCACAACAACAAAAAAAGGCTTTTACTGCTACTACTAAGCTCAGAGCTCACTAAACACTTTCCCTCAACAGAAACTCATTTCTGAGTTCCATTCTAGTGCCTGCAGAAATCTCTGTGGCTGTTATGAGCTGGGAGAAGGGTATTGTGATGCTCATGGGCCCACCTGTGTCTATTTGGTATTTAGCTTGTTTGTGGGGAGGCTTATGTAAAACGTGCCACAGGGGAACCATGCATGTGTGAGCATGCATGCACACCGGCATCTTTAAGTCAACAAAGCCTCTACAGACAGAGCACTTTCTGATTGCTTGAAAGAACACTTTTGTGTTGAGCATGTAAATAAAGCAGGTAGAATGAATAATGAAGGGAATAAAGATGTGTCTATGTTGCAAATCATCTTTTCCGCCCTGTCAACATCAACCTAATTAAAAATGCATATTTAAAGAAAGGACAACTTAATATAAGATCCATGTGTTCAAACATACATTTCTTGGTACGATTACAGCTTATTGAAAGAATAGTTCAATTCTCACAATGTGATTTGGTTAAAACAATCAACTTATGTATATCTGCGTGCGTTTAGTATGTGTAAACAAGATACAATTAATTGTGAAATTAAATGCTTTGTTGTTTATTTTACCGACATGATAAAATAGTGTGAACAAATTCATTGGTTCCCTCAAAGAAACCGTTGATATTGGCATTATGGTTGTGTTTCAAACTAAGTGCTTGACCTTTATTAATATCACAAGTGCCTTCGAGCTTTTCATCAGCCTTTCGGCTTATTTAAAGGAAAGCAAACAGCCAGAGGCCAGCTTGGTATATATATAGTTGTGAGCACCATGCTGAACAAGGAGCAGAACAAGAAAAACTGAGTTGTCTGAGGAGCTCAGACAGAAGATTATAGATCCATCCATCCATTAGTTTTACCTTCTTCTTCCTTTTTGGGTCATGGGGGTGGCTGGTGGCCATGTCCAGCTGTCAATGTGTGAGAAGCGGGGTACACCCTGGACAGGTCTCCAGTCCATCACAGGGACACAGAGACAAACGAGACAAACAACCATTCACACTTTCACTCACATCTAGGGACAATTTAGAGTTACCAATCAGCCTAACATTGCATGTTTTTGGTATGTGGGAGGAAACTGGAGTACCCAGGGGGGAAAAAAAACAAAAAAATAACACACATGCACAGAGAGAACACGTAAACTTCGCCCAGAAAGGGCAGGATTGGTTCTGGCAACGTTCTCGCTGAGAGGTGACTGTTCTACCAACTGAGCCACCTTTCCAACCAACATCATAGATATCCATGTAAAAGGTAAAGGCTACAAAAGCACCCCCCCAAACAGCCTCATGTTTTTCTGCCCACAGCTGACAATGTTAGTATAAAGTTTAAGGTATGTAGAACTATGGCCAACCTCACAGAATGTGGATGCAAGAGTAAATGTGACCCCTGGTTGATTAGATGGATGGTGTAGATGGTACAAAGTAGAAAAAGTCAAGGAAATCATCCAAAATTATTCAAGCTGAACTCCAAGGTCAAGAACTTTCTGATTGCAACATTCTGATACAAAATGGGCTCCAGAGATAAGACAGTAACACTATTTGCAAAAGAACACAAAAAGCCAGACAGAAATTTTTGAGAGGAGCTGTGTTCTCCATCCATCCATTATCTTTACCCGCTTATTCCATTTTGGGTCACGGGGGTCGCTGGTGCCCATGTCCAGCAATCACTGTGCGAGGGGCGGGGGACACCCTGGATGGGTCGCAAGTCCATCACAGGGACGCATAGAGTCAAACGAGACAAACAACCATTCACTCTCTCACTCACACCTAGGGACAATTTAGAGTTACCAATCAGCCTAACATGCATGTTTTTGGTCTGTGGGAGGAAACCGGAGTACCCGGAGAAAACCCACGCATGCAAAGAACATGAAAGAACATGCAAACTCCACCCAGAAGGCCCCTGGACCGGGGTTTGAATCAAGGACCTGCTCGCTGAGAGACAGCAGCTCTACCAGTTGTGCCACCGTGCTGCCCGAGCTGTGTTCTGTCTTGTGTAATTCTTTAGAGTTTTGTGTTTATGTACTTGTTTTTCCTCCTTCTTCAGTGCTTCTTCTTTCCACATGTAATCAGTTCCAGCCCCTGTTCCTCACTGTTCTCTCTCAGGTTTTCATGATTATTCTCTTATTAGTGTCCTTAAAAGTTCTGTTAGTTTGTTTCTTCCCTGTCCGTGGATTGTCCTCCCAATGCTGCATGCTCTTTCCTCCATGTCTTCTTGTTCATTCCCCACGTACATTTTGTTACTGTATCAGCCTTTTTGTTTATTTAAAAACATATGATTATTTATTTTATTCCTAAGGTCCCTGAGTACTGTCTGCACATTGGGTACAAAACGGCACAGAACATGATTATTTTCTTTCATTCTGATATTTACATTATCAATAGATGACTAATGCCCAGTATATTCAAAAGTAACTAAAATACATCTACCACAAATTTACTAAATGTGAAAATATATATTTGTTTTTCGTACATAATTTTCCTTCCATTGGCTTGTTGATACTTGTATTACTATCTAAAGCTAATCAGATACCTTAAACATGTTTTAAAGGCTCACTGTATGTCACTGGTTGGCTACAATGTTAGATTATTTCTTCTGTAGCAATGTTGAACACTAGCTAGACCCCAGAATTACCAGTTTTGATTTGAGTGACTTGAGTTAAACTAGAAAAGTAAAAAAGTGTAACTTGTTGAAAAGAGGAGAAACCAAACTGAGTAAATCTGACTAATGGTCCACTCTAACGGTGGGAGTTTAATACAGGAAACTATAAAAAGGTGCTCTGAAGTTTAGGTAAAGGCAACATGGCTCTACAGAACCACATGACAAAAGAAAAAAGACCAGTACACAACAGATGCACTTTGGCAGGACCATTACAAATGAGAAAAACACGCAAGCTGTGCTTAACTACATTAGAATTTTAACAGAAAGCTGAACAAGTGGCAACAATGCAACAGTAAAGGGAGCATTTGCACAACATAAATAAATAAAAAAACTTTA
>NC_056499.1:11064729-11072629 GCF_014905685.2 Nematolebias whitei | reverse complement strand
CAATATCTACCATGGAGCCCTGACAGCTTTACAGTTTATATCCAGCTAGTTATTCATTGGTTCTTCAAGCTTCAGAAGAAATTCAGATGGTGGAAAAACATGACACCCTACAAAAACTATCACTTATTATTATTATTATTATTATTATTATTATTTTTTTTTTTTTTTTTTTTTATTTATTTTTTTTTTCCTGGCCATTACTGACTTCACAGTTTTGTCCTCATTTGTGCATGTATTAATGTGCCAGAAGAGTGGTCAGTAACTTGTAACAATTTACTAAACACTGCAGCAGCACAGATGGATAAATCTGATGAAAAACAGTCTGCTTGAATCATCACCCATTTTATTTTGACTGAATTATTGTTAAATATAGTTGAACCGAAATGTCTAATCTCATATCTCAAAATCCAATTAACGAGCAAAATGATTTTGCAAATGACTGTGAGTTACTTAATGCCATTTCAGCCTGACCTTTAGGAATAAAATATTGTTTTTCTTTGTAGTGAAAATACAGATAAATTAACTTATGAGATAAAAAAACAACTAATTTTAGCTCTCAGTGTGTGTTAGTTGCTGAGCTTTCTCACACCTGACAAACTCAGGCTTGTTTGCTCAGAGTAACGTTTAGCAGTTTTACAATTGCAATCAGCTGCCATTATTACCATTACTGTACACAAATAGCATTGGTTGCTAAAAAAATAAAACATTATAAATGTGTTCGACTATTTGATGAACTTTGTGCAATCTCCAGAAATGAATTATCCATTAAACTGTAAAGAAACATTTGACTTTTGTCTCCTATGGAGGGCAGATCCTGTAATCAGAAAGGTGTGAATGAATATTCGATGTACTGTAGTAGCACCATGCAGTCAGGTAACTTTAAGCACAGACACCCCCCCCACCCCCCCCTGGCCGGTGGGTAAGGGGTATTGAGGATCAAAGGGAACGTGGAACACAGCAGAATAGGGGATCTCAGGGCTTAGGGGCTCATTAACAATATTACAAAGGTAAGACTGGGAATCAGGTATCTGGGAATTAGTGGCGAGACAGTCTTAATGCAGAACCTTCTGAAAGTATGGCTTACAGATGTTTTACTGGCAAAGGTTGGAGATTTGGCAGTGTTTAAAAACTTCTGATTTTGTGCTATAATGATTAGTGACGTAGAAATGACTCGCCCCTAAAATGTAAAATACAAAACTGATTTTTTTATTCAAGTGGCTTAAAAAGGATGACATTATAAATACATTTAATTTGTTTTACATATTAACTTAAGCGTCTTCAGGGAGTCTCAGCTTCTCCTTATTAACATTGGGTAAAAAGCGTGGGGAACGACATGTGTTTTTGTAAATCTTAACATTAACCCTAAGTTCAAATTCAGTCATGTTAACAAAACATTAAACTGAGAAGGACGAGCTTGTGGAGTGATTTTTATATATCATGATCGAGGGAAGACCTGAAGAACTTCTGAGATGGGATGAAGAAATTGTTTGACCGCAACATATTTGACACTTATTTACATAAAAAGGGGCTGTATTAATTTAATTTATTTTAAGTGTACACTTTATTTCTTCCAAGAACACATTTTGTTTACTTTTTACTATAAATGGAGGAAGGACAAAGTTGTTTCTGAGGAATATTTAACTCATTTTCTTCTAGTGCTTTTTACTGTATTGCCTTCACATTGTCACAATGTTGTGTTTATTTTAGTTTACTATTTAAATTGTGATTTTTTTTTTTTTCTTTCAAAAAGCAGCACTTTAATCATTTCTGTTATTACCCACATACTACGGTGGCCCTGAGGTGTAAACGAACAAGATTTAAAAAAAAATGGCATTATATTTGAAAAAAAATTTAAAAAATACAACAACATTTGAAAAAAAAACTGAATTACATTAAGCCAAACTGGGGATGACAGGCATTTTAAAGAAACAGGGTGGACAGTTGACTCAGGGACTCAATTTATTTTTAATAGTTTAAGCATAAAATATTTTGATTTCATTAAAATTAAATAATTTATACTAATACATTAAATGTAATAAATAAATAATAATTAATTAAATAACTTAATCTTGTGTGCATATGGTTGTATTTTAGGATAGTGATGAGTCAAACATATAAGATGAGATTAATAAAATAAACTTTTAAACACATTTATATGTCAAATTGACATTAATAATTCTTCAGTGATGTCATCAGAAAGTTATCAGAAAGAGAGTAGCCAGGTTAGCATTGTTTCAAAAATTACCAACTAAACTGTGAAACTCTTATCACAGAATCTAACTTCAGCACTGGGGGAGCAGAGTACCATGGGGCTACCATCATACATAGCATAAGTATAATGTATGTTTGATTTAATCTCTCTCATTCAGTCGTGTGGTGAATTCTAATGGCCTGCAGTTTCTTGCAGCTCACCACAGTGTGATCTTTAATAAAAGGCAGATAAGTCAACATCTTAAAATGCACAGTTTGAAACGCAAACAATACGTGCACGTTGAGCCGTTTGCTCACGCTGTTTGATCTCATATTGAAAGTCACTGGAAGACAACATCGTCTTCAACAAGCGTGTGTGTTAAAAGTTAGAGCTTGCAGAAAATAACTGCTCACGTGGCAATATGTGCCTCTGTTTGGTTAAAGAAAACTTTAGCAAAAAATTGTAAGCATTATGATTAATTAAAATACACTGGTCTAAAAAGCTAAAAAGATCTTTATAGGTGTGAAATGGAAAAGTGTTCACAGGGAGAAAAAATATCTCTATATGCAGAAAATAACGAAAATGATCAACTATCCAGTAAAATTCTAAGGACCATTAAAATGAAATACTCCAAAAAATTCAGCCAAATCGGTATCTCTGCAGACAAATTCAGAAGGCGTTTCTGGAAGGCCACATCTGATTGGACAATAAAACATTGGGCATATCTGGAGGGTCACATCTGATTGGACAATAGAAAAATGGGCGTATACAGAGGACCACATCTGACTGAACGATAGGAGAATGAGCATATCTGGAAGTCCACATTTGATTGGACGATAAAAAAGGGCGTATCTGGAGTGCTACATCTGAATGGACGGAAAAAAAGGCTGAACTAACAAAACAAAGCGTTTGTGTTAACCACAGACATTATGTAAAAAAAAAAAGCTGTTATTGGCAGATTGTGTTAATCACAGGCATATTATGTCTATGGTGTTAACCGATTCGACATTAGCAGTGTCTCAGGTTCAACATTGGTGCGTCTCGGTTCGACATTAGCGGCGTGTCCTTAACTTCTCTTTCCGCCTCTCAACACAGAACTTTCGGTTACATTTCAAAATAAGAGCAACATAAATGGGTAATGGGGAGGGCTAAATGTTTTTTTTTTTTTTTTTTACACCTAGCCATTACATTAAAAAACAAAATCCATGTTGGTTGTTCAGTAATGTGAAAATAGTTGCAATCAATTCATAAAGAAAGAAAAAATAAAGTAACCAAAATAATAATGATACTTCAACTGGCCTTGGGACAAAGGATGTTTCCTTTAACTTCACATTTTCTTGTTCAACCAAAAAAGCAGTCACTGCAGATGAGTGATTGTCAGTTTCTGTAAGATTTCTGCAACTGGAGCAGGTATTTCTGCTTACTGGTTAACTTTCTCAGCTGTCTCACATTTTAAGGGTCAATCCTACTCCATGTTTCAGCTCCTTTCATAGCTCAGCTAAGAGCACTTCCAAAGAGCAAATTTTGTTTTTTAGCTTTTGTTTTGGGCCATTATCTCGTCACAGGACTCATGATCTTTAATTGATACCAGACTTTTTGACAAATGGGAGCAGGTTTCACTTCAGATGCTTCAAATTTCATTGTACCCAGACCACACTCAAGTGAACCTGTCAGGTGCAGCCTACAACCCAAGAACACAAGAGAATCTTCTTGTGTGTGACAGCAGATATAACGCTGTTTCTTAGAAACCTTCAGTTTTAAAAAAGAGTTGACGTAACTTACATAAAGAGCCAACAAATACAGTTAGCCAATCAGTGTTTGTCTTCTACAAACACCTATTCTCCAGAAATGCCCACTTTTGGTCTGCAGAGAACCCCTTCTCAATTCAGCTAACATTTCACCAAGTTTGACCAACTAATCGTTCTTATAATTCTTGTTTTAAAGTTGCAGAACAGTCAACAGCTACCCAAGTTCAGCTATACAACAATGAAGTGATTGTATGTTCGTTCACTGAGGCTTTTTTCTATATCCCTCATTGGGCTGACGACTACTTAAAACGTTTGTCATTTCTTTCTAAAAAGCGAGAAGATGACAGTGGAGAGCAAACTGTTTTATGAATTCTGAGGAAGAGCATTTCATTATGTGTCACAACAGTTGACTCATTTGGTGTGCATAGACTACCTTAAAAAGTTTGGAAAAAATCAAAATCTACTGACTAACTGTTTGAATTTAATCAAATCTAAGTACCTGTTTAATAGAATGACATAACTAGTTTTTTTTCACTTAGAAAAAAAAATATAAAATAAAAAATAAATTTGAAAATATTCATGAAAGTTATTTCAGCCATAGTTACACTGTATGAAGAAATGGTAAAGTGAAAAATGCAACGTTATGCACTCCATCGAATCTTATATTCATTTTATACTTTTGTCATGTGTATTTTACATATTTTTTATTGTATTTTCAATTGCCATTTTGGAAAGTTACAGATGTTGCAACTTCTGAATGAAAATATATATTTTTAAAGGTTTAAACTGAAGCGGTCCATCGTTATATTCTAGCTAAAATGGGGGGTGTTTCTATTACTGTGTTAGGATCATATTTACGATACACACAAACTTGTGAGGATCCATTGCTACTTAGGGGGACCAATGCCTGGTCTTTGTATATTCAAATGCCGTTTTTGGGTTTGGTGTAAGGGTTTAGGACTAAGGTGTGAATTCACTTTAAAGTTAGGTTTAGGGTTGGGTATGTGCAGCTTATTTGGGATTCCCAGGTTTCCAGACCCATTCATTTTCTCCACAGCTGCCGCTCATCCTAATCAACCACCAATCCACAAATGCACCTCATTTGGAGGCCTGTCCTTCTGAGTATACTATACAAGCTCTTGCCAGACGTTCTTCCTACATTATGATGCCTTAAGCTGGTAAATAATGGACAGCTGGTAAACTTGATCCTAAATAGTTTTCCTAACCTTTGATTATATTCTCCAGCGATTTCCAAGTCCCGTTCCCCCAAGTCTTCCAAGACCTCCTCGTTACTTGTGACTTTAGCTTGTCATCATCATGTCTGTTCAACCATCCAAACATCAACCAGAATCAACAACTACCGAACAACAACAACCTGCTCCTCTCTCCAATGATACTCACCTCCTCTGGCTCATCTCATCTCCTGTGGAAACCTAGGATCTCATCTCTCCCTCCTCTACGGCTCCTTCTACAAAACAGAGTAAGAGCAAGATCAACTACAAACTAAAGATAGTATTCATTCCAACCTGAAGAAGCACAAATTATCATCTTATCTGTTTTCCCTTCCAGCCCTGAATCATCATCACTTGTAAATAAAACATTTAACTTTTTGTATGTCTGCCTTTTTCTCAGTCTGCTAAGTTGGGGTCAACACTGTATAAAATCATGTTAGGTTTAGGGTGAGGGTCAGGTTTAGACTATAGAAATAAATGGAAAATCAATGGAAGTCAATGCAAAGTCCTTGTAAAGATACAAAAATACACGTGTGTGTGGGTGGGGGTAGGAAATTATCAGATTATCACCTTCTTCATCATGACTAATATTCCTTATGGAGACCAAAGCCTGATCTTATTGGGTTGGGTTTAGTGTATTAGGGTTACGGTCTGTGTTTGGCTACAGAATGAAGGGAAGTTGGAACATAGGCTGTGGGTAGGCAGTGGATTAGTGGTTAGTATAATAGCTTCACAACAATAAGGTCCTAGTCAGTTCCTGATTTATTTGGACTTGGAGTTTTCCTGTGTGGAGCTTGCTTGGGTTTTCTCCCCCAGTCTGAAACCATTGATGTTAGGTTGCCTTCAGGCCCAGACCTCCCTTGTAAAATAGATCTCAATGGGATTTGCCTGGTTAAATAAAGGTTAATAAAAATAAATAAGGATAAAAATACAAACTTGTGTTTGATTACTTCAGTGTTTTTATGAGTCGTTAAACTTTATTCCACAGCTTATACTTCCTAAGTTATGTTAATGATTCTAAATTTGTTTTGTTTGCTACTATCAAGATTTGTTCGGTTAGTTCACTATAAAATTGAAAACAATAACATGCATGAATGAAGAAACGTTGTAGGAAAAATGTAGAGCTTGTGAGCTTTGCTGGTATTACCTTTACTGTAGATTTTTGTGACACCTGGGGGAAAACAAAAAAAAACAACTAAACTACAAGACATGATGGAAAAAAAATACAACTAGCCATGCAGAGTTAGCCCATTTAAACACAATTGGTATCTGGTCACAAATGACAAATGAGGAAAACATTAACCATCTTTAAAAGACACTGATGAAGATTCTCAGCAATCCAGGACATGGTAAATTCAAAAAAGTTCAAGATTAAAACAACTGGACTTTATTTGTAACAACCTTCTTATCTGAGGAGCTTTCTCAACTCCTTCCAACTCCACCTTTATAAAAAAAAATATTGTGCTGATTTTGTTTTTTATACTTTATGATTTTTTTTTTTTTTTTTGCAACGAGTACCTTTGAATGAACACTTTTTGGGGAGTTTCTAGCATGTGGGGAAAAAAACAGACAAAGAAGCAGGAGAAGACAAAAAGGGTTATGATGCTCCACCATCTGGGCCGGGGTGTCAGAATGCAGTGGAGTGTGATGGAAAGCTTCATCCAGATACCTCAGGGGTTAGCAATAGAGGCAAAGCTCTCATTAACATCAAAGCTAATCAGATGCTGAAACATGACTCTTTGCGACCCGTGGCGATGTATCAATATTTTCTGTTGTAATGAGGAAATGATGACTGAGTGGTCCAAGCAGAGCACCGCAGATGCTTTCAAAGAATCTTTCTAAGATTCTGTGATGCATTTTAGTTCACGCATACACATTCACACATATTATCGCTCTTCAGCCAAAACTTCTCTGTAATTCAGCGATTTTTCTTTGTCAAACCGCAGAATGTAATTTATGTGTAAAAATAATAATAAAAAAAACTGTTCCTGGAATGCAGTCGGTACAGTACGTGAAAGCATTTCACTTGTTAAAAAGGTATGCTAAATATTTTCAGCCCTTAGTGATCGCCGCATCTTTTGTTGTGTTTATGTTTATTTTTTGGCAACACAGTGTAGTGTTTCGTATTGCTTTGAATAAAAACTGCTCTTTTATACGGTTCTCAGTTCACCTGAACTTTTGACTGCTGTATAATTTTACCAAGCTCACAGGCATGAACTCCATAATAAAGCAAAGATAATAAGCTGTGCACACAATCACATAGGTCACGTTGACTCAGAAATACGATATTATTCATTTCTGTTTAACACTTCAACAAAACACATTAATAAGGAATGAGACGAACCGTTTCATATCTGTGCGTTGAACTCAGAAATTAACCTTCTCAGAAAGTTCTTCATCCAAGATGAAGTCTTTGTTAAAATTGTTTGGTGAAATTAGAAGCAATTATCAAAGGCATTGATTGGCTTTGTGTAAAGATAGAAATTAAACCTGGTTCTTTACAAGAAGTGCCAAATGTTGCTTTGCGTTGTGTTTTGCTTTTGTAATTTTAGTATTATCTAGTGTTTATTTGTTTTTTGATTATTTGGCTTTATGCAGTGGACTATGCAATATTAGAATGTAAAAGCTAAGGTTTCAGTTCCAACAATACAACTGTAATAACTTTTAGAGTGGAATGCAAGCTTAATATATGAGAAAGTAACTGTTTATATATATATATATATATATAT
>NC_056499.1:11012717-11064629 GCF_014905685.2 Nematolebias whitei | reverse complement strand
ATATATATATATATTTACTCTCTGCATTCTAATTCCAACTCAAAGCAGTCTGCTCCTCAGATAAATAATGTCAAATTATTATTTTTAAATATGAATATTTTTGTTAATGTATTTTATATATGTATATTTCTGTTCAGTGCCCTGAGACAACGTATGTTGTGAATTGGCACTATATAAATAAACTGAATTTAATTGAACAACGTCAACATAAAATTATAGGACACCAAAGAACAAAAAGACTCACACAACACATAATGATGAAAATTAGGCATATTTAATCGCATTCTGACTGACTTAGATTTTATGTTCGAGTACTGTTTATGTTATGTTTCTTTATTATTATTAACAGTTTAACTTAAAGAATAAACAAAACAAAGTCAGTTTTCAATGCATCATGTAGCTTTGCCCCTTTGTTCACAAAACAGAGACAAAATCTTGCAGAATCTGTGTAAAAATCTTTGGTCATAAGTTAGTTAATTTGTACTGTACTTCATTTTAGAGCTCACTGTTGTGAAAGAAGAAGAGGAAAAGCAAATCCCATCTGCATTTGTTGTTTAATTGTTAATGCTCAGCATAAGGTTACATTACTTGTGTTCCTTGTTGGCTTCGACTCATCTTGTTAACATGGGTCCCAGGGCACGTTTAGTTCCAGTCCTGCATGATTCATCAGTGCAGGCAGGGTCAGGTGCTATATGCTCTGCTTTTCTCAGGCGTGAAACCAAACACTTAAGATCTTTGTCAGGAGATTGCCAAAGTAGTTGACTGACTACTTAATAATTCCTGGATTACAACACAACTGTTTTATTATTGTTGTTTTATAATTAGTTACTGTGTTCTAGAAACAGATCATGACTGTTCTGGGCATGTTATGCTTGTTTTAATGATAAATAAACTGGAATAATCTGCAATCATCATTTTTACTTGAATTTACTAGTTTTTCAAATTCATAGGAAAATTATTTATTAGCTTCAAGAGTTTAAATTTATTTAGATCAAAAAACATGTTCCTTCAGAATGATGACTAAAGCCCTAATCGCAAGGGATTCATTTAATCTAAGGGACACATGTAATTAAAAAAAATACTCCCCAACATCTATTTTTATGTGGCACATTTGCACAGGATAACCAAAGCCTGCGATTTAGCTGAAATTTACAGACGTTTGCTGGATATGATGTTAACGAGCTGCGCATTGCGTAACATCCGCTTGTGTGTTCGTATGTTGCGTTACGGGTCAATAGGCTTTTTGCTGGTCCGGGACACAAAATATTATTTATGCACTTCAATGCTGCCAAAAGCAAATAAAAATGCACACAGGAAACAAACAAAAAAAACCCCACTTAATTACGTATCAGATCCCACCCATTTCTGTCCATATCACAAAGATGACCTGAATGAAAATTGTTGGATTGTATACCTGGATTATTGAGCATGGACTTTGTTTGTTTGATTAAGGGTGCAATATTCCAATAATCAACAGCTGCACTTTGTCTCCTCTTCTGTGTTTCTGTGGAAGAGCAAAGGGAGATGGTGTGTGTCTCCCAACTGTGTAGAAAAACAGTAGGAGGAAAACAAAAGACTCTCAAATGTTTGTGATTCACTTCTCGTTGTCCGTTCAAAAGATTCTGCTCGTTTACAAACATCACATCGCTAGTAGTCATTGAATGACGGAGGATTAATAAGGACCCTCATGTCATCAAATGTGACAAGATGACCAAGAGATTCAATGGTATGAGATTGAATAAGATGATCTTGGTCCACCTCTATTGAATGTACATCTATACGTGATTACCTTATTGTGATCCTACCACATCTATCCAACATTAGCCAACACAAATGTGACTTTATGTCTTTCTTTTAAGAATAGTGCTGTACTCTGTTCCTGTTTGACAAATAAATCATAATGAAACCCAAATTATAATCCCCCCCCCCACCACCAGCTGTAAAACCAGTGTTTGCTTTTTCTCTATTTTTTCCACTCAAAATCATATTTATTGATTTTTTTTGTTCCAGTGGTAGCTGTTATGAAGATAAATCTCTTGTGCCCCTTGACTGTCCTACTGACTGACTTAACAAAACATAGAAATTCTTTTACTACTACATCCTAATCTGTATTAATAAATTGCTCGCATAAAGCGCTGTCCATCAGTGTAGGATCAGCAGTGGTTAATGCTCTCTGACAAGGCCGTCAGTAACGTTCAGTATTCTGTTCAATATACGATTGGAGAAAACGAAAAAAACATTTTGAATCATGTATTTCAACCGAGACATCAAAGCCCATCTGCCTTCACATGTACAGCAATGTTGAAAAACGATTTTTTTAATGTAAATTTCATTTATACAGATAACATTTTTGTGTTCTTTTGCTACCATTTATGATTCACACAGAACCCCCCCCCCCCCCCACACACACACACACACACAAGTCTGGCTTTTCGTCTTCTTTTTATGTTCTCTATGTTTCATCAAACCAAGATGAGGAAACACTTGTGCAAGGCTTTATTCTTCGGCTGCTCCATGAACGCACTTGGCTGCACACATCTTGTGAGAAAACAGAACTTCAGCAACATTAAATTATTACAGAACACTGCTGCCTGAATTCATCCTGGGAGGATAGAGTACATAACACGTGCTGAATATTAGGTGAGCCGCACGGGCTGCATCCACAGCTCAGGGTTGATTTTAGCTGATATTATTCATGTTTAACACATTATCTGGGCTTGCTCCTAGCAATCTTACTGAGCTTCATACCAGCATGCAGTTGCTGTCTGAGATCATCAGGAAGGTCACACTTAGCTGTACCCAAATCTAATTTGAAAACTCAGGGTGACCTTGCTTTCTGTATTAAGGCTAGGAAGCTTTGATTGACCTCCCTGAGGAGACCAGGTTTCATTAACAACTGCTAAATCTATTCCTCAAACTTTACACTTTGTCCTAACCTACTTAATGCTACTAAAAATTGCTTGTTTAAGGGAATACACGGGCATGTGGTTGCTGTCAGGTACCCCGAAGGTCCAAGACGCATGCACTTTAGCTCCAATGTTTATTTTTTATTTTTTTTAATCAGCTGGATTTATGTTGGGAACAAGAAGCCTTGAATATAATATAATGATTCAAGTAAAATATTAGGCAGCAATACATTATGTAGCTGATGTGCACCAGGTAAGTATGTGACAAGTACCATATATGTACTGCACTTACCTGGACTAACTTGTATGAACCAGGTACACACACAGTGTAAGAACCTGGTGATTACCAAATTCTTATTGGGTATTTACCTGGTTCTTACCTGGTATGAACCTCATAGGATCCTGGCATGTACTGGTACAAACGTGGTACTTTTCCAATAATTTCCAGGTATTTACCACTGACTTACTTGGCATATTTATAGGGCTTACCTGGTATTTTTGAGTACTTACCTATAACTTAGCTTGTTTGTACCATGTACTTACATGACATGTACCAGGTAAATACATGTTCTGGAAAATTATTTGCAATGTATTGGGTCATTTGTGTCTTGTCTTAAAGTGTGAACAATTAATAACATTTTCTCATAAGGTTGACAAAAATATATAACAATAAAAAAACAAGCAAAAAAATCTATATCCAATATGTTTTATGCTTTTCTCCTTAGTTTTCCCAAGAAAAAGAACAGATAGAAATTTAAAAAAATTGCAATGGTCTGGTAAAATTTTTGACACATCTCTTTATTTTTATTATTATGTTTTAACTATAAACATTTGGTCAGTATTCTCTGTATTTTCCTCAGTCTGTTTGCATTTCCAAGTTTCACTGGGGGTTGGGTGACACTCGTCAATGACTGAAAGTAAATCTGTAATACATGTTGGCAAGGCAATTAATATTGCAACAGGAGAAGCAGTTTCAGAGGTCCATCAGAAATGCACTTAATAATTAATCCTGAAAGCTAAGTTCAGAATCCATCTACGCAGTCAGATTTTGAACGAAAGGGATATGTGCCGTTAGGAACGAGATTAATGGAGAAGTCATGCGCCAAAAGGCCTCATCGAAAAACAAAACACAGTTTTTATTTAGTTTCTTTTTTTATTTATTAGTGAGTGGAGGGCATTTGAAAATGGTTACATGTTAAATGTTAAAAACAACATTATGAGAATAAACATTATTGTTCAAACATCAAACAAGGCTGTAAGATTTTTGTTAAATGTTTCATAATTATTTACTTTTAGCTTTCATGTGAAAAGCCATAATCAAAAAATTAATAAAATAATTAAAAGTGTTATATTCCCTGAGGGCAGCACGGTGGCGCAACTGGTAGAGCTGCTGCCTCTCAGCGAGAAGGTCCTTGGTTCAAACCCCGGTCCAGGGGCCTTTCTGGGTGGAGTTTGCATGTTCTCTCCGTGCATGCGTGGGTTTTCTCCGGGTACTCCGGTTTCCTCCCACAGACCAAAAACATGCATGTTAGGCTGATTGGTAACTCTAAATTGTCCCTAGGTGTGAGTGAGAGAGTGAATGGTTGTTTGTCTCGTTTGTCTCTATGTGGCCCTGTGATGGACTTGCGACCCGTCCAGGGTGTACCCCGCCCCTCGCACAGTGACTGCTGGACATGGGCACCAGCGACCCCCGTGACCCAAAATGGAATAAACGGGTAAAGATAATGGATGGATGGATGGATGGATGGATATTCCCTGAAGGATTGATTTTTGCCTGACACTCTTAATGACAAAGTTTAAGATTGTAACCAACATATGTTAAGAAATAGAGTTATATTCATTTTGATCAAACCTTAAAATAACATAATGCATGATCTCGTGCATGCATGATGTGATAACATGGCTACAGTATGTACTATGAATGACATCTTCACTTGGATTGACTTCATGAGTTAAACATGAATGTGTCATGTTCCTGATCTGTAAATGTTCATCCAATGACACATTTTAAGATTTATTAAAATCCACCCAGTAGTTCAGTCAATATTTTCTAACAGACAAAGAGGGCTCACTACTGTGTGCCCTGTTTGTCTTTCAGTGAAATATCATTAGGCCAAAGGAAATGCAGAGAATACTGACTTAGTGACTCTAGTCAGCGACGTTTGCAAAATATCTGCCGTTATTGCTAAAGCTTTAAAAAAGTGTTCCACCATGGAGAGCCCTTAAAATATCTATCCATCATCTTTTTCCTGCTTCTTCCTTTTTGGGGTCACTGGACAGTTCGCAAGTCCATCACATGGACACCCTTAAAATATGGATTGTAAATGAGTTTCAGCTACAAACCCACCAAATTTTAGAATGTCAATAAAACTGACTGTGCTTTAGTCTTTTTTTTTTTTTTTTGCTTTTTTTTTTTGCTTTTTCAACGTTCTGTTCGTTGTGGGGGCAATGTTAAATCAAAATGGCTAGACGCTAGTTGTCGAAGTACATCCAATGATTTGGTCGTGCATGTTTCATTCACATTCATCCAGTGGTATTTGAGTTTTTTTTGTTAACAGACAGACAAACAACATGCACATGTTCATTGACGTGAATGCTTTACATCCAATTAGTAATACATGTGCTATCAATAACAAGAAGAGGTTTTTTTTACACCTCCACTCAGTCACAAACACACCCACACACATGTTGACACCATTATCCAAACCCTCCTATTTTACTAGTTTTTTTTTTTTTTTTTTGTGGGGGGGGGGGGGTGTTATTATTATTATTTTTTAATCCGTTGTTTTATTTTATTTTCAGCAAACAATTTGATTATTCATGTATGACAAGAATGTCATGTGTTATTAATTTATCTGCTGGTCACTGTGCACTCACACGGCAATCCAGCCTAGAAACATCCCCTTCAACAGCAGCCGCTGTATATTCTGTCGCTTGTTAAGGGTTTATCTGCAGCTACCCAGCCGTCACCTGTGCCAACCTATCTTCTTTAGCCAGTGGAAGCTCTTAAAGTGATAACGCAGCACTGTGCTGCTACCCTGCTGCTACTCATTATGCTTCAGCTATACCAACACCGAGGCTGCTGGATAAGCAGAGGACAGCTTAATGCGGCGCAATGAATGCCAAACATAACCAAAGGAAATCATGCTTTCTTGTCATAAATGGTTTATGATTAGAGAACAATATTTGGCATAAAAAATATCACATATTACCCCTGACATGCAGCATTAGTCACCAAATTTCTAAACCCACACGCTAAAACTAAATATTTTGAGCCAAATAGGGTTTTCTGCAAGCTCTAAGCAGTTTTCTTTTATATGAGGCATTGTTTGAAATAAAATGAAAATTAAAAAGAAGGAAAAACAAGCACTGATTGTTTTTTTTTTCCCGAGATCAGACTGATTCAAATTACATTTAGCCTCACCAAATGCCAGTTTTTTTTTTCTTAAAAAAAAATAAAATAATAATAATATTACAACTCTCATTACATGGCTTCTTTGATACAGTAATTTCAAGGACTGGTTGTTGTTTCCAATAGTTGCTTCACATCAACACAAAGCTTTGCACAGAAAAAGGCAAATAAATAAATAAATAAATTACATGTTTGTTTTTGTTTACTGTTGACATAGTATTTGGGATAAAATGTAATCTGCACTTTCCTTCCTCCCTGAAAGGTTCTCATTAAAGCAAAACATTTCCAAATGACAGCATTATGTTGTTTTTCTCCCCCTCTGGGAACATATTATTTAAATGTTTATAAATTAATCAGCCAATTAGGTAGCCCATAGAGCAGGAGGTCAAAGTAATTTTCTGAAACATTCATAAGATAAAATATATATTGTTTTGTTTATACCCAGTATGTGTTTAGTAGAGTTGTGCATCCAAGGTTTTGGCCAATGATCAATCAAAATATGTGGGCCACAAACATTGATGGAATGTGATACAATTCATTCTTTAATCACAAAACAATAATGCGTTCAAATTTTATGCAAACACAAAAACAAAATAACAAAGGAATGGCCACATAATTATTTACTACTTGCTTCATTTAAAAAAGGCTAGGTCTGGTTTGAAAATTGCAAAACAGTTTTAAAAGACCTGACTCACAATTAATATTACCCCAAAATAAGGTTTAGTGCAAACTGAACAATCCAGCCAGCAGCAGACATGTTTAGAATTTTAGTAACTTGACAATAAACAAAAAAATGTGTTTTCAAAATGTATCGCATTGTATTGGCACAAAGATTAATAAATCATTGTATCTAAACTTAACCAGAAACAACCTCAGTACACAATCGCCCTGTTTATGGAGTCCCATGTGCGTGTGTATGTTTGTGAATCTGTTTAAATCAGTCAATCTTTAATTCTCCACCACCAGCTCACGCATTACAAACACAGATCCCCTCTGATTTAGTCCTGAGGAAAGTCTTCACAAAGACATGTCAGCCACAGGTTTAGACTCTGTTTTTATTTATAGATACTTCTGACCAAACATGCTAACTGGAGATAAAGCTTCATTCAACATTTATTTATTTATGCAGGTTAGTCTCATTGAACCTCGAGGACTAGAGACCTGATTTTAACAAAGAATGATGACAACAGGGGACAATCATTAAAGAAAGCAAATAAATTGGGAAAAAATAAATGGGATAAAATGATATTAAAAAACTAAACAAAAACAGCTAGATTATAAAGTGATGTAAAAAACTAAAAACAGGAACATGTCTGCGTTGGTTTTTTGCCATGAAATTAGTAAATGTTTGAAGCCACTTAGAAAGGTCAAGGTCGAGAGCTTCAGATCGTTTTGCAAGATATTCCAGGGAACAGGAGCGGAGTAAGAGAAGGCCCTTTTGTCTAATTCGGTCTGCACTGAGGGGACACTGCATGTAATAATGTCCTGAGAGTGCATGTTGTTGCACTCACTTGCAGAATGAAATCAATGGATACAGCTAAAAATGATTAACTTTTTGAATCAGCCCTATTCAAGATGATAGCCGCAGCCAACTGAAATTTAAAGACACAAAAACAGCAACAAATCTGTTAATTTTACTAATACAGTAATCCAAAAAAGTTCAATCTGGTCCTCTGGATATTCAAAAAAAAAAAAAAAAAGAAAAAAAACAGAAACTTTTCGTCTCTCATCCGAGAGACTTCCTCAGTCTGAGGTGCTGTATTCAGTTCAGTCTCTTAAATAGCACCTTCTCAGAGTGGATCAACCAGTTTGCTGCTGACAACCAAAACCAGCTGCTTGGTTGTTAGCAGCAAACTGAGATATTGGCTTAAAATTTTGTCAATATCTGTTTGCAGTCAACTCTGTATGTCCACAAAATATATATATTTAACCACAGAAAATATTTTATTGAAACTTTCAAGAATTAAACATTAGATATACCTCTGCAACTCGATAAGCCTTGGAGCCAACACAATTCAACATTACCACCACAGCCAACTGGAAATGACTACTTTTAGTCAGTTTTACACATAAATGTGCTAAAAATTTGTGGTGGTTGTAGCTGAGAGTATTTATGACAAATTTTCTAAGTGCTTCACAATATTTTTACCCTAAGTTTTACACTAATTGTCGGTGTCAACCCTGTTGGTTTGTTAGCAAAACACCTGATGACCACAATACGAATTAATGTGAAATTTTCTGAAATGAATAGGTGTCTGTTCTTTTAAATCATATGTACATGGCATGGGAAGCACAGATCTCACCTCCTACTACAGGTGTACAGTGGAGAGCATCCTGTGCTCCAGCATCAACGTGTGGCATGGAGGCTGCACAGCTGCAGAAAGAAAAGCTTTGCAGAGAGTGGTGAAGGCTGCACAGAAGTCTGTTGGAGTCAGACTCCTCACCATGACAGATATCTACACCTCTAGATGCAGGAAGAGGGCCACCTGCATCATGAAAGACCCCACTCACCCAGCACACACACTTTTTGCCCCGCTCCCATCTGGAAGGAGGTTAATGAGCATTAAGTGTAGAACCACTAGACTGAGGAACAGCTTCTACCCTGAAGACTCATGACTTCCTTAGACTCATGAATCTCTAACCAGGATGATCACTGTGGGAGAAATAAATAAATAAATAAAATAATCACTGTAATGCCACTTGATTGTTGATATATGCTGCTGAATATCCATGTTGCTGATCCTATGCTGCTGATTTATTTCATGCTCATTCATACACATCTGCTCACACAGACTCATGTTCGTACTGCTGTTGTTCAGCATACTGTTTTTTTTTTTATTTTTATTATTAGTGTATTCTTATTTTAGCTTATTTCTTAGTTTATATCTTAGATCTTACTATTGATTTCCTTTACAGTTTATACTTTTGTTGGATGTAACTGGGACCCTGTGTACACAATTACGTTCTACTACATGAGGTGGTAGAATGACAAATAAACTTTGACTTTGACATGTGGAGTCAACCCAGTTCAATATGGTCATCACAGCCAATCTTCATTACACAACAGGAAAAATGACTACCGTAATTTAGTCAATTTCAAAGATAATGAATTAAATTTCAGTGTGTTTGTAGCTGAGAGATATTCATATACACACTGAATGTGACAGCTCATATCACAAATAATGTTCTTTTCAATGTTTGGTCAAAATTGCTATAAGCACAATCGTTTTGGGTTATATAAACCTTTTCAAGAAATGCAAGCTTTTAAAGTAAATGCAATTTTGGAGTTTCAAACATATATCCATTGCTGTCTTTTAAGCATTATCTGCGTTATGACCTTACAAATCAAGCAGGTCGATAAAATAAGCAAGTGGAAATTACTTAAATGCTGAACAGCACAGAAGTGCTATTACACACACTGATCTTGTACGATTTTTACAGGTACACTGCTACGGTTCATTCAGAAATCACTTTTTAATAACAGATAACCTCATTTAAATAAGTGTCAAGGATTTGAAGACTTGCTTTGTGTCCCTGCACAAGCACAGAAACCAGCCGGTTTTATTCAGATTGCACAAATGCTGCTTAGCTATGCAGACCTGAGCAAGAGTCCCTGAAAATGTGAAATGACAGATTTAGCTAAAGGAATGACCTGCTGGCAGCTTGCTGTCATTAGGCTTTTCCCTTTTGAATTAATTTGTCAGAACATTAAGGATATCATCCTTCAAGTCAGCCAGTGAAAGTCAGGGGATTGGCAGATAAAGGACACGAGGGATTTTAGGAGGGTGGATTCACAGGTCTTTGTATATTTTAGCACGTGACCTAAAGCCTGTAGGAAACGTGTTCTCTTGATGTGCTTAACATCAGCGTAACGACTACATATCTGATTAGTTAGGTTTCTGAAAATCTTTAATGAATGTGATGGTGAAAGGCACAGCATATTGATGATAAAAATAGCTATAATTTACACTAAAATGTTAGACTAGAGGCAGCACGGTGGCACAACTGGTAGAGCTGCTGCCTCTCAGCGAGCAGGTCCTTGGTTCAAACCCCGGTCCAGGGGCCTTTCTGGGTGGAGTTTGCATGTTCTATCCGTGCATTCGTGGGTTTTCTCCGGGTACTCCGGTTTCCTCCCACAGACCAAAAACATGCATGTTAGGCTGATTGGTAACTCTAAATTGTCCCTAGGTGTGACTGAGAGAGTGAATGTTTGTTTGTCTCATTTGTCTCCATGTGTTCCTGTGATGGACTTGCAACCTGTCCAGGGAGTACCCCGCCCCTCGCACAGTGATTGCTGGACATGGGCACCGGCGACCCCCGTGACCCAAAATGGAAGAAGCAGGTAAAAGATAATGGATGGATAGATGGATGGATGGATTAGCATTGTATAAAACATTAGTGGAATTAGCTTCAGCTAAATTAAGTTTTGCAAACTTACTCCTCCAACAAAATTCACAAGCTTGTTCCTGCCTGTTGTGGGGATGTCGTGAAGAGTCGGTTAGGCACCCCATTGGCTTTCTACATGTACACATGACAAGGCATGATTGGTCAATGCAGCTTCAACTGTAAGGAGACAAAGATGTGTGATGCAGACTGAGTGACAGTGTCATTTTCACACCTGATAGTCCGGTAGACCTGGTTCGATTGGGGACAAAAATTCGGAACATCTGTTTCCATTTTCAGCTGGTGCGGTTCGCATTCACACTGCACTGTCAATCGAGCCAACCTGTTCCCCTCATTGCCTGTGATGGCGCTGCACCAAGAACTACTGAAGGAAATTACATGAAAACCTTTGAAGAAGACACTGAGGGCAACTTACTTCTGGAAATAAAAAAACAAAAATTGAGTGGCATCAAACTTCAGCGGTTTTAGGATTTCTGTTTAGTCTGGCATGGGCAAAAAAAATATTATTCAACAATGGACTTAGCATGAGCGGAAGATGAGCAGAAGACCATGGAGAGTGTTGCTTTTCACACAAGGCAGCTGACGGCTTCACATTAGGTATGAGAAATGCACATTTGTTTTGGTTGTATTTACACAGAATGTCTTGCCCTGTAGTCCATTTCCTGCTTTTGGAGCGGTCACAGGTTTGCTTGAATTCAAAATGCATATGAACCGTGCCTGAGTTCACTTCATATGAACCAAGACCTAGGTATTTATGCGGATCAGAGTTTGCTTTTTTGATCTACATCAGAGTTCGATTGCACTTTCACACCTTTCCAAATGAACCAGACTTTTTAGACAAACAAACTTGAGAGTTTGATTAAAGCAAACTAAACAGTGTTGGTGTGAATGCACCCTTAGTGTATGAGTGACTGAGTCATATTAGTGGTTTACCATTAACTTCCGCTAATTAATTTACCTGTTCAGTGGATTGGGGTTAGCGTAGCTGTTTTTTTAGTTAGTGGAATGTGGGTGGGCAGGACAAATTTTTGGTTAGCTTTGCCCCCTACTGCCAACTATGATAAATCAACTAAAACTAGATTCATGTTGACATCCATAGAAGAGCAGTTTCAGATGGAGGGGGTCTGACAATGCTTCAATTTATTCAGTAAGTATGTAGATTAAAATGATTTGCTGATATTGAGTGTACACATATTTTAGAATTACATATCAATACATCTGAAACTTAACTGGTGATGGAATAATGAAGTGCAGAAAGCTATTCAAAGAAATAAGTTAGCCAAGAAGATGACAATGAGAGGAGTTAAGAGGGGAGACAGGAATATAAGGAGATTGGATGTAGAGCAAAGAGGGATGCAGCAAAGGTAAATCAGAAGGTGTATGATGAGTTGTTTGGGAGGCTGTACATTAAGATGTTAAGAAGGACTTGTACCAATTGGCAAGACAGAGGGAGCAGGCTGGAAAGGATGTGCATCAGGGTTAGGCTTGTTAAAGATAGGAATGGTAATGTTCTAACAATTGAGGAAAGTGTGACAGGAAGATGAAAGGACTACTTTGCAGAGCTAATTTCATCCAACCGTTATTTATACAGGTTAGTTCCCATTGAGCCTTGAGGACTCATTTACAAGTGAGACCTGTAATGAAGGAGTAGAATGAAAGAGAAGGAAACGTAGAGATCATAGAAACTGTGGACCAGGAAGTGGGAAAGATTATTGAGGGTGAAGTTCAGAAAGCTCTGAAAAGAATGAAGAAAGGGAAGACAGTAGGACCTGATGACATAACAGTGGAGGTTTGGACATGTCTTGGAGAGATGGCAGTGAGGTTTTTGACTCAAATATTCAATGGCATATTTCAGGGTGAGAAAATATCTGATAAATGGAGAAAAAAGTGTGTTGGTGCCCATTTTTAAGAACAAGGGTGATGTACAGAGTTGTAGCAACTACAGAGGAATTAAGTTAATGAGTCACACAATGAAGATCTGGGAGAGAGTTGTGGAAGCAAGACTTAGACAAGAGCTGACTATTTGTGAGAAGCAATATGGTTTCATGTGGCAGAGAAGTTTGTTAGACTGGTGCAGGACATGTATGAGGACAGCAGGACAGTGGTGAGATGTGCTGTGACAGATAGCTTTAAGGTGGAGGTGGGATTGCATCAAGGATCGGTTCTGAGTCTGTTCTTGTTTGCTCTGGTGCTAGACCGACTAACAGATGAGGTCAGGCAGGGATCCCTGTGGACTATAATATTTGCAGATGACATTGTGATCTGTGGTGAGAACAGGGAACAGGTGGAAGAGAACTTGGGGAGGTGGGGGTATGCACCTTTAAGAAGAGGAATTAAAGTCAGTCTTTGTAAGACAAAGTACTTGTGTGTGAATGAGAGGGAGGTGTGTGGACCAGTGAGGCTACAAGGAGCAGAGGTCACAAAAGGTACAGGAATTCAATTACTTGGGGTCCACTGTCCAGGAAAATGGGGAATGTGGTAAAGAGGTGAAAAAGAGAGTCTAGGCAGGATGGAGTGGGTGGAAAAATTGCAGGAGTCATTTGTAACTAAAGGGTGTCAGCAAAGGTCAAAGGAAAAGTGTACAAGACAGTGGTGAGACCAGTTATGTTGTATGTTCTGGAGACAGAGACATGGACAAAAAGACAGGAGATAGAACTGGAAGAAGCAGAAATGAAGATGTTGAGGTTCTCCTTACGAGTGAAGAGAATGGATAAGATTAGGAATGAGATCATCAGAGGTACAGCACAGGTTGAACAACTGGGAGATAAAGTTAGAGAGGCCAGACTGAGATGGTTTGGACATGTCCAGAAGAGGGACAGCAGGTATTTTGTTAGAAGGACGTTAGAAATGCAGCTGCCAGGAAAAAGACAAAGAGGAAGGCCAAAGTGGATATATATGGATGCAGTTAGAGAGGATGTGTAGGTAGATGAAGGGAGGACAGAGTGAGATGGAGGAGGATGACTCGCTGTAGAGACCCCTGAAGAGGGAAAAGTTGAAAGAAGATATTGATATATCTGAAAAACTACTAAAGTAAACTCTATCAAACTGCACCATTTAACATAGTTCAGGATAACCTGTTTTGTTTGAAATTATAAAATAAACTAGAAAGTTTGTAGAGAATCTTTAATGGGGACAGCCAGGCTGCTGCCAAATTAAAAATTTGATATGACAATATTATGTGTCTGGGTTTGCTCTAAGCTACCACTACAACAAATTTCAGCTGAATTGCTCTAAAATTGCCTGTTATTATTATGTTTTTTTTTTTTTTTTTTAGCTAAGGTAGCCATCTTGGATTTTTTATTTCGATTCAGTATGCCATTATGCGATAGGGAACATTCTCAGCTACAACAACACAAAATGTCATCTTTATTTGTGCAAAAATGACTGAGTTAAAGCCATTTAATTGTAGCTTTAGTGCTGAGACGGTTGTTTCGATATAACGTGTGGGGGTACACATTACGGTTCAGGCCGCATTAAAGTTGATGGAAGAATAAAGATATAAAGTTAAGAAACCTAGTTGGGCGGATAATAATAGGTATTTGCTTTTAAAAGGCAGTCCCCAATAAATAGAGTTAAGATATCAGTTTCCGAGGGAATAATAATAGGTGTCTGCCTTTTAAAAGACAGTCCCTAATTAAGTTTGCAATAGCACATTGTTAAATAGTTAGCTTTGACAAATCTGGAAACTTTAAACCTAAATCTGTTGCTGTATTCCTACTTTTTTTTTTTTTTGCTTTTAAGCAGAGCTTTTTTTTACTCCCATACATCCTGTTAGACAATAACACTGTATAAACTGTTTGTCTTCCTTCAACACCTACTGTAAATCAAATACGCTCTTTATTACATGTAAAGACGATGCATATTCTTTGTAATCTATTTGTGTAATATTATCCTTTAAGGTCAGGTGCTCTTAATTGCTGTCACTTTATATAATGTGTACTTCTGTGTCTAGGTTTTAAAGTTTAAAACATGATTATTTGATTGTCCTAGTTGGTTTTCTGAAATTCTTTGGATATTTCAGCCAAATGTGTTTGTAAATTTTAAACAATATCCCACATTTAAAGTCATTTTCACAATAATTGATAGAAAAAGCTACTACAAAAACTCAAGTACTATTTTTTTTTTTGTCATGTTTTATCCACACCGCTTAGGGAAAAAATAAATCTCCCTCCAAAGAAGTTGTTTGAAAGGACTGGATCTTTAAAATAAAGACAATCATGTTGAGTTTTTCTTTGCTGTTCGGTAAAGCAGGCAGGACTGTCAGCATTACCAACAGGTTACGACCAGTGGAAGGTTCACAGTGTAAAGTTATATGATATTTTAATTTAGTTTATTGAAATAGTTCAAATTGCAGTGTGGTTATTTTACAGGGCATCACTTTGTGCATGCAGATTTGTATGTCATGGGGACTGGCTTTGTGCTAGCTGTAATATTTTTTGATCTTGCATGGCCATTTTGGAGCCTGTGACTGCAGCAGAAACTCAAAATAACGCTGCCTTCATTGCCAATCTCCCCCCCACCCTCCCATGTGGCCTTATGCTCCTGCTCCAACTCCAGGAGGAGTTGCTCCCTTTTCTTGGGCTTGACCAGTGGTTGTAATCTCGTTTTACTGAACTCGAAGGACCCCACCGTCTTGTTAGCTCCAGCGCAAAGAACAAGTCCATTCATTATATGGAGCCTGATGAATGACTTGGTCAGACAGTAAGGGAAAGCCGAGGTGTAAATGTTCAACCTCTCATAAATCACACAGACGGGCAAGTCTAGACCTTAACCTACATGTACTCAGGAGTGATGATACCTTTGTATATTTCTACATAGTTGTGCAGGGAAAAAAAACAGTTTGAAAAGAGTACTGTGTTTATGCATTCATCAAATGAGTTTATAGTCAGCATATGAATAGTAAAATCATTTAGCAAAGTCAAAATGGGGAATTCTTCCCTGCAAACATGGTGTCAAGAAACTGGATGCAGTACAACTGTTACCATTTTTGAGCAAATCTCTGCAGCTTGCAAAAAACAAACAAAAAAAAAAACCCTCATTTGCCATATTTATATCCATCCATCCATCCATTATCTTTTACCCGGTTCTTCCTTTATATATCATGGGGGTCACTGGTGCCCATGTACAGCCATCCATGTGTGAGAGGCGGGGGACACCCTGGACAGGTCTCCAGTCCATCACAGGGCCACATAGAGAAAAACAAGACAAACAATCATTCACTCTCTCACTCACACCTAGGGACAATTTAGAGTTACCAATCAGTCTAACATGCATGTTTTTGGTCTGTGGGAGGAAACCGGAGTACCCGGAGAAAACCCACGCATGCGCAGAGAGAACATGCAAACTCCACGCAGAAGGGCCTCTGGCCGGTATTTGTGCCAGTGACCTTCTGGTTGAGAGACAACAATTCTACCAACTGACCCACCATGCCTCCCTCAGTAAATGCACGGAGTACTGAATGCAATGCACATGTATAAATTGTACTCCATGACTTGTTTTAATTTCAGCAGAGTCTTTTTACTGTAACCCGGGGTGTCCAGTTGTCACAAGACAATTCATTCTCTGATTTTGCTTAAATCTTGAGTTTAAAAATATCCACAGAATGTATATTCATTAAAGCCATGCTTTGATGGGGATTAATTCTAAAACTTTTCTTTTCCTTTAAGTGACAGCTTCCTGGATTTTGCGAGCTGCCATTATGTATTAGATAGTGATACCGCACAGAGCTTTCTCCTTTGTTTGCTGACCCATTTCTTTGTCTGTTTTTAATTAAGTGGTGGCGAGAGAAATCTGACATCTTTATTTGACTGTTTTAGAGAAAAAGAAAACATCAAATCCTTTTTTCTTACAGTCGTTCTTCCCACTAACCTCAGACCTCGTTGGTATCATTAAGACAATGGAGACAGAATAACGTGTGTGATGTTATTCAGGTGCATAATAACTGGTGAGTTAAGCACTTTGAATTAATCTGCAGGTCTGTTCAGAGTATTTTACTTCAAGTCACAGCAGCTGGAGCTGAGAACAGAAAATCCACAATGTTTCTCAAGCCATCCATTTTGTTCTAGCTCTGCTTCCCCGTGGAATTATTTACTGCAGGTGCTCAATTTGTTTCTTTAGACTCTAAATCTCCTGGATGAGGAGAATATTTGTTTCTTTACAGCACCAAGGTGTTTCTTTTTGATTTGATTTAGACGACAAGAGGAACTTGTGTTTAAATATTTACCTGGGATTCATTCACAAACATCTTCCTCTTGCTTTACACAGGCAGGTATGTGCAAAGAGCATGTTTTTAAATTATACATCAGCATAATTGGTGCTTCAATAAAAGTGTGCAGGTCTTTTTTTTTTTATTATTTGCACTGATGCCTCAAAATTCTGTTGTTTTTTTTAACGTGGATATGCACTAAACTTTTCAAACAATCCCTTCATTTTCAACCACAGTTGCCCAAAGCTAAATGAAGTCAGCTTTAGATCTTTTAAGAACACTCTCCATGAACCTACCTGCCAATACCTTATCTTCAAAACATCTTACATCTTTAACTTTATTTGGTTGGAAAAGAAAGTGCAGGGGGATGGTGTGCTGCTAACATCGGCTGGCAGGCTCGATAGCTAATTAACTGATCTGGTGTTGCACATAAAACCACATCCACCAACCTGCAGAGATCATGTCTTTCTGTTTAGATTATGTGTGGTCATGTGTTTGCTCTTTGAAGCCACTACTTACACAAGACTGTCAGCCAATGGTTTGTGATCAGTACAAAGTTTACTTTGTTTTGATCCTCAGACATCGTTAACAGAGATCAGCCTGTGCACATGCTGTCAATCCTGCTGTCGACAGATCACAGAAAACTGTGCTAACAAACAAAGACATCAACTGTTACTATCACCGCGTATATTAAGTTAATATAATACACTTATGGTGTTTTTATAATGCAGTTTTAGGGTTTAAGATTTGTTTACTTGTTATTTTTAATGCGTTTTAAAAGTTGCTTATGTCTCCTTTGATAGTGTCCAGTACTTTATTTTAGTAAATTGTTACTTTTCAGAATATCAATGTTTGTTTTTAGATATTTTTAGGTTATGTGAATGCAAGCAGCTGCCGACTGCTATTTTTTTTTCTCGGGTTTATAAAGTAGGAACTGTCTTTGTATGATCAGTGAGTACTTTCTGAAAGTTGAGAAGTTTATGGGGAGTGGTGGCGCAGAGGTTAGAGAAGGTAGGCCTATGATTAGAAGGTCGCCGGTTCGAGTCCCAGGACTGACAACATCAAAAATGTAAGTGGAAAAGGTAAAACATCCACACCTGCCTCCACCCTCATTTGCCCCACTCTCAGAACTTGAGCGAAGCCCTTAACCTCCACCATCTGCTCCACGTGGGCGCCCTAGATGGCAGCTCTCTGCTCCACACAAAGGGCTGTGGCAGCTCGGTGGTCTGTGGTTGTGTCAGGAAGGGCATGCAACGTAAAAAGAATAGCCAAGTCTTCATGTGACTTAATTATCTGTGGCGGAGCAGCCGACAGAAGGAAAAAAGAAAGAAAGATGTTTTGCTAACAGACAAACACAGATACAACCAAAAACATCATGGCCTTCCTTTCATCCGTCAGCAGCCAACGATGAAAGTATTTTTTTCATCTTCGACATAAAAATTTAAAACGTTCTCTTTGATGTTACAGTTTATTTTTGGAACCAGGGAGTATTATTTAGTGTATACACAATTTGGCAGTGCATTTGTTCATCCTTCTCACCTGCTCTATTTCAAAATGTCATCATAGTTGTCAACGTAGCATCGCAGAAAGGTCACCCCTTCAATCTCTCGCTCTCCTGAGGCCACCTGCTACAGCGCTACCTCAGTGCAAATTGCCTCTGCTGGATGTCCAGCTCATCTCAGAGAGACTAGAAAGTTGTTGAAAGATGAGCTTTAGTGACAGATTTCATAACAAAACAACCGATCTGAAGAGATTGGAACAATTAATGAAACATAAATAAATCCTTCTTTTTAGTCACATACGTTTTATCTGGTTCACACTTAAATTAGTTAAAAACACTGACATATTTTCCACTAATTTTTGACATAAATGATCAGCATATACAATGCAGCCTTTCTTGTGTTATGAAAGTCTGCACTTTCTTTAAACTTTGTTTTGTTGTTTATGTCTGACATTTCTTTGATTCCAACATTTTCCTTTGAGTTATATCCTGTAAGATGAAGCAGGTAAACAATCCTTGGATGCTGTTCGTCCTGCTTGGAGCTCCGGAAGCCTTCATTATTATATACATCTTTTTTGAGTCGGCTTCAAAACAATCCCACATAAATCATCTCTCTAAAGCATATCTCAGGTTTCACACCTGTAATTTTGCTTTGGATCAAGATTTAAAATTAACTTGTGTGAATTTAGTTTACAAGTAAACAGCCTTAGTAGGTTACTCCAGTGCTTTTTGTTTGAGTGAATGCATGTTGAAAACTTTCTATCATAATGCACATTTTGTACATACAGTTCATTTTTCTTTCTGTCTGATGTTTAACACTAACTCCTGAAAGAGGTTCTCATCTCGTGTTCTGACGACATCAACTTCATTAAACTTTAAGACTTCATTTCATAAAATTCATTCATTCATTCAACCTTTATTTAGACAGGTTAATCCCATTGAGCCTCGAGAACTCATTTACAAGAGAGACCTGATTTCAACAAAGAATGATGACAACAATAGACAACAGCAACAACAATAGAAAAATATAAAAAGACATACAGATTTTTAAAATTTAAAAAAAAATAAAAATAGTATATTTTAGTGGTACAATTACATTACATTTATTATAATCTCTATAACTGGTTTTGGATGTAGTCCATCCATTATGAGAGAGTCTGTCAATAATATTGAATTTATTGGAAGGTTATCGCTTGCTATATATATATATATATATATATATATATATATATATATATATGCATCACATATATATGTATATATATTATTTTTGGTATTACATTTCAAGATTTTGAACTGACATTTTAAAATATACAAAGACATACAACACTTTTAGTATTATACCTTATTTATGGAGGTGAAATGATGTAGCCATGGCTCAGTGTTACTTGCCTGTGTGTCCTTGGTAGGACTCTGGACACTGCATGGCTCACCATGCGCTTATTGCATGAACAGAAAGGGCGGCGTTTGTTGGTTGGAAACATACAAGATATTCAGGGCTTTATGTGTGTCTGGTTTGCAAATACTTTGTAAAGAACGGTACAGAATCAAGACAAGGTTAAACTATATGTAGGTCATTAGTTCCCATTTAATATAAATATATTACCGTCACTTTCTTTGGTGAGAAGTGATTTAGTGGATCATTTAACATATTTTACTGTGAGTATTTTATTTTTTTACAATAAATAAAATAGAGCCAAGCCAATGCGTTGAAAATAATATTTTCCCGCTACTTCTCTACCTGGAGTCATTTGTGAGTTAAACAAATGTGTTTGCCCTTTTTGTCAGGAACTGTGACACAGATGCTAAACTGTCCTGTGAAGCTCTCAGGAAGCCTGCCAGCATTAATATAAAACAGCATAAACTGACTTCCAATGAATGAATAAAGCCTGAATCTTAGTACATTGCAGTGGGGATATTAGAAGAAAGACACAAAGAAAGGTAAATCAAAAGAAAGGAAAGAAAGTGAAAGTGAGTTGTCAGGCTGTATTTTTAAGGACAGTTTTATTTTTGCTGCCTGAGTCATCACGACTGATCAATCCCAGAGGTAAAGGACAGGGGAACCCTTTGAAGTGCAAGGAGTATTGGACAAGGAGTCAATTATACAACCGTCCAAATATTATCCCTGTGTCGCCATTCACACGTTTCCTCCTCCGCTCTGTTTTCAGCTCTGCCTCTCATCTAGTAATAACCTCACTTTGGTTGGAACCTCTCTCATTTATTAGTCTTTCAAATAAGGTTGATGAAAGAGCAAATGAAAGACAGTGCACAGACAGAATTTATCCAAATTTCCTATTCTAAGAAAAGCACCTTATTAGAGAAAAAACAAAAGATCTGAGCACAAACATGATGCTGAATCAGTAGAGCAGCTGTAAACACATGAATCCTTGTTACATGTTAATGAATAAGTGGACCATGGACTTTAACGTCTAACTAAAAAAAAAGTTTTCTAATAATGATTTAATCTATTTTTTTGGGTTTAAAAAATGTGCAGCTCAAAGCTTGAGAGCACTTAACCACATGTTTGGACTTGAATGCAAAAGTCTTCAATGAATTTAGTGGACAAATACAGACACCCGAAAATGTTTTGGTCTTAATTTTTTTTATCTTTTTGTCCCCCACCTCAGAGTGAAGGGAGGGAACATGAAATGTCCTCCACCCACCCGTGCATGTCTGTTGTGAGCATAACTTGAAAAATAAGTGATGCACTGACTTCCATTTTGAAGTGTGGCTGCATCTAGGAGTAAGTTTCATTTTGAAATGTGGGTTATACTTCTTTTATTAGCTTTTCCCTCTTCAGGAGTCTCCACAAGTCCTCGTCTATCTCACTCTGTCCTCTGCATCCTCTGTCCTCACTCCAACTACTTCCATGTCCTCTCTAACAACATCCGTAAATATCCTCTTTTGCCTTTCTCTTTGTCTTTTTCCTGCAGCTGCATTTATAACATCCTTCTACCAATATACCCACAGCCCCTCCTTTGGACATTTCCAAACCACTGTACCTCCTAGACATGCCCAAACCGTCTCAGTCTGGCCTCTCTAACTTTATCTAATTGTTCAACTTGTGCTGTACCTCTGACAAGCTCATTTCTAATCTTATCCATTCAAAGATTCAAGGTTCGTTATTGTCATTTACATCACATGTGGTACATGAGGTAGAATGAAATTGTGTCCACAGGGTCCCAGCAACATCCAACAATAGCAAAAATATCAAGTGTAAAAAGAAAAAGTAAACAAGGTTCTAAGATATCAACTAAGATACAGTATATGCTAAATGAACGCTCAGTGGTACGCTGAAATATCTAAGATATACGCTAGTCATTAATAGTGCATAACAATATGCCAAACAACAGCAGCACAATTCTCATTGGTTCAGTCCGGCTATAATTTACACGCTTAATTGAGCGGAGTCTGGCTCAGAGCCCCAAAACAAACATAAACTGGGATTTATTCAAAGCATGCAACAAAAATACAGAAACAAGGCGACAAAAGTGAAAAAGAAATAAATCTACAGCACCATGGTCCTACTGGCAGAGTGGTTCTGACGACTGTGATGTTATCTTAGCAACATGGTCCAGTTAGCAGCATGATACTGTTAACAGTGAGGTTTCTCTGAAAGCAGCATGGTCCTGTTGGCACCATGGTACTGTTAGAGGTGTGGTTCAATTAGTGGCGTGGTCTTGTTAGCAGTACTAGCAGGACTTGTTAGTGGGTCCTGTCAGCAGCTTGATGTAATAATAAACCACAGCAGCTGCCCTACCGGGTCCGGCAGATGGAGAACATCCAAGGTTTCTCCATAGAACCAAACGAGTCCGTAGAGTTCGGTTTGTGCAGGCAGATGGAGGATCATGGAGAGAGCCGCCATGACAGATCTGAGCCCGAGGCTGGAAGGACCAAACCACAATATCAGAGTGGCACGATGGCATGATGGCAAGGCAGTGACACAGAAAACTCCACAAGTGTGTCATGGTCACCCGTACCATGGATGTGCATTGTAGGTGCAAAAAAAAAAAAGTTAAAACAAAAGCAACAGGAACATAAAAAGTTCAAGTTCACCAGGAGCCTGTGAAGTTGCCGCTCAGCTGAGCACGGCCATCTTGGTAAGTTTCTTGTCACTCCTAAGGAGAACCTCAACATCTTCAGCTCTACTACTTCCAGTTTTTACTCCTGTCATTTTGTCAACATTACCAAATTGGGTTGCCACATCAAAATCAAAGATGGCTGCCACCTTAAATGTATGCATGTTAACATTGGGAGCTGGATTACTTCAAAAATAAACAGTGTGCTGATTTCCATTGTTGTGTGTGGCTTTATCTAGACATGTAAAAGGTAATTATCAAAAATTGGGTTGCCACGTCAAAATGTGGAATGGTCATTTTCCTCAATTGAGGAAACAATGCTTTCTAGCGTTTATAATGCTTGAAAGCATAAAAGTATTGTTTCCTTAAATGATTGGGGTGACCAAAGTTTAATTTAGGGTAGCCAAGGTCATCCTTGGCCACCCTCTCGCTCCATCATCGTGCCTCATGGTGTATAATATTGCTCCCTCCACTTGCCAGGATTTGTCACTCTGAGCTGCTTCGGAGGAGTAAAAATAAAGGATGCTTGTTGTATTTACTTCACAAAGCCGCAATTTCGACTAGTCCTTAAATTGTTCTGTTTCAAACTGCTCATCCAGATCATCCAGTCTGCTGTCAATTCAACGGGTCTTTTAGCCATCAGTGTGCATAAATAGCCCAGTAACGAACATTGGTGACATAGTTTACATAGACCTTAAAGAGACTGCATTGAAATGCAAACACCTGCTCCAGAACTTGTGTTTTGTTTTATTTTGGAGATATAAAAATAATTGGGTGGAATGTGACAAAGTGCAAAAACAGATATAATCTTTGGCTATGAAAATTGCAATACATTTGTTTAAGATTTAATGCTAATAATAAAAACATCTGAAGATTCACTTGCTGCCCATAGATTCCAATATATGTCAGAAACTATTGTCCTACTTGCACATTCTGTGACTGTAGAGTCAGTGTCGTTTCAGAGTACAATCTGCTAGCTTTACCTAGAGAAGGTGGCATGCTTGTGCCATGGGTGCACATCCACCTTACAAAGTTAATTGGACAGCTGCTCGGCATCAAGATTCATACACACACGCCTACCTTCTGGAGTCTGATGGCTGCTTTATTGTGACAAATATGGGAGCAATTTATTGGTTCCCCTGGACAGTAAATAGAAGGTTACTTGCAGCACCAGAACTTTAATTGCAATGTCAAGAGAAGGTAATGTCTAGCCAGAGCAGCTCTCAGTGCATTTGTAAGCTGAGTATACAGATTTTCTCTCCTCCTACAGTTTTTCTGCACAGACTATTGCGTGATGTCTGAATAAATGTAGATACACATTCAATCATGCATTAGTACTGGCACACATTGTGTTTTAGAGAAAATAAGATACATTTTTTTAAGGTTCTCCTTCAATCCAAAGGACTTCTTCAGCCCAAGGAGTCACAAACAAACTGGATTTGCAAAAATAACACACTCCGATAGTTGGAACAAAAAACAGTTTGCTGCCTCAGAGGAGTTGATGGGGAAGAGGGAGGGCCCCAGAAACCCTCGTATCACCAGCAAACACTTTTTTCAACTATAAAATAAAATAAACAAAATAAAAATAAATAAATATAATAAAAAAATAATAAATACATAAATAATATAAAAATATAGGGCTATGTTTTTTATTTATTTAATGATTTGAATTTATTTTTCAGTATTATCATTAGTGTGTGTTATTTTTCCATTAATTTTACTCTCATTGATGTTATTGTTAAGCACTTTAGTAACATCTTCTGTTTTAAATGTGCTCTTTAAATAAAGTTGACTTGACTAGGATTAAGCTCAACCAAGTATAAATCAAACTATTTAGTAAGGTTGTGTAATTTAATTAGAAATTTAAAAGTTTATTTTATGTTTATTAAAACATGCACACACAAATTATGCAGTTTGATAAGCCTTGGTATAAAATGGATGGGTCTAACCCCCACACTCACTCACCCACCCTAACCCCCCCCCCCCCAGGTCCATCTATAGCTAGACCATTTTGAACTATAGCTGATGCTCCAAAAAAGTTCAATCTGGTCTGGTGAGTATGCATCAAGATATAGCTGGTGCTGTTTGAAAGCATTTACTCCAGTAAGTTTCCATATTTATTGATATGCAATTCTGAAATGTGGGTGTAATACAAAATAACCACTTGACTGAATCTGCAGACAACCATCTGGAAACTTGAGTCACATGATTGACCTACATCAGGCTGGCCGTAGTCTGTGTCGACTAAATATCAGGGATGAAGCAGGACAGTGGAGCACTATAACACTAACACGTTTTTTTTTTACTTTTTATTCGTTTTAGAATAAATTTTTACCATTTCATACTAACCTATCCTTTGTATCAATAGACTTTAGCCAACAAAATATGAGCTAAATACACACATATCCATTAAAAATGTCAGATTTCTTCATCCTGAACTGCTCTACCATGCAAGTGTTTGGTCACTTCAGCTGTTTTCGTAGGTAAACAAACATGGTTTTGGCTGTGTTTCACAAATGCTATGCGTATCTTGATGATTTTTATGTGTCTTACTGATGGACTTAAACTATATCTTTACACAATAGTTTTAAGGGTAAGTTGATAATGGTCATCTATTATTTTCCACTGTCTTTTTATAAACTTTACTGCAACTCTGGTACATCTGAACATAAAGAGACTTATATAGACAACGTGGAAAGCAGAGAACAGAAAGTCTACTCAGTGGAGGCATGTGATATGCACTATGGCAGAGCTTTTTTTTTTTAAGAAAGTGCCCAAGAGCAATCAGCCCACCGAGAATATGCATATTAGGGTAATGGTCAGCAAAGGCTACTGGACTCTATATAGCCACGCATAAATTATATGTTAGGAAGAGTTGTGTACAGTTGGGCTGTCTGCAGTCTGTGCAAAAAACAACAACTAAAATAACAAGCAAAAAAAAACGACCCAGAACATTTAAACACAAAGCCTTAACAAAAGAAAGCTATGCAATGTACTATTGTCAAAAGAAACATTTGTTTCTGTAATAGCATATGGTCATCTTGCTTCTGTTTGTTGTTTGTTTGTGAAATACTTTGGTGCTCTTCCCCACCAACGTTCGAGTGTAGGTGGTTGCAGAAGATTTCCAAAATACTCTACGTTTTTAATTTACAAAACTGATGATGAATTACAGAACCAAATGTGTCCACACCTTTACCTTTTTCTCTTAAACACAGTTCAAGTGTACATGTGCTCCATTCAGGGTACAGGTTTTACAGGTATAAACCAATATCCATCCATAAACAAAACTAAACCTACTGTTGTTTCAGAGATTTTGCATTTGGATTTTGGTGCATAATTATAGGAGAGAGGAACAACTGATGTGCAAATCTATTTCTTTTCACTCCCTCCTCCCTGCTTTTCTTCTCAGACCCCAAGAGTTTGTGGGTGTTTGGAAATCTTGAAAGTGCCCACAGGAGATGAAGACTCCTGTAAGCTAATTCTAAATGAATATGACATAATGAGTGCTAGGCCGAAGAGAAAAGTCTGATGCATAACTCTAATTGGTGTCTGATTTGGCATGGGGGTGGAAGACCACCAGAAGGATGGAGCACAACTGGGGATAGAAGCAATAAATAGGAGGGAGCAGATGGTCTCCTCCAGAGGACAGACACCCAAACACATGCAGCAAACTGGACACTGAAAAAAACTTGAATGTAGGTGTTTCTGTGCCTGCCTGTGTGTGTCTGTGCATATGTGTATACCACCGTCCTTCATAACCATACACTGTCACTGTTAGTGAAGGATAAATTAACAGTTATGGAATCTAAAATTAAAGATTAATGATAAAAGTAGATTTTTTTTTTCTGCTGTTTTAACCCAGCCAGGATGCATGGGATTACATATGAGTAAATAAATGTGCATACATTATATACTAATTATAAGCACTGTGATATAAATACACAGGTTATATACATATATATATATATATATATATATATATATGCAAGATAATGCAGCTTTAATTAATGGTTATGGAAATGCAGCATCCCACACATACTATGATTTGATCGTGAGTTCTTTTTGTTGTATGCAACCTTTTTATTTTATTTTTTCCAAGTTTGACTTTTGGGAATGGGAGCATTTTTGCCAGTCCTCATCTCAAGTTTAAAAAGTCCTAATTGCTTCTGTTGATTTATCTATTTATTATTTTACAAATACATACACACACACTAAAGATGCTGCTGCTGCTGAGACCAGCTGAGCGTGTTATTTTGGCCATTAAAATGATTGCGAAACATATAATAGGGCATGTGTGAGCAATAAGGTGAAGGACAGGCACTGGTGAAATCACATTGGTCTAAAGGTGCCCATTTATGGTTGCACCTTTTAAATTCAGAGGTGGTGTTAAAAATACAGAACCATTTTTATTTTTTTATGGTTTTTACTGGCACAAAGGTGACTTGACCAAGCTGGACCGAAGATTTAGAACCAATTTGGACGGTAAAATCTTTCTCATGGAAGGAAAACAGACGGCCAACAGTAAAAACTCATGTTCATCTTTATTCAGGACCAACCCTGACAGACGTCCGTGTCACTTCCACAGGTAATCCAGCTGTTTTTCTCTTCGGCAATCTGTGCTTTCTAGACTTGCTGTCCAGATGTGGTCCAGGTGTGCAATTTCAACTGAATAAGTGTTTAGAGTTTAGAAAAACACACAATGCAGAGAGTTCATACCGCACACATGCACACTGTTTGTCTTGTTTTTTTGTTTTTTTTCCTAATGTAGGGCACAACAATGCACTGTGAGCTCTAAACAGGAAAACATGTTAGGCCAAATGACCAACACCCTGCTCTGTACATGCAGTTTAGTGGCTTACATTTTCTACTGAGTTTTTTTTTTACCTTTGGAGAAAATTGTTCAAATGTTTACAAATAGCTGTAGTTTGTTTAATATATAAAAAAAAATCAAGCAATGGAACTACTTTATATAAGTTTTATTTATCCCTCCTGCTACCCTTGGGTCAAAATAACGCACAAGGTCTCATTTCTGAGGCCTCATTGGTCTATTGTATCAAGCATAAAGGGCAGCAGGAGGATTAAAAAAAATGCTTTTGGTCATATTTTGGTATATTACATTTGAAGGAGTCAATTGGTTGAAGTACAACATGATATTCACCAACACGTTATCAGAAAAAAAAGCAATAAATACAAATAAAACAAGTTTCTAACACCCCACAAATGTATGTCAACCTAACCCTATCTATTCTGATAGCTTAAAAGTTATGCTAATTATCAGGATGAAGTTAAACATTTTCATTGAGAAAGCAACACTAACTAATAATTCTTAAAACAAAATGCAGTTGATCTGAAGCACAGTAAGAAGAGTGCTGACGAGGACTGCCAGAGGAGGTTACATTCTTCCTGTAAACCTAAAAAAATATATATAAATTACTGATAATTACATTCAAAGTCATCAGTGGTCTAATCCCAGTTTACTTAAAGCAGGTCATTGTGTCTTATCACCTCTTAAGAAAAGTCCCTCACTCATTTCCTGTACCAGCATAATCCATAAACCATGGGGTTGGTGCCTTTCCCCACAGTCCACAGATAAAAGGCAGTGTAGACCCTGAACAGGTCATTGGTTCATCACAGATCTAACACAGACATAAACGCACAACCAGACACAAACAAGTGTACCTAAAATCAATATGCAATTAATTTACTAAAAACTGATTGTGTTTGGACTGTGGGAAAAATAATTCTATGGGGAGAACACAACTCCAGACAGACAGGTGAAGTCAGAAATAAAACTTTTTTTTAAAAACCTATACATCTGTCTTTTATGTTATTTTAGAATTTTCATACATATCATGCTTTGGTAAGCCAGGGTCAGAGCTTCAAGGCCCTGGCCTTCTGCCACTGCCTGTTGCATCATGCACCCGACTTGTACGGCCCCTCCTGCGGGTAGTGGGCCCACAGGAAGGCAAACACGTTACTAATTTGGGATGAGCCCGACCAGGACCCATGGGTAGAGACTCGGTCACCAGGCACTCACCGACCAGCCCCTCCCCCAGGCCTGGCTCCTGCGTGGGGCCCCGTTAATCCACGTCCAGGCAAGGGACACTGAGCTCCTTGTTCTTCTTTGTTCATACAAGTGTTTTGAGGCCATGGTCCTCATTTGGAAAATGGTGGATTTCTCTCTTCGGGTCAAGGGTGAGGTTCTACCTCAAGTGGAGGAGTTCAAGTATCTCAGGGTTTTCTTCACGAGTGAGGAAAGAATGGAGCGTGAGATTGACAGACATTTTGTAGCAGCATCTACAGTATTGCTGACTCTGTGCCAGTTCATTGTGGTGAAGAGGGAGCTGAGCTGTAAGGCGAAGATCTCTGTTTACGGGTCAGTCTACATTCCTATGCTCACTATAGTCATGAACTCTGGGTAGTGACCAAAAGAATGAGATTGTGGATACAGGCGGCTGAAATGAGTTTCCTCCACAGGGTAGTTGGACTCTCCCTTCAAAGTAGGGTGAGAAGTTCAGTTATCAGGAAGTGACTCAGACTAGTGGTTTGGGCATCTGGCGAGGATGCTTCCTGAGCGCTTCCCTATGGAGGTGCTTTGGGCATGTCCGACTGGAAGGAGACCCCAGAGAAGACCCAGGATACTCTGGGGAGACTATGTCTCTCAGTTGGCCTGGGAATGCCTTGCGGTCCTCTTAGAAGAGCAGGAAGATGTGGCTGTGGAAAGAAATGTCTGGGCCTCCCTGCGCAATCTTCAACCCCCGGGACCCAACTTCAGAATAAGATGGAAAAAATGATGGATGGATATTCATGTCATGAGATTTGTTTTTATTCTGTGTTTACTATTGTAGTTAATTATAACAAATCTTCTTTATTCTATAATGATTCATTTGTGTGTGCTTATTTTAAATTGTTTATTTTGAGAGTCTGCATGACTTAAGAAGAACTACATAATCCAATAAAAATGTATTAGTTTATGTCAAAATGTCCAATGGTGTGTTGCATTCTCGACTGATGTTCTTAAGGGTCTGGTTGTCATTGTTCTCTTCTCACTGTCTTTCTGCAAGGGATTATAACCTGTTGACACATGAGATTAAAATATAGCCTTTATAATCCGACATTTCCTGCCATGCGTAATTATGTGTGTAACAGCTAAACATGTTTTGTATCACTGATGTGTAAAATTACCTTCAAGCTGTTTCATTCAACCCAATGACATTTTAAGGAAATAACAAAAAGAGTGTTTTTCCCAGTTGAAAGAGGTGATGGGGTATTGAATGTCACAGTGCATTTAAAAAGTATATACCCCCTTATATGTTTTTATGCTTTTATTTCTGTCTGAAATCAGCCATGGACAAAATAAATTAAACGTTGTTTCAAAGAAAAACTAAAAATAAAACTTGTTCAATGACAAAAGTGAAACCAAATTACTATAGTGATGCACATAATACAAATGTAACAATAATAAAAAAACATTTATTGCAAAATAAGTGATTGCATAAACATTCACTGCCTTTAAAGCGTCTGTTCCAGTATATTTCAGGGAAATGATTTTTGAAAAGTACAAGTGAGGGAATAATACAAACAGATTTCTGAGTCCATAGACCTCCCCAAAGTTCTGTATAATCTATCATCCAGAAACAGAAGGAATATGCAACATGTGTAAATCTACCAAGAAGCAGATCGTCCTCACAAATTGAGTGACTGTGCAGGAAAAAGAACAATGAGAGAGACCCCCAAGACGCCTGTGACCACACTGAAGGAGTTACAAGCTTCAGCACGTGAGATGGAAGACACTGCGCGTAGAACTGTTGCCTGGATTTACTCAAATTACAACTAAATTACATCTCAACTAAACAGTCTAAACAAACTTTAGTCAAGTTTTAATGAGGTTCATTCTTTGTTCTTACTGTAAAGTGTCCTTGGGTGTCATGAAAGGCGCTTTTTAAATAAAATGATTATTATTATTATTACTATATTATTATTATTATTCAACAGTTGCTTTCTCTTTGCCACTTTCCCATAAAGACAAGACTCGAGAAGAACTCGGTCAACCGTGATTGATTTATGACGGCAATAAAAGCACCAACAAGATCCAAAGGGTGGTGGTGGGGGGTGGGGTGGGGGCCAGACACTATATTTTTTATTATAAAAAAAATTGTTCATGAAAATAGTCTTAAAATTAACAGAAGGACTTTAGCAATAGTGGCTGGCCATGTGGTGATTTGACGAGTTTAGGGAAAAATATATATTTTTTATTTATTTACTGAATTTTAGAAAAAAAAATCCTAAGGTAAATTATATAGATCATTAAGGGTAATAATGGATTTATAGTTTATCGCTATAACTGTTCATGGCAGTTTATGTAGTATTTATTATAGTTTAATATTTCAGTGGTATATGCTAACAGCTAAGGTTATTACCTGTAGCTCAGTCAGGGAGTGCAGTAACGTCTCCACAATCATTAAAACCTGACGCGGGAACATTTTGGGTGCTCTGGTTTGTTTACGTTCATCCCGGAAGTAAACCAGAAGTAGAACTTCTTCTTCTGTGTATTTTTTTAAGGAGAGTTTACCACTCTGCACATGTCAGTACTTGTGTTCAGAACAAAGCCCGCTGCATGTAAACGCTCATCATGAACAGATTGTGCCCATGTAAACGATACATTCAATTATTTAATCTGAAAACATTTCAATCTGGTCAAAAAAACTTTGCACATGTAAACATAGCTATGGACAAAAAGACAAGAGAAAAAAATGGAAGAGGCAGAAATGAAGATGTTGAGGTTCTCACTAGGAGTGACAAGGATGGATAAGATTAGGAATAACATCATCAGAGGTAGAGCAGAGGCTGCACAACTGGGAGATAAAGTTAGAGAGGCCAGACTGAAATGGTTTGGACATGTCCAGAGGAGGAACAGTGGTTTGGACATGTCCAGAGGAGGGACTGTGGGTTTATTGGTAGAAGGATGTTAGAAATGCAGCTGCCAGGAAAAAGACAAAGGGGAATTCCAAAGAAGCGATATATGGATGCAGTCGGAGAGGACATGGAGATGGAGTGATGACGGAGGTTGCAGAAAACATGGGGGGAGGATGACTGGCTGTGGTGACCCCTGAAGAGGGAAAAGCCAAAAGAAGAAAACATTATACTTTAAATAATGCAGAGCTACCAGAGAGTAAGTCATATGTTTTAACTTTCATTAATGTACTTACATTGTGCAGGATACATTTGCTTGCTGTAGAGAAATGTAAATAATGGATCATAACTCAGTTTGAGTAAGTAAGCATTTATAAAAGAATTAGATTTCACAGTTTTGAACAAATAAATCCTAATCAATAGCTAAGGGGTTACATGTTCATTGGATATTTAACAATCTGGTTAAAATCCAATTTACAAGAATATAAATGACAAAAATATTAGCTTGTCACAGAACAAGGTCAAGTATAATCATAATTCTCTAGAATGTGTAGTTGCAGCTGAACAGGGAGGTCCTAATCAAACGCAGGAAGATTTTTTTTTTTTTTTAGCATTTCATTTCATTTAGAACCCCTAATGCTCATATCCTGATCCAAAGAACCAGTAATAAACAAGACCTTATAGACAGAGTGTTGAGCAGTGATGTGTCATTTTTAAACACTCTCCTTCCTGTTCCCTCCACCACCACCTATTTAAGCATGCATGGTCAAGCAGCAGCAGAGTCTCCTCATTTGTCTCATTAGTGGAGAAGACAGAAAGAAGTATGAGGCTCCTGAAATACCTGCCCTTGCCCAAAACTCAGAGTAGGAGAACAAAAGGCGAACATATTGAAATCCTGCTTCTGATTGATTTTCCGCATCAAACATTACCAAATGAGGTGGGGAGGGGTGGGGGTTCGGTGGCTCTGGGACATTTCGTTGTGGTTGTCACAAAATGTAACGATTATCCTCATGAGAAGTCAAGAACATTTGTACAGTTTCAGCTTTATCATTTGGTGTTCTTGTGACTGAAAAGATTCAGTTTAGCCATCAAAACATTTACGGACATTGATTTTTCTCAATTTGTAAAACATTTAACAATTTAACCAAGGTATTTTTTTTTTTATTTCTTTTTCCTTACATTCATTAGAAATTTAACTATTTAGATGTGCATTTGGAACTAACAGCTCTTTAAAAAAGTGATGCCTTTCTGTTACTTCCCACATTCTTTATGTAATTACAGCAACTTACCTTGAAAACCTGAATGTATTGTGAATATAGACATAGTTTTCACACAGCACAAAGATTCAGCAGGACACGTCTAAACCTACCACAAGTCCTTAAATGTTAATCGGCAAACTTTGAAGTCAAGGTTAGAACCAAATCTATGTGCACAGATCTAACAAATAGGATGCAGGTTTTTCTTTGAAGGTACTCCAGATGTCTTTTTATATCAATCTTACATTGGTTTGGAGGCAGCCTTCTTTAAAGTCAAAACCTCGCAGCAAAAAGGCCACGGCTTCAGCATTCATTATAGATAGCTCTTGAGAAAATTCTCATGAATAAAATAGCAGCTCAGACTTGATGAGAAACTTTTAACTTTATGGTTAACTCGCAATGTCTTAATGCACCTGTGGCCCAGTAACATAAATACAACAAATTATTTAATAAAAATATACTATCATAAATAAGAAGCCTGGAAACCTGTTTTGAATATGCATTGGGTAGAGCACCCCCCGCACACACACACACGCACACGCACACACACACACACACACACTGCTACAGATAAGTCATACTGATATGTGTAGGAGCAGGTTCAGTGGCGCAGTGTTTCTGTGACATTTAAATACAAAAATATATATATTAGCATACATAGTTATTCAAAATGCATTTGTTATGCAGATTTAAAAACAAATATGAAAAAAAATATATATATATAATTAACTTCTACTATATAGGTACCGGGCAGCACGGTGGCGCAACTGGTAGAACTGCTGCCTCTCAGCGAGCAGGTCCTTGGTTCAAACCCCGGTCCAGGGGCCTTTCTGGGTGGAGTTTGCAAGTTCTCTCCGTGCATGAGTGGGTTTTCTCCGGGTGCTCCGGTTTCCTCCCATAGACCAAAAACATGCATGTTAGGCTGATTGGAAACTCTAAATTGTCCCTAGGTGTGCATGAGAACGTGAATGTTTGTTTGTCTCGTTTGTCTCTATGTGGCCCTGTGATGGACTTGCGACCCATCCAGGGCACGCATGGGCACCGGCGACCCCCGTGACCCAAAATGGAATAAACGGGTAAAGATAATGGATGGATGGATATATAGGTACCATACTGTGCTCTAAAAAAATATTTAGGGAACACTTTATGTTATTTGATTTAATTTATCTTTAGAAGGTCAAGGTCAATGTTTCTTTATTGTCGTTCGTATCGCATGTGGTACATGCAGTGGAACGAAACTGTGTACACAGGGTCACAGTTACATCCAACAAAAATATAAAATATAAAATAAAAACATTATTAAGATCTAAGCTATGAACTCAGAACTCAGCAAATGTTAACATACCCCCGGTCACTTTGAACTGGGGGATTTATTTAAGCTTTTAACCTTTTGTATGAGTTGTAAATAATAATTTTTGACAATATTTTTCTATACTTAAAGTCACATTTAAAACTTTTTTAGATAAAACTGTGAGAGCATATACTGTAATAGCTCAACAGATGGCTGATCTAAGCCTGGGCTACGACTGTGCCTCATCCCAGGAGCTACGTCGAGTTGATGAATAGTCACAGCAGTCACTTACTGCTCGACCTACTTTATCCTCAATTGACATTCTAGTTCAAGTTATAAGTAACATATATCATTGACTAAAAACTCGCTTACAGTGCATTACTTCTTGTCCCTTTGTGGTTTCTTTCTGAACCGTGTATTTTTATCCATGCTGCTCCCTGTGTGCATCCAGGGATGTGTTGCTATATTACATCTAGTAAAGGGCTCACTATTACTGGGTACAGGCTAATTACCAACACAGTAAGTTGTTATTGGTGCACGCACAAGCAATAAAAAATGTCTGACCCGCTGTATGTATCGCTTAACAACATGACCGTTTCCATTGTGAATATGGATGAAAATAGAAGCTGAAATGCGCACATGCACTGCGTCTCAGCAGACATCAGCGCAGCGGGGTGGGGGTGTGTGGAGGGGGGTGCTCTGCACACCGGGTACTGGCTCCATCAAAGGAAACTTAACAAGACAGATGGACGTGCAGAATCAACATTTTATGAATTATTATTTCACCTGATATGAATGGTGGCAAAAGTTCACGCAGGCAGAAGGAAAACGTGCGCTGTGCACAAACGCTCCTAACCAGGAGGATCAAACAGATTTACAACACCTATTACTGTAAACCGACAATAATGACACATCTCAGGAGCACCTATTTGATGTTTATGTTGCACTGGGTTTTCTCGCTGCTGCATCATGTGCCACATTTGTCAGCTCTTGTACATATTCATCACATTTAAATACAAAATGCATCACCAGTGTGATGAGAAACCCCACAGATGAGTCATCCTATCTGGAGCTAAAGAAATGTAATGTTTTTTTTTTTTTCTCCTATGCTGAAAATGATGAATTTACCATAATTTCTTATATTAAAAAATAAGTTGAACAGTTTTCAATTCAATTCATTTTTTTTTTTTAATTGGGTCAACAGCTAAACTAGTACCTTGGACAGTGATGGTCATTCCAGGTACTAAACAACAAAAATGTCTGTTTAAATCATAATGAAATTCTATTAAATTTTATTCAATCCAGGTAAACACAAAACACTCGCATGAAAGGCATTAGAGAATGTCAGTTACCGTCGTCAAAGTTATATATCTAAGGAGGACAGTTTATGTCAACTCCACTTTGGTGCATTCCTCCATCCTGAGCAGCACATTGGCGACAGTCAAAAGGAATGACTCTCTGTTAACAGGAATAAACCTCCAGCAGAACCAGAACCAGGCTCAGGACAAGCATGCATCTGCTTCGACTGGCTGGGTTTAAAAGGACAGGAAAGAGACACAGACGAACATAGAAGGAATGGTCCAGGTGCAGTTTACAGGAAGAATAACAACTTAATGATCACAAGAATTGCAAATACAAACAGAAAAAGCAAAAACAGTAAAAGTGACAGATAAAAATAATACAAAACTGCCGCTCAGCTTATGATTCAAAAGAACAAAAATATTCAACCTAGTTTAAGCTTTGAACTTGAATTTGAGATTTTACTGAACATTTTTACAACGCTACATGTTAAAATGCTGCAGCAGCATGGGACAAATTATGGAGTACTATCACACTAGCACTTTATTTTTTTAATGTCTGGGGTTAGTACCAAAGGGAAAATAAAGCTCAGAGTCAGAGTTTCTTTATTTGTCATGCGCACCCCATGTAGTAAGTATGATGGAACGAAATTGTGTACACAGGGTCCCAGTTACATCTAAGTATGAAATAAAAAAGAAAAACAGTAGTAAGAGCTAAGATATGAACTAAGAAAAATGTTAACTAAAAATACACTAAGTACTAATAGTACAAAAACAAGATGCCGAACAGCAGCACAAACATGAGTCTGTGTGAGCAGATGAGTCCGAATGAACACAGCAACATGAAACAGATCAGCAGTATGATGTGATTTTTCACAGTGATTATCCTGGTTAGATATTTATGAGTCTAACAGCCTCAGGGTAGAAGCTGTTCATAAGTCTAGTGGTCCTACACTTAATGCTCATCAACCTCCTGCCTGAGGGGAGTGGGGCAAAAAGTGTGTGTGCTGGGTGAGTGGGGTCCTTCATGATGCAAGTGGCCCTCATCCTGCATCTAGAGGTGTAGATGGTTGTGATGGTGGTGAGGCTGACTCTGTAGTGAATTAAGCCTCAGGTCAAATCTGGCCCTGAGGGCCTTTCTGGGACAAGAACTGTTATTTCATTGATTTGAGTCCAGAAACACAAAATTAAGTTCATCCAGAGACTTTCTAAGTGTCCTGCACTGATCAATTGAAAGAACACTCTCTTTTTTATTATCATTACTATTTTACAAATGTCGTGATAATCAAAAGTGTGTTTAATTCAAACCATTTTAAATGTTGAAGTGAACTACTCGTTTTAAATCAACTGTGAAACAGTATAAGTGATTTTCAATCTTCATTCAAAGTAGAAATCATTTTAATGTTTGTTACAAGAGTAATTATTCATTTTCTTGATCTTTTGTCTGAAATGAGCAAGTGTAAGTTGGTCAAAGGTCAAGTTTTGGTCAACTACAAGTTTACTGGAAAGAAATGTCATGTTTAACTTTTTCAGGCAGATATGAGAGAATTGACTCCACGAAGTCTCGGGTTCTTCAAAACATCTTCTGTCTGTTCTTAAACAATCTAATCTTTTTCCCTTGACTTTTAATAACCTCTTACATCACTAAGACCACACCCTGTTGGTTCGTATCGAACAATCAGGACTTCCCAAATGAACCGGAAGTGACCTCTTTAAAAGGTTCAACACTTCCTAGTTCTATGGAGAATGCTGGAATAGAGAGTAGAGAGTGCGGAGAGAGAATGCAGAGTTCAGAATGCTGGAGAACAACGGCAACTAAGCTGAACGAGAGAAGTTCAGAGGAACTATGAAGAAGTCTGTTCTGGGATGATCTCACGACTCCGAACGGTTCCCTACTATCCTTACGGAGACGCTGGAAAGCGTTGAAAGAGAACTCTACACCGAGGCCGAACTATCGTCTGCAAAGGTAAAAGAGTCGATCTTCAACCGCAAAGTGTACCGTTGGTTAAGCTGGGTCCAAAGGAGCGTGTTGTTCTGGTTATAACAGACAAATTCCCTCACCCATCTCTCTCAATTTAAACTTCATTTCCATCTTTAAAACTCTTCTATCTTGCCAGTAATTAATCCAGATATTTTCAGAAATGTCTGTTGGTTTAAAAGCTGCAAGGGAAACCATGGCCGTATGGTTTCCTAATTGTAAAGCTTGCTAATTAAGCTATGCGTTATTGTAATCAATTTGCCAAATTAATGTAAATGTTTGATGTTAAACTTTGATTCTGTTAATAAATGACCGCATTCATTTGATGGGTCAAAGAAAATTAACGTCTCACGTTACATTTAATTACTCAATGCACAATATTATTCAGTCCAGAAAAATGAAATAATCCGTTTAATGTATGGATAACATATCACAGATATATGTTAATCTACAACTCCAACAGACTTCTGTGCAGCCTTCACCACTCTCTGCAAAGCCTTTCTTTCTGCAGCTGTGCAGCCTCCATGTCACATGTTGATGCTGGAGCACAGGATGCTCTCCACTGCACACCTGTAGAAGGAGGTGAGGACTGAGCTTCCCAAACCAGCTCACCTCAGCTGCCTGAGGAAGTAGAGTCTCTGATGAGCTTTCTTGATCAGGCTGGTGGTGTTGTTGCCCCAGCTGAGGTTGTCATTCAGGTGTACACCCAAGTACTTGTAGCTGGAGACCACTTCCACCGCAGATCCTCTTATGTTCAGGGGTGGGTAGGTGTGTTTGTTCCGTCTGAATTCCACAATGATCTCCTTTGTCTTCTTCACATTGATGTGAAGGTTATTCATTCTGCACCAGTTCTCCAGGTGTTCCACCTCCTGCCTGTAACTGGACTCATCGTTGTTTGTGATGCATCCAACCACTGCTGTGTCATCTGCAAACTTTACAATACGACAGCCTGATTTAATTTAGCACAGATAAAATGTCAGCATGTATAAGACTCACGGGACCCTTTAGATTTGGCATTCCCTGCAAGCAGCTTAAAAGTTTGTCAGCAGGTGTTAGAGGTGTTAATTCAAGAGGCCCTTTAATAAAAGAGCTATATAACTAGTTTACAGTAAAACTCTTTGAGTTTTATTGTAAACCTAAGAAGAATATTTGAGAGACATTGGTGGAGCATCATCTGCTGCCCCCCCCCCCCCTTTATTTTAAAATTAAAAAGAGTAGATGTGATGCAATAAAGAATAAGGCTTTCAAAACTGAAAAACAAATACGTTCTAAGAACCAATAATTGCCAGCTTCTGGCGTAATCATTTCAACTACAGTATATGTTGGTAAAATATACTTACTATTTGTTTAGTACAGTGTGGATTACAGTTTAATAAAGCTTGAAGCTCGAAGCAAATACATCCAAAAATAATCCTCTCAGTTTGCAGTGTGGGCCAAGAATAACCCATCAATCAATGAAGTATCAAGTCATTTGTTGCCAGAATTCCCTGCTTATTCCCTGTTGAATATTCAAAACATCAAAGTCAAAATGTGTTGAAATAGTGACAAACTTTTTGGAAAAACATGAATGTTATATTGCTACCTAAGCTGAATGTTATCATATTGTTCATTGGAAACCAAAGTATAAGATGCCCCTTTTTTACCCTTTAACTTTGTTGAAAAGTAACAAAAAAAGTGAAAAACTTGTTCATCAGTGGCCTTTTGAAACAGAAAATATCTGATTTATACAGCCATACAGTAGACCTTAGCGCCGGTCAAATATCCCCTGCCACAACAGCAGTGAACTCGCTCTCCACGTGTCCGGGAACTAATATAAAAACCACCGTCAGAAATACCTTTTTGTAGAACCCTAGAGAAGGAAATGAATTCTTTTGAAAATACATCTTTTTATTGAATCTCAAAGATGCTGTTATTGACACATGCTCTAGAAACTACACGTTAAATCTATAGCGGTGTTACTCAGTTCAAAAGCAAAGTTAGAGGAAAAAGCCACAAGAGTGGACTTCTTGTAACAACTCGGCAACAGGCAGTGGTCTCAGTTGACCTTTCTGTTTTTAAACAAAGAAAATAAAAAAATAAAGCTTTAACTCTGCTCACCCTTTTTTTTTTTTTTACCTGAGTTGTACCATCCAGTACAGTTTCTAATTTTTTTTCTTATCACAGTTTTTATAGTCATTAAAAATGTTGCACATTTTTATACGTTACTGCGACATGTCATACTCTGTGTTTGTGGTGAATAATGCTCAGATATTTTCACAACTAATTTCAGCTCAATGTCAAAATGTTGATTCATTGAGGCAGCCATTTTAAGCGGGGTTGGCTCCCAAATATAATTTTATGTAGGTTATTTCCTTAAAAGTTACAAACATAGAACATACTTTGGCAATGAGATATTATGCTAAAAGACAGAGAGTTGAATAATTTAACTTGCAATTAAAGATCTTGCACTTTTAGCACCATAAAGCACCAATACACCAGTTTTGGCCTTCCTTGACTGGCTACCGGTTCACCTTCCAATTCATTTCAAAATACTCCTGTATGTTTTTAAATCACTGAACAGTTCTGCCCCCTCTTATCTTACTGATCTTCTGCAGCCATATGTCCCACAGCGCTCTCTGAGGTTAGGGATTTATGTGGACAAAAACATTATTGTCTAGTTTGCCTTTTAACAGCGTCAGATAAATATATATTTAAAAAAAAACATAAACATAAGTGTTTTGCATTTTTCTCTTTAATTTGACACAATGTTAGGGTGGACTTGGGAGTGGGGGGTGTTGTGCAAAGGTTACAGAAAGTGAGCATGTGATGAGAGGGTTGTCAGTTTGAATCCCCATCTAGCACATACATTTGTGTGGCAAAGGTGAGGCATCCACATCTGTCTCCATCCAAGTCTGCCCCACTGTGGACCCTTGAGCAAGGCCCTTAATCCTCCAGCTGCTGCCTTAAACAGAGCCCTCTGCTCCACATGTGTGATGAGAAAAATGCATAGAAAGAATTTTGCCATTGGGGATTAACAAAATAAACAATATTATTGTTATCTGATTGCTTGACATTTTATGAAATTTGCTTGTTTTCCTGCTGATTGTTGTGTTTGCATTAAAGGTGCATGTATCTCAGAAGTATTCAGAGCTGCCTTTAGGTAATGATGATGATAAGCTGACACACAAACATAATCAACACTACATCTAATGGAACTTAAACATAGAAAACCTGAAATTTCTAAAAAAATGAAAATTATTTTCACACACTCTGGTATTGTAAATCTGGTGTTGCTGCTAGACTACACAGTGCTTTTGTTTACCATTCTTAAATTTAAGGACCAACAGCTCGGCTCTGCATGAAGATAAAAACTCCCTCTAGCACCTCTAAGGCCGACTAATTAACTTTTTGCATTGTGTTTGTCTAATCTATATAGAAATGTGTACAAACAACAATTTACTCTTGTGTGTGTGTGTGTGGGTGGGGGTGGGGGTGGGGTGTTGGGGGGACTTATTCTTATATCCCACAGTAGGAGCTTTTAACATTCTGCCAGCAAGAAAAAAGAAGTTTTTGGCAATAATCTGATGTTTTTAAAAGGTTAAACAATTGCAACAAAAGAATAAAAACATCTGAGCAGAATATGTTTAGTCGTGCTAAAAAACAGAGCAAAACAACATCAACCAAAAACAGTAAGAATAAAATGATGTTAGAAATGTTTTGGTCATATGGATGTTTTTATTACTATGGCTGAGAATCTTAATGTAACTCTGCCCATGGATCATATGTTTGGGTTAGCAGAGGAGCTGAGTGAGGCTGCAGGCATGCAGCTGGCTACAAGGAACACCTCCAAGTTCGGTGAACTCAGCTGCACTGATAAGGATAAAAAAAAAACAAGCAGAGAAGGCGGCTCAGGTCAGATTCTCATGACTGGTCTTCAAGTGTGTACATTTATGTATAGGTTATGTTCTGTATATGTAACCTGTCCTGAAATTCTGACCTTGCAAGTAAATACCAGTTTTAAAAAAAATCTTCTCCTGCCATTGAGTGTCATTCTTTTTGAGTAAGTAAGATAAAGCGAGAATATTCTTCTCCAACAAATATTAAATAATCAAATTTATTAAGAAGCCTTTAAATGAAAGAAGCATTCCTTCTGCACATCCCCAAAGCTTTAAACAAAGATGTAATCTGTTAGGATTACATATGACCACAGAGTGGACAGCGTCCCCTCTAACTCTGGAGTCAGGCAGAATGAGAAATCCAACACAAGGCAGGCCCTGGAGCAATGTGGATATCCTAACTGGGCCTTCCTGAAAGCAGAGAAGAAACCCAAACAGGACTCAGCCAGCCATCAGGTGAAAAGGAGGAACCCAGGCCAGTCATTCTGTATGTTGGGGGAACTTTAGAGAAACTGAGATGTTTATTTTCTAAACATGACGTCCCAGTGGTTTTCAAACCCCAAAATAAATTACAGCAAAGACTGGTCCATCCCAAAGATCCAGTCCCCTGGCACAAACAGTAATATGGTGTATGCTGTTCAGTGCCAGGAGGGCTGTGATCAGTCTTACATCGGGGAAACTAAACAGCCACTGGCTAAAAGGATGGCCCAGCACCGAAGAGCAACCTTGATAGAGAAGAACGATGGTTTGAGAGAGGAGTGAAGGAAGCCATCTTTGTGAAAAGAAACCATCCATAATTAAACAGCCTGGGTGGAGGGCTCCATGTTCAACTGTCCCCCTCTTACAGTGCTGTTATTGCTAGTATCATTCAACCCGCTGTGAATAGCAAGTGGCCATCAGAGCACTAACGATAGGTCATTCGGCTGATGGTGCTCCTTTATCTATTAGATCCTATATCATGTGAACAGCTGGTTTTGGATGTCACCAGCAAACTGGTTGACCCACTATGAGAAGGTGGTGTTTATAAGACCGAGTTTGTTGTAGCTCCTCAGACGAACAAAGTATTTTTGATAAAATACGAAATGTTTCAAAGTTGTTTATGTTTTTTTTTATTCAATTAATTATTTTTTTTATCTGTCCAGAGGACCTGACAACTTTGTTAAGTCAGAGAGTCAGAGATTCTTTATTGTCTTTCGCACCTCATGTGGTACATGTGGTGGAGCGAAATTATGTACACAGGGTCCCAGTTGCATCCAACAATAAAATGTAAAAGAAAAACAATGATAACATCTAAGATATGAACTAAGAAAAACATCAACTAAATATACACTAAGCACTAATAGCATAAAAACATTACGTTGAACATCAGCACAAACATGAACACGAGTCTGTGTGAGCAGATGAGCATGCATGAACACATCAACATTACAACAGATCAGTAGCAACATTGAAACAGATCAGCAGCAACATTGAAACAGATCAGCAGCAACATGATGTGATTTTTTCACAGTGCTTATTCTGGTTAGAGATTCATGAGTCTAAAAGCCTCAGGGTAGAAGCTGTTCCTCAGTCTAGTGGTTCTACACTTAATGCTCCTCACCCTCCTTCCAGAGGGGAGCGTTGCAAAATGTGTGTGCTGGTTGAGTGGGGTCATTCATGACGCAGGTGGCCCTCTTCCTGGATCTGGCGGTGTAGATGCCTGTGATGGTGGGGACACTAACTCCAACAGTCTTCTGTGCAGCCGTAAGAGTTGCCTTGTTAAGAGTAATCAGTTAGGGTATTTCTCTGGGCTATGGCTGTTGGGCAAGTGGACTAAAAAGTCACTCAAAATTGCAAGACTTTTTTTTTGTTTGTTTGTTTTTAAACTGATGGAGGCATGGTGGTGCAGTTGGTAGAGCTGTCGACTCAGCAAAAATGTCACCGGATCAAATCCTGGCTGAGGGCTTTTCTGGATGGAGTTTCCATGTTCTCTCTGTGCATGTGTGGGTTTTCTCTGGGTACACCCATTTCCTCCCATCCATCCATCCATCCATTGGCTTTATCCGCTTATTCCATTTTGGGTCACGGGGGTCGCCGGTGCCCATGTCCAGCAATCACTGTGCGAGGGGCGGGGTACACCCTGGACGGGTCACAAGTCCATCACAGGGCCACACAGAGACAAACAAGACAAACAACCATTCACTCTCTCACTCACACCTAGGGACAATTTAGAGTTACCAATCAGCCTAACATGCATGTTTTTGTTCTGTGGGAGGAAACCGGAGTACCCGGAGAAAACCCACGCATGCACGGAGAGAACATGCAAACTCCACCCAGAAAGGCCCCTGGACCGGGGTTTGAACCAGGGACCTGCTCGCTGAGAGGCAGCAGCTCTCCATTTCTTCCCACAGACCACAAACATGCATGTTGGGCTAACTGGTAACTCTAAATTGCCCCTAGGTGTGAGTGAGAGATGGTTGTCTCATTTGTCTCTATGTGGCCCTGTGATGGACTGGAGACCTGTCCAGGATGTCCCCCGCCTCGCACAGTGACTGCTTGATATGGGCACCAGTGACACCACAACCTGATAAAAGGATGAAGCGTGTAAAGTTAATGGATGGATGGATGGAAAAAGTGATGTTTCTGTTGATTTCTCACGGAACCTTGAGTTTATGAAATTGAGTGACCATCAAGCCATGTAAGCTACATTTTGAGTGGCCATTTTTGGAAAATCACAACTTGTTTTTGTGTGCATGGCTTGTTAAATTGTAATCTTGGCCAGGCAGATCATGTCGTTTTCCACTTCTGCCCATGTTTTACCTGCCTTGGCTTGCTTGTAATTCAGTAACAACTATGGACATAACAATGCAAGTCTTATTAGAGTGTAGGAAAATCTGTTTACAGAAACTATTGAAACAGAGATGTGATGGATTTGCAACCTGTCCAGGGTGTACTCCGGACCTCTCACCCAGTGACTGCTAAATTAAAAAGGCACCAGCTCCCTCACAACTCAAACAACAACAACAAAGATGGTAAAGAAAATGGATGAATGTATGTGAAACAAATGATTACTGTCTGGGGGTTTCATCTACGGCTTTCATCATGTCTTCATCCTTCATCTGTCCAGTCATTTATTAGATGTGTTGCTAACAATCTGACAAACACAAACGCATAGATAACTTCACAATCACCTGCCTGTCATGAATGTGGACCAATAGGTTAAGAGGTGATGAAGTAAACTGGTGAGATTAACAGAAGAGATTATTTTGTCTTTGCTGGCCACTAAAAGTAACTAAGTTAAGACTCTATCCGTCTTCCTTTCCGGATCACAGGGGTCACTAGCGCCCATGTCTATTTGTCACTGTGGGAAAAGCAGAAGACACCCTGGACAGGTCACTTGTCCATCACAGGGACACATCGAGACAAACCCTTCACACCTAGGGACAATTTAGCATTACCAACTAGCCTAACAGGTATGTTTTGGGTCTGTGGGAGAAAACCGAACAGAATATGAAAACCCCAGCCAGACAGGTTCAAGGTTGGGATTTGAACAAGCAACATTCTCGCAGAGGCAACAACTTTACCCACTGTCCCACCCCTATCTAAAGAATGTTGATAGAAATACTAGAGTTAAAATAAACATTTTTTTGTAAATTGCGAAGTTGCAATATATATTTTCAGTTTTAAATCAGGATAAATAAATAAAAATGATATTGTGCAAAGTGTTCATGTGATCAAATGGTTTAAAACCAATCAAATCCAATATTTTAAGTTATATCTTCAAAGTTCGGAAGTTTGCACCATGATTCACCCAGTTGGTGTGGAGTTTGCAGCTGAGCGCGTCAGTATTCAATGAATATATGGATTTTGTGGTTGCTACTGTCTTAATAGAGCCCAGTGGGAGCAAATAAAAACAGAATCAAATCAAGCCTAAAGTATCGAAACAGAGCCTATAAATAGGCCAGGAGATGCAGCACTGAAACATGCAGCAAGCTTGTGTTCTGTCCATTTTGACACAGTTATCACTTAATATTCAAAAATTGCTTTGTGAAAATTTTGAGCCCTTTGTGCATCTACCAATCACATTTCTGATAAACTTTGAATAAACAAACTTTCATTTGTAGTCACAAAGCCGTTTGGCCTAGGTTACAGAAGACACAGTGTCTTTCAAAATGAGTCTCATCGTGCGGTACCGAGGCTCAACAGGAGGCGAATTATTCAAAACATCTAGGAGGAGACAATAAAAAAACAAGGATCTTGCCTTTGAAACCTTGACATTCCAACATGTTTTTTCTTCTTTTTTCATCATGTGAACTCCAAATAATTGTTTGGTTTCATTTATATCTCATCTTCTTTTTGAGGAATATTCACAGTTATCTCTGTGGGAGGCTATGGAAGCATTGTTCCCCAGTGGGTGATAATATTCAAGTCAGCAGTTCTCAAATTGTAATGATAGAGTGCCCAAAAATGTAATCCCTCCTTGACTGTCTCCCATGGTGAGTCAATGACATAACTGACAAAGCTATTACTTTAGACAAATGTCTCTGGCAAATTCACACCGGGGTATCAAAGCAGAAATAATAATACCATCTTTCTTGAAACTCTCAACACTTCCTACAACTTTCTCTTGCTTTTGTTTCCCTGTTCCACTTTGACTTGACTATTTTGGGATTTACCAAAAAAAAGGTGATGTGTGATTTATTTTAAAATATATATTTTTAAAGATTGCCAGGTCATTTGTGTGTTACCTGTTGTTCTGTCTGTACAGCACTTTGGTTGGCCTTGTCATTGTTTTAAGTGCTCTATAAATAAAATGGTATGGTATGGTATGGTATAAAACTAAGTTTAACTGATTAGAAGCACAAGAAAAGCAAACAAAAACAAAACTGAAAAATACTCCAATAAGAATAATACAGTAAATTATCTAATTATTTGAAAGACAGATTCAGTGTAAGCTGGGACGTTGTGTAAAGCATAAAATGACTGAAATATCGTAAACCTATTTTTTACTCGCATAGGAACACAGCAAACATTGCTAGATGAGAGCAGATGTCCTCAAATCTTTATGTATTTCTCTCCATTGATGGAGCATTTCCAGATGTGTAACCTGCTTATGCCAGTGGCACTTATGCACCCCCATACCATCAGAGAGCCATGCTTTTGAACTATGTGCCAATAACAGGTTGCACAGTCCATCTTCTCTTTAGTACATAGGATGTGGAGTCCACAAAAAAAAAAAAAAAAAAAAAAAAAAACTTGGATCTGTTTTACATACTCCCATTTTGCCTCGATTTATTTTAAATAAGGTTTAATTCAGAAAAAACAAGACATTTTCTAAATGGCGTTCACATATGGCTTTTTCTTTTCCTGACAGACCTTCAAATAGCATTTGTGGAAGCATGGTGAACTGTGTTTACAGACAATGACATGTAGAAGTGTTTCTGAGTCCATGCAGTGATGTTCAGGCAATGGAATAAACAAAGTCATTTTCTGTTGAGAATTTTTTTTTTTTTCTGAAATTGTTCCACTACTTTTAGACATTTTTGCAAAGTGAGGAACCTCTTCCCATATTTATTTCTGGGAGATTCAGTCTCTCTAAAATGCTATTTTTATACACAGTTGTCTTACTGATCTTTTGCCTATTAACATTTATAGTTAGTTAGGGTGCATTCACACCAGATAGTCCAGTAGACTTGGTTCAGTTGGGGACAAATATTCATGACATTTTGTTTACATTTGAGCTGGTGCGTTTGCATTCACACTGCACTGTGCAGTCGAGTCAACCTGTTGAACCAATCTGTTCCCCCGCTCGCCTGTGGGGGCGCTGCACCAAGAACCACTGAAAGAAACAACATAAAAACCTACCTCTGAAGATGCGTCTTCTTCTTCTTCTTCGGCTGGAAATAAAAACAAAAACGGAGTGGAATCAAGAGAAATGTGTGTTTGTTTGCCCTGCACTGTACTCCTCTTCTTGCTTGTGGAGCGGGGCCCTGTCTGATTACATTCACACTGTACTCGAACCACGCTGGAGTTCTCTTTTACCGGACCGAGACCTAGGTTTTAGCCTGGGCCAGAGTTCGCCTTTTTGTTCCATGACAGAGTTTGATGGCGCATTCACACCTCCCCAAACGAACCGGACTTTCTAGGAAAACGAGCTAGAGTTCGATAAAAGCGGACTAAACAGTGCTGGTGTGAATGCACCCTTAGATTTCTATACCCAAGAAACAGAGTGGATTCCTTAAAGAAGAGGAAAAAACAAAACTTTTAATTCAAAAATAAGATTGGCTTTGGTTCCTTCACTGGTCTCCATCACATCAATCTAGTTGTATGGTTGGCTAACCGATGCTAACCAAGTCTAATTGATTGCTTGTGAACTCGTGACTGCACACTTAATTGTCTCTTGTTGCCAAGTGAAGAGGGGAATTGGAAATATTTTTTGTCTGTTCGTCTGTCTTGCAAGCTGATACCTTGACTTCCATTTTAGTGTATGTGACTGCATCTAGGACTAAGAACAGTCACTGTCAAAAATAGGACCCATCACTCTACACTGTCTCAGACAAGCAAAAGAAGAGAAAAAAAAACACCTCTATTTTTATACACAGTGTATCTCCTACCTACTTGACTATCTTGCACCTACAACAACGAGGCTTACTTGCTTTCCTTGTTCAATTCCAGTCCAGAAAAACACTAATCCCAAAATCAACAAAGATTCATGATTCAAAACCCTCAGTGATGGGGGTCATCAGTGTACTGGTTGTTTCACAAACCACCTTCACAGACACATGGCACATGAGAGCCAGCTCTTCAGGGCCAGACTCAGCAGTTCATCTACACCTGAAGGGTAAGGGACACTCTTTTGAGGACCAAAACATTAACATTTTGGACCAAGAAGACAGATGGTTTGATAGGGAGGTGCAGGAAGCTATGTAAAAAGAGAGAAACCATCTTTAAACAAAGGAGGAGCTCTCAGATTCCAGCTATCAACAACCTACAATAAAGATTTAGGCCGAATACCTAGTCACTTTCACTCCAATCAAGACCTTCGTTCATGTGACCAGAGTGACTCATCTATGAGTCAGACTAACAAAAACCCTAACAAACCTCTATTGTGAGAAGTGAGAGGGCAATCTGTATGTGACTCTAGATTACAGAACACCTCAATTTATAACGCAAACTCCACTCTCCATTCTTTGATTTGAGAAAGCTCTTCGGATGAAAAGCGAAATGTCTTCAGTTACAAAATAAAGTCCAGTTGTTTTGTTTTTAACTTTTTTTATTTACCATGTCCTGGATGATGGAAAATCTTCACCAGCATACTGCTAGTTTATTTTGAAAGAAAGAAGGTATTTTTAATTACTTTAAAAGAGATCTTGAAGATACAAAGTTTAAGCTTGACATCAAAGTTCTCTTGTCTCTCTTTAATCCTGACAGCAACAATATGTGTCAAACTGTATTCTACTCATTTGTATTTGTAAAGATCAAATGTACATTCACAAACACAATGTTCATTTCAAGTCATTGTAAACAGGAATGCAAAAAATTTCAATTCTCAATTAAAGAACATCAGATCTGATCAATCAGCTTTATTTTTTTTTATATTAATATGCTAGTGATGTCTTAAAGTTTCAGTCTGTGTATTTTTTTTATTTAATTCATTAGTTTGTTATTGTAAAAATGTATTTGCTTCTTGCATATTTTATCAAATTTAGCACAAGGCATGGATATAAAGCAAACACTTATGAACTAAAAACTACCAAAAGGAAATACACAAATAACTATAGGCTGTTTAATTCATGTTTGTCTCTTTTTCCAGTGTAATAAATGTAGATTAAATTAAAATAGACTAAATCAGATGAAGATAGACAAGATCAGTCATAACAGTGTCTCTTTAATGAGTTTCCATACCCTCGGCTTGACTTTATGAGTCCATGCCAAACAACTGCAAGGACATATAACAGGACTATTCAACTAAATTACTCAGGGGGTCACAGTTACTGAAAGCCAAGTGCTCAGGGGCCGGACAGCCAGCAGTTATTGTCATTAAGTAAGTTTGTTTGATGGTTTCAAATCTAGTTTTATTTAAAAATTAACCCATTGGTGGGCCGAACTGAGCTCACCCGTGGGCCTGATTTGCCCCCCTGGCCACCAGTTGAATAGCCCTGACATATAGCATGCAAATGACTGCAGCTAACAGGAGATAAGTCTTTGGCATCACCATTGGCACTGACAGATGCCAAAGACAGACCCACAACATTGAACATCTAGGCAAAGCTGTAGGCAGTGGTGCTAGATTTAGAAGCTTTCAACCAGCTAACAAGATTCTGACTGAGTGAAAAAGTATTAAAAAGTTTGCACAAGATTTTAAAGTGTTTCACGTTCATATTGAAGGTGAAACCATGGAGTAAGAATGCATTTATGATAGAGCAGTTCTGACAACAAAGGTCTATTTTGCTCTGCTATTTTTTCTTTTATTTTAATGGTTAGTTTTAGAAAAAAATATATATATATATTTTTAAGTGTTTTGCTTTTGTTTTTTTACCAATGCTTTCCAATTAACATTTTATAGACAAACTGTATTTTTCTTTCCTATATGACACTTTCAGACACCTGAGTCTTTCCTGAGTCTTCCTCCCCATTTCTGCCATTTGAGTACATTTATTTTGGTCTTCTTTTCCTTATCAACATTATGCCATTATGGTGTGATAAAATGCCTCAAATGCACAGCAACACACTCATTTGCATCTCATTTAATGTCTATTCAGTAAATTGTGATGATTCGACATTTTCTTTTCATAATTGAATTTCACTGAGTGAAGAAGGTGCACGGACATGGCGTGAATGTTTGGCCTCTGTGTACGTGTCGATGTTAATGTGAATGTCTGGGAGTGGGAGGGGGTTTTGTGGAGGGTTTTTTTTTTCTTGTAATAGTTATACACCATTTAGACAAATGCATAGTCAGCAATTGTGATCATACCTTTTGTATGCATATTTTCTCTAAATCATCTTCCTTTTTTTTCCTGTCATTTCTTCTTCTGTACAAAGACCAAAAAAAAAAAAAAAAAAAGATGTCCACCAATCTTTCCAATGTTTACAATAAAATTCTAAATGATCTGTTTTTATTTTTAAAGACTGCAGCCTTACTTGTGGGTCAGTGTTTGATTTACGCATGTAATTTCTGATTAACACACTTTTATTATTTTCAAAATGATGGAAACCATTGGATTTTCTACTCGTATATTAGTAAAAGGTACTCAGTTTACTCAGTATTTCCCATCTGTAACATCTCACTTTTCTACCTTTTTCAGTGAGTCATCCTCCTCCATCTCACTCTGTCCCCTGCATCCTCTGTCTTCACTCCAACTCCCTTTAACTGCATCCATATATCTCCTCTTTGTCTTTTTACTGGCAGCTGCATTTTTAACATCCCTCTACCAATATACTCACTGTCCTTCCTTTGGACATGTCCAAACCATCTCAGTCTAACCTCTAACTTTATCTCCCAGTGTTGTGCACATACAAACCGATAATGTTTTGACCTTAAATACATATCATTTTTATCATGTTCTGTCCATAACCTTTTTAATACTGTATTTGTGTTGAGATATTAGTGAAACCCAGACATCCCTTTCCACAGGGACACTCCCCAGCTCCTCCTCTGGGGTCCCAATATATCCACTGGCCAGAGAGGATCTAAATCCCTCCAGCAAGTTCTTTTTTTCTGCCCTTGGGTCTCCTCCAAGTGGGACATGCTTAGAAAACCTCTATAGTGAGGGGCTCAGAAGGCATCCTAATCAGATTCCCGAACTTCCTCAACTGACTCATGTCAACGCAGAGGAGCAGCGACTACTCCAAGCTCTCCCTGAAGACAGATCTCCTCTCCTTATGTCTACAGATGCGCCCAGACACTATATAGAAGCTCATTTCAGCTTCCTTAAATATCTTGCAGCCAATTTAAATTATGTTACTAAAGGGTACATTATGATTTTGCATAGCAATGAACTCAGATCATATCTGTGTGGGCATAACAGTCAATAAGTTTGGAATTACTTACTTTTGTCTTGGTAATTATATGCTCAATATGAAAAATAGATTCAATGTTATTCCAAGAAAAGGAATGTAGAATATATACTAATGTATACTGTAATAAACTCCAGTTAATATTGTGGTTTGTTTCAGATCTGGCCTGTTCTTTCAGTTAAACCCATGTATCACTGTCAGATTGTATCAAGTGCGAACAGGACATATCCAAAAGTCATTTCCTTGACAATGTAACACCAGGCTGCTAAAGTGACAGACAGATCACTCTCTCTAAGAATCTTCTGCTTGAGCCTGGGGAATGAAATGTGCTAAACACAGAGAAAACCAATCTCGCTTTTCATAATCATTCCTGGGATTTTCTTCGGTCTCCAAATGCAGGAGTGACATTAAGCCCCATAGCAGCAGGATTTGGCCCATAGTTAGATTTTCACCCTCTCAACCCACCCCACAGTTGCAATTCTGGGAGTTCACTCAGACTCTGCTATCACTCCCCCTGACACACACACACACACACCACCCCCACACCCTTTCTATCCTCACCACCTTATCCCAACCTGATGTAGAAATTGTACATGGATCCACAGTCAGACTCACACAGACACACTTGTACTCACAGCACAGCAATCATTTAAAGCTCAGTTTTAATTCCCACACAGTTAAACACAAAGCAAAGATTTAAGTTAGAGAAGCTTAGCTAGAGCTGAACTGTAATGGGTCTGCTTTGCTGACATTCAAAAGAAAAGATTGGCCATGTTCAGAATATATGCTGTGCTGTGA
>NC_056499.1:10990358-11012317 GCF_014905685.2 Nematolebias whitei | reverse complement strand
ATTTATTTTTAATTGGAGGCTAAAACTGTTTTCAGGTACAGTATGTATGAATATGAGGTTAAAGAATACGAGTGCAACATTGAAAGTGCATCTGATAACACCACTAAAACATAAAGGATGCATAAAGTTTATATGTTTTGTAACATTTCCTTTGTCATGTTCAGGGGTCTGCAACCTATGGCTCTGGGGTCACATGTGACTGTTTGGTACCTTTGAAGTGGCTCTTTCAGGCTTTGACAAAAACTAGAATAAAACTGAATTTAATTTAATGTATTGCCAACAATGAAAATGTCTAGTTTCAGCAGGTTTCCCGTTATTTTCAAATATGTGAAGAATAGTGCAATTACACAGCGTAAAACATGTGGACTAGATCGTGCTAGTAGTTTGTTTGCCACTTTAAGTTAACTTCCAGTCTCACAGCGTGATCTTTCTCTCAAAACCAACAGAACATTTTGGAATATCTTTAAGACAAGCTGCTGGGAAGGAATATGATGAGTAACTTTGATAACAGTAAGAATAAAACACAAAAAACAAAGTCAAAAGTGAACAAAAGTATTTATTTTCTATAAAAATGTAAATGGATATCCAACAAACTGACATAATTGTATTCTGTCTTTAACTGTATGCTTTAAGTAGATACTTAATTCTTCTACAATTAAGAGGACTCACATCAGCCTGCATAGTTCAGTGTTTAGTTTTTTATAAAATTGTTAAAATAATAATAAATGATATGTTAAACATATGTATATGTTATATATATATATATATATATATATATATATATATATATATATATATATATATATATATATTAAATGTTATTAAAAATATATTTTTTTTACATGAATCTGGTATGTTGTATTAAAAAGTAAATCTAACTTATCTAATCTAACTTTCAACTCAAATTTAACATCTAAAACATCTAACTTTCATCTCAAAAATTCTAGAGAAAATAGTTGCAGGTCAGTTGTGTGAACATCTGCAAAGAAATAACCTGTTTGATGAGTTTCAGTCAGGATTTAGAGCTCACCATAGTACATAACCTGCACTGGTGAAAGTCACTAATGATATTCTCATGGCCTCAGACAATGGACTTGTGTCTATTCATCCAACCTTTATTTAGACAGGTAAATCCCATTGAGCCTCGAGGACTCATTTACAAGAAAGACCTGATTTCAACAAACAATGATGACAACAATGGACAACAGAGACAACAATAGACAGTTATAAAAAGGCATACAGATTTTTTTTTTAAATAAGATGTCAAAAAAAAGTGACAAAAGCAGCTAGATTATAAGGTGAATGTAGAAAACTAAAAACAGGAACGTGTCTGCATTGGTCCTTGCCAGGAGTCCAACAGATTTTTTAAGCCACTTAGAGGTCAAGGTCAAGAGCTTCAGGTATTTTTGTAATATATTCCAGGAAACAGGAGTGGAGTAGGAGAAGGCCCTTTTGTCAAGTTCAGTCCTCACTGAGGAAACACTGCAGGTAATAATGTCCTGAGAGTGTACGCTGTAGCTGCACTCATGCAGAGACATGTAGGAGGAGATGTATGAAGGCAGCAGACCAAGAAGTGATTTAAAGATGAAAATGTACCAGTGAGAGAGTCGTGAAGTTAATGGTGACCAGTTAACCAGTGAATACAGGGTGCAGTGGTGGGTACGATAATCACAGGCAGTTATGAATCTTGGTGCACCATGATAGACAGCATCCAACATCTGCAGGGTTCTTGTAGGAGCGTTCATGTAAATATTGTCACCGTAATCAATGGAGGGAAGGAAAGTCCCAGATACAAGGTGTTTCCTAGCATTCAGAGTTAGACAGTATCTGTTTCTGAAAAAGAAACCCAGTTTAACTTTCAGTTTCTTTACTAGGTTTTCCACATGGAGCTTAAAAGAGAGATGCGAGTTGACCAAGACACCCAAACATTCATAGGAATAAACAAACTCAATGGGGACACAATTTTTGGTTCAAGATGGTGCCTGTGTACGGCTTGACTTCTGTTCCGTCTCATCTGTCTCACATTCTTGTGATTTGTTTAGTATTATATTTTGCTTTATATAGCCTATCAAACAACTGTGTTTTGGCTGTTAATCAATATCAATAAGATCGGCACACGTTATTTTCCATAAAATATTATATGGAGGATGCATGCGTTACCTGGGCCAGGTATGCAGAGTTTTTCCCTCTACATTTTGAATTCGCCACATCATCACCCGAGTACCTGCTGCTGGCAAAGCTCCTAGGCCGGAGAAGGAAGCGGGGATCTAAAGCTGGTGTCCAGACTAGTATGAGGAAACTGTGAGGGAAAACGTCATGGCTGAGCGGGTCCAGCTCTGCTGGAAATGAGCGCTGCCTCCGGCCGGTACCAATCTGCGAACCAGCCTTGTCCTGAGCGCCTTCCCCATTCTGTGCGTCACCGGTCCTGTGGCACGCTGATCGGATCTTCCCAACTTGTCAAGCCTGGCTCCCTACACTGCGTGACTGGTTACTTCGAACCGTCTCCTGCCAGGAGAGGTATGTGGACGGACCTAATTCGCTGCCGCTATGTCCGGTAGCCCAGAGCGCACCTGCATCTGTGCGGGTAAAACCAGCACGGATCGCCCTGGTGAATGCTCGCTCCATAGCAAATAAAGGTTTTATCCTTGGGGATTTGTTCAAAGAAAAAAGTCTGGACTTCATGTTTTTGACAGAGACTTGGCAATGGGAACAATAATTTATTCATCTGAATTAACTGTGTCCTCCAAACTGTTCCGTGTTTGGGACCCCGCGGGTTGCTAGGCGAGGAGACGGACTTGCGCTCATCTATCAGGACTGTTTTTCCTGCAGGCTCATGAAGCCAGATCCTTTCAGCTCTTTTGAACTACAGATGACTAAGGTTGGGAATTTTGACTCATTTTATTGTGTTTTAATTTACCAACCTCCTGGTCCTGCACGTACATTTTTAGAGGATTTTTCTGAATTTTTATCTTTTGTTATTAAGCTTGAGAAAATTTTAATTCTTGGAGATTTTAATATTCATATTGATGACTCATCCTACAATGCAGCATCAGAGTTACTGTCACTCACAGAGGCATTTCATTTTAAACAGCATGTTTCTGGGCCTACACATAAGAAGGGCCATACTTTGGACCTTGTTTTCTCTTTTGGTCGCATCATTGACCAGCTGAGTGTGGTGGATGTTCCTGTAACCGACCACTGCTGTGTCTATTTTAATTTGTCTTTTAACCTCATCAGTTGTCCTCATAAAGTAATTTCTCAAAGGTGAATTATCAATCAAACTGCTGTTGAGAAATTCTCAGAATCTTTTGAGCGCAGTTGTTTTGCTAGTTGCAGTGATGCTGATTCCTTTGTCGAGTCTTTTAATAGTCACTGCCTGTCTGTCTTAGATGAGGTTGCTCCTGTAAAGCACATAATATCCTCTCATAAAAACTATTGTCCTTGGAGAAATTAGTAAATTATGTTGTTCAGAAGAGCATGTCGTAAGGTAGAGCGTTTGTGGAAATCTACAAAACTTGAAGTCCACAGACTACACTTAAAGGAGCTGATCTCAACTCTAAATGAAATGATTAAACAGGCCAGGTCTGCATATTTTTCTAATCGTGTGGGTATAAACAAGAAAAACCCAAAAGTCTTGTTTGATACCATTAATATTATGGTTTCACCTTCACTCCCTCTGGTGCCTGTATTCAAATTAGATGACTACAACAGATTTTTAAACTATTTTGTGGAAAAGGTTGACGACATCAGGGCAAGTGTTAAATCAGCTCTTGGTGTCACCCCCAGTTCTGTCCCTACAGTGAGCCCCTGGTCTTCATTTTCACCTGTCACTTTAGAGGATGTGAAGGTTGTTCTAAAAAAGATCAAACCTTCTTCCTGCGTGCTAGATGTTGTACCCACATCACTGTTTTTAAAGGTGTCTGACATCATCAGCCCCCATGTGGCAGAATTAATTAACATCTCTCTTTCAACCAGGTCAGTTCCAAGTTTTTTGAAACAAACAATTTTAAATCCGATCTTGAAAAAGCCCAACTTGGACCCCACTGAGCTCTGCAACTACAGGCCAATATCAAAACTGCCTTGTCTCGCCAAAATTCTGGAGAAGTTAGTGGCTGGGCAGATGACTACTTTCTTGCAAAATAATAATATTCTCGATAAGTTTCAATCTGGTTTTCACAAGATGCACTCCACCGAAACTGCCTTATTAAAAGTCTCCAATGACATATTGATGGCTGCAGAATCTGGTCGGGGCAGTGTTTTGATTTTATTGAATCCATCATCAGCTTTTGACACAGTCGACCACATAATTATGATACATCGACTGCAACATGAGATGGAATTTTCTGGAACTGTTCTTAAGTGGTTTTCCTTTTATCTGAGCAACAGAAACTTGTCAATGTTTGTTAATAACATACAGTCTAAGACCACCCCGTTACTGTATGGTGTTCCTCAAGGTTCAGTCTTGGGTCCTATTCTGTTCCTTCTATACATCACCCCCCTGGGAAAGATTATCAGTAGCTTCAGAAATGTGTCTTACCATCACTATGCTGATGATATTCAACTGTACTGTTCCTTCTATGACTCAGAATTACATGTTAGCTGAATCAGTAAACTGTGCTTCCCATATTAAGGCGTGGTTCGCTAACAACTGCCTTCAGTTAAATTCTAACAAGACGTAAACCCTGATCATTGCCCCTGAACAGAAAGTTCCTTGGATCAAACAACACCTCGGTTCTCTGGGCCCCTCTTCTCAGCCGAGCCTCAGAAACCTTGGTGTTCTGTTCGACCAGTCCATGTCAATCAATCAACCTTTATTTATACAGGTAAATCCCATTGAGCCTCGAGGACTCATTTACAAGAGAGACCTGATTTCAACAAAGAAAGATGACAACAATGGACAACAGCAACAACAATAAACAGTTATAAAAAAAAGCATACTACAGTTTTTTTTTTTTTTTTTTTTTTTTTTTTAACAAATAGGATGGCTAAAAGGAAAAGGTAACAAAACAAAAAAACAGCTAGATTCCAAGGCCGACAAATGTAGAAAACTAAAAACAGGAACATGTCAGCATTGGACCCTGCCAGGTGTCCAACAGATTCTTAAAGACACTTAGAGAGGTCAAGGTCGAGAGCTTCAAATCTTTTTGTAAGATATTCCAAGAAACAGGAGTGGAATAGGAGAAGGCCCTTTTGCCTAGTTCAGTCCTCATTGAGGGAACACTGCAGGTAATAATGTCCTGAGAGCACACTCCGTAGTTGCACTCACGCAGAGACATGTAGGAGGAGATGTATGAATGTATGAATGTCTTTGGACAAACATTCAAAGCTTCTGGTTAAAAAACTGCTTTTATCATCTGAGAAACATTTCTAAACTGAGGGCAATGTTATCCAGATCTGACCTGGAGATGATTATCCATGCTTTTATTTCTTCTCGTTTAGATTATTGTAATTCCATTTTTTACTTGTTTTAACAAAACTGCAGTCGCTCATCTCCAGTTGGTCCAGAACGCTGCCCTTGAGATAAGTCCGGCATCAATGCCACAGTTTGGGTCAGGCAGAACTCGTGAATTGTTGTTTCTGCCCTTAAAGTCTTACTCTACATATTCTCTGATGGAAACTCCAAAACAGCCGAATTGATCCTTTACTCCAAAAGTCCTTAAAATGATTGCATAAATAGGAAAATTATCATCCATCTGCTGACACCGACACTATTTTTTTTCCCACCCTTACTGAAAATAGAGACTGGTGAATGGTTATACTTCTTACCAATTTGCCAGGAGTGTGTGATGAGAATCTAGATGAAAAAACACTTTTGTTTTGAAATGGATAAACAAATATTTTCTTGTTGATGAGTTTTTTTTCTTAAAACGGTGATGACAGATTTGTTATTTATTTGTTTTTAAGAAAAATGCTACATAAAAAACGGCTAGTCAATGCACATTCTATATTATATGTACTTATTCAGTATCAGTGCATATGGTTTTATTTGATTGGAGACCACATTGTTGCTAGGCATCCAAACAAGTTTTTTTGTTTTTTTTTGTATTTGCAATAACCATATGGTTGATGCAGGCGTATACACCTCTTTCCCTGCTGGATCTGAGCAGGACATCTGGCATATCTACCATCTAATGCACTGTTTAAATGGTGTGCAGACTCCACCTATTACAAGTGCTGCTAATGTGCAATTCCAATCTTTTTGCTCCTTCTACTGCATCCGTTAACGGGGGATTTTGTTGATGGTCATGGCAACTGCTGTGCGTGAAGCTTTAGAAACATGAGCTCTGCTGAACAGAACCCTTCTGTTTCTAACACTAGTGAAACCAGTTTGAGCGGTATACCAATATTCCTCCTAGCTGAGGCATTTAAGTATTATTTTTTTTTTTTTGTAGTTTTTGAGATGAGGTTTTATTTATTTCTTTTGCTGGTTCATGGTGGCGCTGAGTGACAGATTCTGGTGAGTAGAGGGAGGAATTTTAGGAGCCAGAACATGGTCAATGGTGGACTTGGCCACCATAGAGTATTCCGCCCCAAGGATGACACTAACCATTTGAAAAAAAAAAAAACTAAGGTTTTAAGCAATATGAAACATAGAAAGCATAGTTTCCTCAAATGATTGGGGTGACCAGTTTATATTTTAGTTTATGTTTCTAATTTCTCCTTTTTGCTCTGCAACAGGAGTGGGGAGTGATAGCACAGAAGTTAGAGAAGGGGGGCCTGTGATTGGAAGGTTGCTGGTTCACCTCCCCGTAACGACATCTTCAAAATGTAAGTGGGCAAGGTGAATCACCCACACCTGACTCCACCCTCATTTGCCCCTCTCTAGGCCCTTGAGCAAGGCCCTTAACCCCATCATCTGATTCCCCCAGGTGGATCCCCCTCATCCCTTCCTGAAAAAGGGAGCAGCCAAAAAAAACAAAAAAAAAACAGGAGACAACATGTGGGAGCCCCACATATTTTGATCAATAAAGCTTTCATAGCAACACTTAAAACATTTTCATTAACACCTATCCCTAACATGTCACCCACAAACTGAGCGTCAAATGAACCTAACATTATTATCCTAAATAATGATGTTATTTATGTGACAAATGCTATATTCCTCTATACAAATGGTACAGGAAGATGAGCTTCAGTTCTGTCACACTCGATGTTAGTTACCCATTTATTGAGCAAAAGACATTCAAGAACACCCAGTGTCTAACTTACTGTAAGCGTGAAGTGTAAACAGCATGCACAAATGCAACTGAAATGTCTACAGTCCTTCACAAAATGTCTCTTCTAGATTGGCCCCTAGAGAATTTTATACTGCAACATGTTGAAGATGCTTCTGTTTTTCTGTGCAAGTCACTGCATGTTGTTGTTTTTTTACATCTTTCATATTCGTAGCAAATTACCAATTCACTTGTTTGGGTTTATATTTTGCTTTTGTTTTCACTCTGTGTGAGACACAAGACCTCATTATATACAGTTTACGGCATTTGAGGAGTTGAAAGGAGCAACGGGTAATGCCACCCATTAAGTTGTTTTTCTAAAAGCTAACTAGCAGCAATATGCTTTCTGTGTTGGCAGGAACGAGTCCTGCTGCTACGATACCAAGAGCAAGATATTTTTGCTTGTTGGGCTACGCACTGAAGTAGTATGTGCTTGTATTTTTGGTATATTGAACATATTGCCACTGTGAAACACTCAAAATTATCTACTAATATGGAGCGGCAGTTTCCCACTTTTTCCTAATCATACTGTGATATATTTTCTATTGTGGTTCTCGGGCTTTTCCGGCAGTCTTCTAAGAAAACAAAGCATTATGCCAAGGTCCCTGGTTGCTGATGGATTTGAAAAGTGACACAAGAAAACAAAAAGAGAAATTATGAATCATCAGAATAATAAAATTGGCTGACATTTAGCTTTTAAATCAATATTTAAAATGATATTTTAAACAACAGTGTTGGAAGATAAAGTAAGCATGTTAATGTTACAGCACTGACAGGCAGCAGCAGTGTATAGTGTAGCTATCTGTTTCTGCTAGCTAGCTTACTTTCCAGTCGGAGGCTGTTTCCTTACACAGTGACATAATGGTAAATTGATAATTATGGATAACGTTACCACAGCTAATGAACACATACATACAGTTTTTTTTAAAATTAATGTTAATATAGAAAGTAAACCTTTAAACGTTACAGCACTGACAGGCCACGTTGTATATTTTAGCTACCAGCGGCTAGTTACTGCAATGGATAACATTACCACAGCTAATGAACACGTAAATACTGTTTTTATTAACCTTATCTTGCACTATATCTTGTAAATTAACCTCTATAAATAAAGGTCGAATGAATGAAATTCTGTGAATTTTCGTCAGGTCTCCCTAAGGAAAATCAACCCGGAAGTACAGATATGCTGCATCCTGTCAGAACGGAAGTTGTCTGATATAATTGTGAAAAAGGGCCTATTGGAGTTATGATGTGAACCATTGAGAAAGACATTAAGGAGGGTCAATGAGAGGGACCATGTCCAGGAACAAGCCCACCAAGGAGGCTTGTTGTTCCCAATATAGTCAAGGGTAAAGTACTGGACTGGATACATTCTTCCAAAATTCACTTGCCACCCAGGTATCAGTCCTATGCTATTTTTTTTTCAACTAAGAAACATTTTTGGTGGCCATCTATGATTAACGATGTGAAGGAATTTGTCACAGCCTGTCCTACATGCACTCGAAAGAAGAACCTCAGCCAGCCTTCAGCCGGGCTCCTCTACCCACAACCTACCTCTGGTCACCCTTGGTCCCACATTTCCATCTATTTCATAGCTGGCTTGCCAGTATCTGAAGATAACAGTCATTATTACCATCACAGATCAATTCTCTAAAACAGCACTCTTTGTTCCTTTGCTTAAACTCCGGTCAGCACTTCAGACTGCTCAGCTCCTTGTGTCTCATGTGTCCCTTGATGACATTCCCTGTGACATTATCTCTGACAGAGGTCCCCAATTCATATATCATGTATGGAAATTTTTCTGTCAGGTCTTGGGTGCTACATCTAACCTCAGTTCTGGCTACCACCTCCAGTCAAATAGCCAAACAGAGAAATGCATTAAGTTACATGATTGAAGGTAATCCTGTTTGCTGGTGTCAGCATCTTCTATGGGTGGAATACACTCAAAATTCACTCACCTCATCTGCTACTAGTTTGTATTGGTTCAAGTCAACTTTGGGATACTCTCCTGTATTGTTTCTCAACAGGAGACAGACATATTGGTTCTCTCTGTTCATTATCATCTACGTAGTTGTTGCAGAGTGTGACGACATACCAAGGAAGCTCTCTTTGGTACTTCCAAGAAGAACAAGAGGTTTTCTGATGACACAGAGCAACAGCCCTGACTTACCTTGTGAGACAGAAGGTATGGCTCTCCACCAAATACATCAACATCAAGGACACACCCAGAAAACTCATCCCTAGGAACATTGACCCTTTCCCTATTATCAAGATTAATAATCCTCTGGCTGTAAGACTCAAGTTACCTCTCCTCATGAGAGTACACACAACAGTCCTCGTCTCCGAAGTCAAACCAGTTTCTGAGAGCCCTTTGAGCCCTCCAGTTAACATCCCTCTACCTCCCTGATTGATAGACAACCATCCGGCTTTCTCAGTTCAACACATACGTATGATGCCGCAGAGGTCGTGGATTCTAGTATTTTGTGGACTGGGAGGGGTAGGAACCAAAAGAGAGGTTATGGATCTCCAGGTCTTTCATCCTCGACCCAAGCCTCTTTTCTTCCTTTTATAGGTCCCATCCTGAAAGACAGATTTGATTGCCTAGAGGGGGTACTGTAAATACATTACAGTACCTCTCTCCACATGTATGTCATGTGGTACATATGAAACCTCATGGTTTGGATAGACACATAGGACAATTTGGATGCCTTTATGTACCCAAATCTAAATTTTGTCCATAGGTCTGTCTATCCAAAATGTCAATATGTGTCAAATGTGTATTATGCATGATCTTTTGGACAACTTTTATAAAACTTTAAAAAAGTCCTTACCTTTCAAGAAGTTTTTTTTTCTATTCTCTGTCAATGTTGTTGCATATCATTTACTAATATGCTTTAGATGATAGACTTGCACACTATGGACTACTGGCTATTGCCAGATTTCTGTTCATTTTCTCTCTTGACTTGAATTGCCATAGCAATACAATTCAACAAGAGATCAGCAGTTTCAGTAGATGTGTGATTGCATTGTTCAGTGTCAAGTTAAACGTATTTTTACAGTTAAATAAAATTGTAATATCTGGATATTGAATGAGTGATGATTTTTTTTTAATGATGAAATTTAAATATTAATTAAAACATGCAATCTGTTAAGGCTTAACTATTTTAAAAAAAAAAATCCATTGTAAAATTTTCATGAAAACTTTTGTAGTTTTAAATGATGCAAAAAATCGCAAAATGAATAATGTTGCTTGGATGAGTGGCGTTTTTCTTTCAATAAAGCCACTAAACAAATAACAGTTCCAGGTCTCGTCAACATTTATAAAGACAGATTATAGCGGGTAACTGATATTTTGCACCTTATTGCCTGTGGCATACTGATAACAATCACTTAAGGTATTGATTGAACTGTAAGCAGGTTAATACTAGAGGTGACTTCTTCTGCTTGGCATAATTTGCTTATTACACAGGCAAATAAACAAACCATTGATCACAGTGGCTGCAGACACAGGATGTAGATAAGAATGAAAAACTTGGATCAAGTACACGTGTACTACACCAGTGTGCTTAGTCCTGTCAGTCATCCATGTGATAATCAATGCTAAACATTAAGCTTACTATTTCAAGGTTGTTTGTTCAGTCATTAAGATAAAACATTGCACAAGCTAATTTTTACAACAAAATACATTAGCACAACTCTTCTCCTTTGTCTGCTACTGTCATATAAACTGTCTTTTTACTTTGAACTTCCACAGCTGCACACCTGCCCACCAAAGTGATGACAGCAGCAGTATGATGGGCCACAGGAAAAGTCACTACAAAATATTTAATTTGGATGAGTGTTGAGGCAGCTTCCAATAAAGAGGCAGGCACATGCACAATGTCGGGCCAAGTCTACTGAACTGCAGATGTCAGGCTGATCTTTCTTTGACTTGTGTGGTCCATGTGTCTCTTTTTTTAACCAAAGGCATCAGTGTGCAGTCACTGCTGAAGCAGCAGGGCATGCTCCAGCTTGGATTGTCATCACTGAACTTCTACCCTAAACCTGTTTGTTGAAAACCTTTTAGAGCTGGTGGGAGGGCTAGCATGTACCATTACCTGGACAGTGGCTGCATGTCTGCTGACTCACTTGTATTTGTAGTTTTCAACATAGTATGCAATGTAATGTGTTGTACAGCCCTGGATTCTGAACACATCTACAACCATAAAAATATAAATATATACTTGAAATGAGATACCCAGATTCACATGCAAATACACAACTTTACTTCCACTAAACTACAAGGATTTAATTGCAGTGTTTTATTATTTTAGCTGCTCCCTTCTGCTTGTGTTGCCACAGCGAGTTTTACTCTGGGTGTCCTAACCTGGGCTTCTACCTGCAGCCTCATGGTTAAATGACTGCCATGCTGACCACTGAGATACCACAACTCTACTGTCAATACTACTAGTATAACACATAAATACTCATAAAGTATTGGGGTTTTGTGGAAATTATACAGTACCAGTTCATTTTCGTCATAATCATCATCATGCTTAAACTGCTCTGGCACTCACTGATAAGCTCTGCCAACGGTTGGATAACACCTGCTGGTCAAAGGTGACTCATGCAGACATCTGCTCATAACTGACAAACCCTCCAGGTAATTTATCATATCACTGACAGACAAATATGAATAAAAAACCTTTGAAAATTGAAAAGAATTGTCAGAGCTGTCATGTTATGTCATTTGGGAAATGCTAATATCAGTGGTGAGGTCACGCTGAGCTACTGACTCATAATTCAACCAACTTGTTATTAGGAACTTAGCAGAGAAGACACATTTGAGGGACAGAGTTAGGAGAAATCCTAAATACATAGATACATAAAACAGAAACTGCTGGTCTATATCCATTTCTCATAAAATGTGAATAAAAACACAAATGCAATGATTTGCATAAAACCATAATCCAGATGGTGTTCACATATAACTTCTTCTTTGCCTGATAGAACTTTAAGCAGCTTTTGTGTATGGCAATGTGAACTGTGTTTACAGACAATCATTTGTGAACGTGTTCCTGAACCCCTGCAGTGATTTCCAAAACCTGTCTTTGGTCCCTGAGGGTCCAAAGATAAAAACTTCCAATATGGACTTTTGGTCTTGTCCTTTAAGCTCGGACATTTCTACCATTTTTATTTTTTTTTTTTTTTTGTAATAAACTGTAGATGATGGGAGATATAGTTTCCCCATTTTCTGTCGCGCAACAACATTTTGGTGAACCTCTGCCCATCTTTACTTCTGAGAGATTCAGCCAAATGCCCATTCATGTCCATCTCTTACTGACCTGTTACCAATTAACTTAAGTAGTTGCAAAATGCTCCTCCAACTGTTTCCTATTTGTACCACTTATTTTGATACCCTGTCCCATTTTTTTTAGATCTGATGGTGCCATTAAATTCTAAATGAACCTATTTAAAAAAAAAAAAAGTACAGTTTATTGGTTCCAACATCCGATATGTTTATGATATCTGGTACACTTTATATTAATTAAACATTTTTACTTATCTAATATAAAAGAATAAAGAAGAGGGGAAAAATGAAAGTTTGATTATGTACACACACTTCACACACACACACAAGTTGTTTCAGTTGTATATCGTGTGTACAACGAAAGCATCTGTGCTTCATGTTTCAGTGGTCAATTTCACGCATGTCTGATCAGAGCAGCTTTTAACACAAGCAGAAGCTCTGCTAGTGTTAAACATGAGCTACAAGCCTGTAAATGCAACCCAATGCATATTTCAACACCTTAAGTCTGTTTTTCTGTCTTTTACACACCTGACTACAGTATGTGTGCACTGGGAAGTTGGCAGGTAGCATGTGGTGGAGCTTCAGGACTGCTGCAGCTGCTCTGCTAACATGAAACTCACACAATGTACCAGTAAAATAGAGTCTGTTAGTGATCTTCAATCAAGACTTTCAAGGCTTTGAGCAGGCACTGATAAACCCCTGAAAAATAATGTTTGCTTTTATTTTCTCAAGTTGTACTGTAAATTGTAGTTTTTTTAGAGGAAACACGTTCTAGCCTTGGCATGATTTTGGGCATGACTTCATCTTCTTCCTTACTTAGCGAATGAGGACCTATATAAATGCTTTTTAGGATCTGCCAACATGTCTCCAGGACCTAAGAAACTGCTGTCATGCTGGTTAGCAAACTACTCCCTGACCCCTCCCTGGGTTGGCCAGCTGTTTACTGCAGCCTTACATACTGAAAGATGTATCACTTTGGTGCATTAAATGTGAAATAATGTTGCACAGAGAAGTTCTATTAATTTCATGAACATGTCTGTTTCTACCTGTGGTGCTTCCTGGATGACTGGCTGGAATGACTTCACTCTTAATGACAAAGCCTAGCATTTTAAAGAATACATTTAAGAAGCAGCTGTCTGAAAAAAAAGTCTACAGACCTGCATGAGGAGTACTGATGTTTTTTTTTATTTTTTTTTATTTTTTTAATACAATAAATGTACTTATTTTAGTATTGCACCCTTGGACAAGAAATAAAGGCTTACAGAATGGTATCTGATGCATGTACAGACATAAAACACAAAATGTCAGGTCTGCCATCTTCACAAGAGCAAACGTTATCTTCGCCGTCTAGCTTATGCTAACTCATTTCAATAAAGATGGTCTCTGAGCTGTGACTTGTTCAACATTTGTGAGTTTTCAGAATGTTTTGCAACATTTGCACTGGTTCACAGTTTTCTTGCTCAAGTTGTAGAGGCACAAAGTATCCTTGCTTGAATGTTGAACCTGTTAAAAAATGGTGTCACATCTTTTAAAACAGTAGGAGAGACAATTGGCGTATTCCAAACTTATCTGAACAATGTTGTGGGTATCTCCAGCCTGACTCAGCAATGCAAGAGCTGTCTTTTGACACTGGAATGTGATCTCTTCTCTGACATGTTCAGGTTGAAAAACATCATCCTGTTTTTGAACAATAATCATTAAAAATCAGACACCATCTTAGCAACAAAATAACTGTTTTTTCCCCCCCACTTTGGGAAAGCTGTTGGGGGAGAAGCAAGTTTTTTTGGTGTTTCCTAAGACTGGTGAAGCCTTCTGGATGGAAGGCGAAACGTCTTAGCACAAAAAAGAAACCGTTCAGACGACCTGACTGAAAATTGTTGGATTTTATACCTGGGTTATTGAGCATGGACTTTGGTATAAATAATGAATCTTCTTCATACACCAAAGTAAGTTATGGAGTTCCTCACGGTTCAGTACTTGGACCAATACTCTTTACTTTATACAGTATATGCTTCCGTTAGGTAAAGTTTTTAAAAAGCATGGAAACATTTGTTATTGTTATGCTGATAATTCAGTTATATTTGTCCATGAAACCCGATGAATCCAATCAGTTACTTAGACGACAAGCTTGTCTTAAAAGCATAAAAACTTGGATGACCCTTAATTTTCTGCTTTTAAACTCAGACAAGACTGAGGTTTTGGTTTTTGGACCTGAGCATCTTAGGAATAAATTTTAGTCTTTCACTTTCTCCGGATGGCATTGATTTGTCCTTGAGTTCTAATGTTAAAAACCTTGGTGTTATTTTTGAACAAGACATGTCTTTTAACTCCCATATTAAAAATATTACCAAAACCAGCCTTCCTCCATCTTCATATAATTAAGATTAGAAACATTTGTCCAATAACGATGCATAAAAACTGGTCAATGCATTGATCACATCTAGGTTGGACTATTGCAAGTGTTTAACATCTGGGTGTCTACAAACATCTTTAAAATGTCTTCATTTGATCCAAAATGCTGCTGCCAGAGTATTAATGAGTTGATAGAAGAGATCATATTTCTCCAGTTTTAGCTTGTCTCCATTGGCTCCCTATCAAACATAATATAATTCAATATCTTACTTCTAATATACAAAGCTCTCAGCAATTTAGCTCCATCTAATATTACAGATCTTATAGTTCCATATTTTCATAACACAGCACTTTGCTCTCAAGCTGCAGGTTTTCTTGTGGTTCCTAGATTTTGGACCTGCCATTCTGTGTTCGTTTGTTTCTCCTTCCTGTCCTTTGGAACCCAGCCGTCGAAGCAGATGGCCTCTTGTCCCGAGTCTGGTTCTGCTGGAGGTTTCTTTCTTTTAAAAGGGAGTTTTTCCTTTCCTCTGTTGCCTTTGTGCTTGCTCAGGATAGGAGACTGCGATAAAGTGAAGATTCAACGTCTGCTGGCTTCCTTTGATAGAGAACTTTACTAAGTGGCTTTTCTATGTATGTGAATGTTTCTGTACAGTGCCCTGAGGCAACTTTGTTGTGAATTGGTCCTATATAAATAAACTGAATCAAATGCATTCATTTGCATCATCTTTTAGACTTCCCAACAAGCTTAAAGAGAATATAACTCTGATGTTGAAAGACATCTTCACATAAGCCTACGTGTGAGCTGCATGTTCAGATTACATTTCATAATTTGCTATTCTTATTTATCCATGGGTTTTTTTTTGTCTTTTTTTTTTTTATCTCTCATATTTAAACGATCTTGCTTTTTGCTAATGTAGAAGTTTGGGTTTGAATTGTTTTTGTTGGTTTATTTCCTGTCATTTTCAGGGCTTTACTTTTACCTTTTCTGCAGGATGTGAAGCTTCCAGCAAACTGTGTCCATTTAGTGTTTCTTCCCTTGCCCGAGTCCCATCGGCACTTTTCAGCCCAAAAAAAGCTTTCTTGTATTTATGATGATTGACAAAGATGACAACCAGCCTGCAACATGTTCTGTGATAAAAACACTCGGGAACAACACTGTGCCGCTTTCCTCAAGTGTTATTTTTTTTTTTTCTTTTTTTTTTTTTTTTAAATTGTGATCATTTCTGTGTGACATCTCATAAAAGTTCAAATTGGGATAGACAGGACCAAAATCTTTTTCCACCTATATTCTTTGTTGGCAGTTTGTTTGTTTTTTCATGAATAATTGACAATAAAATTCTAACAGTAGTGACACTTTTTAATGTAAACATTGTAAAATATAAGAGCTTACAGAGCTGAAGAAAGGGGGCTGTGGTAACTTGGTGGTCAGTGCTGCAGTATTCTAATCCTTGATGTTGCGAGTTCAAGACCAGGTTGCATCAGGAAGGGCATCGAGCATACAACAAATGATCAAATCTTTTATCGGCGTTTGCGCGCTAGGATGACCCCTGAAGAACTAGCAGCCGAAAGAAACTTACTCTAGAGCTGAACAAAAAAATACCACCTAAAAAATGGGTGTGGTATTTTTGCTTGAGACAACCAGGTGCTGCTGTAAATGCTCCATCTTGAAAGCCCAAAAACTCCTAAGGCTTTCTTTGAGAGGAGGTGATTATAAACACAAAGTATTTTTATCCCTCTCTGCTGTGCTTCAGCTCTGCCTCCAAAGCTCTTCTGTGCATGAAACCTGCCAGGACCACTAAACACACTCACACAAAATCAGGCAAGTAACCATGGCAACTGTGGTGACAAACATCTGCTTTAAACAGCCTCCTTTGGCGTAGGTTTCTCAGTGTAAAGATTAGTGAGTAATTGTCATTTTTAAAAATGAATATCAGGCGGGAGCAGCTTGGTTCACAGTACAGCAGCCAGAGATTAGGGTCAATTTCAGATTCTCTCTCGTTTTTTTTAAGATACTCCTTTCCTTTGTTTGGGGTTTTGCTTTGTTACAAGCAAAATAAACTAATTGTTATTTCCTGTACATGTTGATGCAATATTGTCAACGTTTCAGACTTAGAGCATGGTGAAGATTGTTAAGATGTTTGCATTATTGCACTTTTTTAATTATTATATTCAGTATTTTACATTTTAATGTTATTGATAAATGAAACCTTGATCATGCATGTATTGCTGACATCCGTAGGATTCTTATTATCTGATCTGTGATCAAGTCAGAACACAAAATGTTCCCAGAGTTGAATGAACATGTAGATTGACAATGTTCCTTTGTAATTGTCTTATTCATGTTACATTTACTACTTTCTTCTTTTATGTTGGAAGGAACATTGACTTGAATAGTCTTGAAACATTAGGAGCTTTCAGATCATTTTCAGATAGTTGTTTTAGTGAGTTGAAATACTTTGACAAAATTATCTTTTAAATAGCCAGTAAGATTTACAGTAAAACCGTTCTACAAAGAAATGACTGCTTTGTGTAATTCTACTTTACATCAGTATTTTACTGAAGGGTTTCGTTACAGCAGTAATGTCGGCATTGTTGCACATTCAAGCCAAGAACAAACATTTATTAAATGACAAGAGGCAGAACATATAGTTTTATTGTTTAAGATTCCCCCTCATGTTGAATGCAGCCCCACAGTAACAGCAGCTGCAAAAACTCCTTCTGCAGCTTTGAAATAAAAAAACAGGAATGAAAGGAAAGGAAACAGGAGGAGCAACTGGTACTCACTGAACACCAAAGCAATCATAAACTGTTTAAATTTAAAAAAAGTACTTACTTACATTCTGCACAGAAGAGTTCAGTTTAATAGCAGTGACTTAAATTCACATATAATAAAACACAAATGCTGTAAATGGTGACAATTTTATTGGAAATCATTACAAATACAGTACAAAGTAGAAATGACTGAAATAGTGTATTTTAAATTTAGTAGACTCCACTTCAAAACTATAAAATCCGAAATGCTACTCTTTACTTAAAAAAGTAACAAAATTATGTTTCAAAAAAGGCCAAATGAACAAGTAGTCACCAGTTATTTACATATTGTAAATACGAAGATACTGTATTTTCCAGGTTATACGTTGCTCCGGAGTATAGGCCGCATCAGTCAAAGAAGTGAAGTAAAAAAAACATATACTGTATAAGTCACATTTATTTAGATGTATTTCACAAAGGGCAATAACAGACATTTAATCTGAAATAACAATAACACAGAGAAAATACGTGTGATCCGGAACAGGCTTAATTAACATAACAAGCCAACAAGTCCAACGAGCAAGTTACCATCCATCATGTTGCTTCTGAAAAACTGCCAAATCCGGAGGGGTAGCAGAAGAGGAGCAATATATAGTTGTCAAAAGCCTAGAGGGCCCTCTTGCAGCTGTAAATGGTAATGTTTACTCCAGAATTGTTCAGTCAGGTCATCTGGACAGTTTCTTTTTTGTTGAGATATGTTTCGCCTTTCATCCAAAGGGCTTCATCAATCTGAGGAGTCACAAACAAACTGTTTCCCCACAAAGCAGTACACTCTTCTAGTGCACCAACTAGTGTGCTTGTGATAAGATGGTTTCTGGGGGCTGCCCTCTCCCCCATTGACTCCTCCCAGGCGGCCACAGCCAAAGTGGTTTACTCTTAATGTAATGTTTACTCTTTGGTTCATGTCAGTATGAATGAACATTTAGTGCATCAATCAAAAATTCTACCACAAATAGGGAAAAAACAAGTATATAAGTCACTTCCGACTACAGTATATGTAGCAGGACTGGCCAAACTATGAAAAAAGTGTGACTTAAAGTTCGTAAAATATGATAATCCTTAAATTTTCTGTGTGCATCCTAAATATCAGGCTGAAGCTAAAATAATAGGACTGGACAGTCATCGGCCTTCTGATGTTCTGGGCCACGTCCCACCTTCTAAAATGAAGGACATGTCGTTACCGATGTTGATCTTGACCTACTGTTGCCTCAGGCAAGAACATAGAGGCAGAAGTGACGGGCGTCATCTTTTGTAGCTTACTTCAGCACAGTGATAGGACGACCGGTGGTCATATTATTTCCCAGACTTGTTTCATGCAGAATGTCAGGTCAGGGTCTGAAGCTCCCTCATGCCTAAAGGCTAATTTTATGTGCAATTACTTCTTTCCATCCATCCGATTTAATTTACCTGCTTTTCTTTTCTGGGTCGTAGGGCAGTTTGTGTCCGTGCCCAGCAGTTACGGTGCAAGTGGACACCCTGGACAGGTTGCAGGTCCATCACAGGGAAAGAAAACCAGAAAAATAAAACTGTAATTCAAGTGGTGCTACATTGACTGAAATCAGTAGGAATAATGTTTTACCTTCACAGAGATGACATGCCCAGCTCAGCAGTATCAAGTGCTGAGATATCTGTCAAATACCACACAACAAATCTGCAGCACTCGATGACCTTCATCACTGTCTGTCAACCAACATTCAGCCACCCCGATACAGAATTCAAAAGCATTTATCTGAAAAGAGAAAAAGAAAACAGCTGAGACTTTGTTGAGATGAAGGTGACATCTGGATAGATGAAAAAAAAACAAGTTTTTTTTTTGTTTTTTTTTATGGTTTAGGGCATTTCTCAATGCATCTTGTCAGTCTTTTGTTGCTTTAACAAATACAAACAATCCCCTGGTTAACAATGTCAAGATAGGCTTAAATTCTTGTGGAATCACATATTAACTGACAGGGGATGGAAAGGCTTTTAGATAGAAAGACAAACATTTTAGTCTCACAGACAGCCCATTCAAGACAGCTAATGTTATCCTACTAGACTGTTAATGTTTGGCCTCTTCTTTGCAACTTAGCCTTTATTCTATAGCTCTTGACAGATTGGCATTGTGGCTGTATTCATGGGAGTAATAGCTGATGTTAGTGAATGTTTTTTTTTTGTTCCAAGCATCACTTCTCTTTTCGTAGATGTGATTTGTGACAACCAGAATGTAGAAAGAGCTTCACTAACAATGGTGAATGAAGCTCTTGAGGAAGGCAAAAGAAAAGGGGTCTTGATTGCAACATCATCTATTATAATTTCCTTTCATGCACCATATAAATGCATACACACACCCTGCTTCTTTTCTCCATACATGAAGTGCCTCAGCAGCTTACTTGCTAAGAAGAAGATTAGATGTTTACTTGATTGTTTTGATGGCATTGAGCATTTAGAATAATTTGTTTAAGGTATGCAACAGTCAGTAATGTATGGTTTTCCAAACTAATCACATTTCTCCAGAATAAAGTGCATACTTAAGTTTAATGGGAAAAGTGGTTTTAAAAGTCTTGGTTTACATAGATTATTTATTTTTTTTTTGTTTGTTTTTTTTTTTTGCTTTTGTTAATTACTTACTTTTAGCTGTTGACTCTGACATTTCCACTATCCTGATTCATATGGATCCAATTGAAGCCTTTGACGCAGTGGATCACAGCATCTAGTTTTCCTGCCTGGGATCATGTTGGCTTCAAAGGAACAGCCCTTAAACGGTTCATCTTTCAAGGAAGAGATTTGCTGTTCTGTTGGGTAGGTTTTCTCTGTTGTCTCCTCTTGATTGTGGAGTTCTTCATGGCTCCACTTTGGGTCCCTTTCTCTTCTCACTGTATATAGTTTGATTGGGGTCCATTTTCAAGAAACACACCTCCTTACACTGCTTTTCTGATGATGGTCTTCAAACATATCTGCATATTCAAGCAAAACAACACATCCATTCAGTCTCTGTTAAACTGTCTTAGATAAAAACATGGATGGAAATCTTCCAAGGAAGGTGAAACGTCTCACCCCCCCCCCTCCCACCCCCCCAAAAAAAGACAAAGAAAAAAAGAACCTGTCCATATGAGCTGACTTAAAATGTTGTATTTTATACCTGTGTAGCGTCCATCTTTCCAAGAACTGTAAGACAAATGTCCTCAGAGACACTACGTTTACTCTACCCCTCCTTTCCTGCTAATCTGAGACAGATAATGACATTCTGTTTTCCAGCTCAGGAAGTTTCTTTGTTAACCTTCTCTGTGTATGTTAAAATCTACAACTGGGATCACCCTGACATGTTGCATGATTCTGGACCCCCCTTCTGTGTAATTCACCTTCTATGTTGAGTCACCAGACTTTGAGACTCCTGACGAAGGATCTTGATCTAAAAAGAGCTTCACTTGGCCTTATCAACAGAGACTGGTCATCATGGCAATAAAAGAAGCTAATCCCCCAGTTGAAGTTCTGATTCAAAGAAACCCATTTTGTTTGTATCAGCATGGTGTCACACATCCTTAGCAAAGGGTCATTGTATTATCTTCTCTGAAGAACTTTGAGAAGGGAGATTTTAATTACATTAATTATACAGTGGGATACTCCTACTGTAAGAAGCCTTCTGATTGGTTAAAAGTTAAGGGGCCCATCTTCATGGTGTCAGGTATACTGAACACCGAGGGTATACAAATAACAAAAATTTTAAAAAATCACATTTAAAAGCAACACAGTGATAGACTGTCTGCCTGTCCATCACTGCATTGCTTTTCAGAGTCAGAGAGTCAGAGTTTCTTTATTGTCATTCGCACCTCATGTTGTACATGTGGTGGAGCGAAATTATGTACACAGGGTCCCAGTTACATCCAACAATAAAATGTATAAGAAAAACAGTAATAACATCTAAGATATGAACTAAGAAAAACATCAACTAAATATACACTAAGCACTCATAACATAAAACATTGAACATCAGCACAAACATGAACATGAGTCTGTGAGCAGATGTGCACGCATGAACACATCAACATTGAAACAGATCAGCAGCAACATGAAACAGATCAGCAGCAACATGATATGGTTTTTCACAGTGATTATTCTAGTTAGAGATTCATGAGTCTAACAGCCTCAGGGTAGAAGCTGTTCCTCAGTCTAGTGGTTCTACACTTAATGCTCCTTAACCTCCTTCCTGAGGGGAGTGGGGCAAAAAGTGTGTGTGCTGGGTGGGTGGGGTCCTTCATGATGCAGGTGGCCCTCTTCCTGCATCTGGAGGTGTAGATGTCTGTGATGGTGGGGAG
>NC_056499.1:10953514-10975358 GCF_014905685.2 Nematolebias whitei | reverse complement strand
AGGTGCGAATGACAATAAAGAAACTCTGACTCTGACTCTGACTCTGATACAGCAGAGGATGGACTGTTGACAATACAATGGACCAAAAATAAAACAAAAAAGAGCAATCAGTACTTACTGTAAGTGAAGAATATAATTTGGTGGCAACACTTCATGTCTTCTGGTACATTATATACTGAACAAACATGTTAACACAGCACTTAGCTCTCAGTTTCCTGAGCTATCCCTTAGTAATGCTGCTATAGGCTTAGACTGCTGGAGGACAAACTGACTACATTTCTTCACTCTGCTGCTACCTTTACTTACACTACTCTACCTGTTTTGTTTTTATAGCCGTTTTGTATTTGGAATTATTTCTATCCTTAACATGCTCTTTTTGTCTTTCTTCCGATAGGATGTACACCTACACCTGCCATTGTGATCTTTGTTTCTCCTTCATGTCCTCTCAAACCCTGCCGGTCGAAGCAGATGGCTGCTTGTCCTGAGCCTGGTTCTGCTGGAGGTTTTTTTCAGTTTAAAGGGAGTTTTTCCTTTCCACTGTTGACTTTGTACTCAGGATGGGAGACTGCGATGAAGTGAAGATTCAACGAGTCTGCAGACTTCCTTCCTTAGAAAGATAACTTTTACTAATTGGTTTTGGTATGAATGTGAATGTTTTTGTACAGTGCCCTGAGACAACTTCTGTTGTGATTTGGCACTATATAAATAAACTGAATTGAACTTATATTTTGTTCCCATTTTTCTTGAGTTGAACTCAAAGATCTAAGACTTTTTTTATATGTGCACAATAGGTCGTTTTCTCTCAAATATTTTTCACAAATTTGTGTAAGTCTGCGTTAGTTAAGTTGTGACATATGTGGCATTGTGCTGTTTTAGAGTGGCCTTTTATTGTGATCAGCCCAAGGCACACCTGTGCAATAATCATGCTGTCTAATCAACATCGTGATATGCCACACCTGTGAGGTGGATGGATTATTTTGGCAAAGAAGTGCTCACTAACATAGATTTAGACAAATGTGTGAAGAATATTTGAAAAAAGATAAAAGACTGTATACATAGAACAAGTCTTATGTTTTTGGGTTCAGCTCATGATAATGGGAGCAAAAACAAAAGTGTTCCATTTTTTTTTTATTTTGATCAGTATTTACTGAGTCAACAACACCAAATCTCTTAATTTTTATCATGTGTCTCTAAACTCATTGATTCATTCAATCCCAAAATAGTCCACAGGTTTCATTACTATGCAGTTTGCCAATAGTTAAAACGTGTCTGGCTACAGGATTTTCCAAAAAGTATCCAAACATAAAATCAAGCATAGCTTGGTTTTTAGAGTGGTTTTATTTTATTGTACTGTTTTTTTTTGACAAAGATCAAAAATAGATTTATGTTTTAAACCTTTTTTTTTTCCTACCATACAACGACAGTCATGTTGTCTTGACAATGACAAGAGATTATCAAGATAATGCATTTCTACATTTTTTTGGGGGGATCTGCTAGACCCAAATTCAAAACCTTGAACAAATCCCATTGATAAAGGTATTTCTCTATTATTCATGCTTTAGTAGACAACAACATCCAAAGTTCTTTGTTGTGAAACTAGAAGACTGGTCACAATGGGAATTCACGACGACTAACGGCTTAAATCTTTGACTGAGAACATTGTTCATTCAATAACTACCAAGACGTCCACTGCCAGCATGTGAATTTAGTATTCTTGGCAAATCTGAAATTGATATTTTATCTGGCTTTTCTTCACTAATCAATCAGCTCTCAACACTTTTAAATACTCAAATGCATGCATGGGCAACTAGAGATTCTGGCACAGAATTCTGTGCATAAGCATGGTGCCAACTTCCAACCACAGATGAACAAAAACAATTAGGCAAAAAAAGTTAACTTATTTGGCAACCAGAATTGTAGATAAAGTGCAAGGCAAAAAATAAAATAAAAATTATATATATATATATATATATATATATATATATATATATATATATATATATATATATATATATATATATATATATAAAATAAATGAGATTTTTTTTCATCCATGTAGCAAGAACTTTGCCATCAAATAGAAAACATAAACTTATATATGTACTCTGTATCACACAACATTTTAGCTGTTTGCCATGATAAATAAAAAAAATATTAAATTAAATTAAATAATGGGGTAATGTAAATGTATCAGACAAATGCACAACACATGTGGATCATTAGCAAGCTAAAAGCTGAACAAAAAATAGCTCAAATTTAAAAGTAACTTAATGGTGGTTAAAAGCCAAAACATTAGTTTTGAATGTTGAGCCACTTCCTGAATGAGATTTCAAAGAAAATGTTTTTGAAAGAAATGGAGAGATCAAATGTTTATTAATGTGAAATATAATTGTAAATTAAGAGGCCTAACATCACCAACTTAGCTTTGGTTTTGTGTCTGACCTGCCACTCTTCTGGTCACTCATATACTTATTTGGATGTCTCCATTATCGATCTATTCTTGGAATCCTCTGTCCTCCTCTCAATATCTGCAAGGAAACATAAAACATGCTAATTATAAACTAATCACCTGTGTCCTCGAATCTTCCTGGTTTCAGTTATTTAAATCTGGGTCAAAAATAATATTACCAAAAATGACAGGAATTTTCTTATTTACTACACACAATTTTAAAGAAAAAAGGACACGAATAACTGGCAGTATTTTTCTTGCAAAATTCAAAACGTAAGACAAAGTTAAATCTCTTGGGTGCAATTTTTCAATAAGCAAATGAAGTCAGAGCATTTTAAAGCACAATGAACTGGACATGATATGAAAGCAATACCTTCTGAAATGTGTGTTATGACTCAGATAAATGCTGGACTGATTAGTATTTAGGCCAGTGGCAGTCCGCCAGTCAATGTGGGGTGCCTGGCTCTGTTTCGAGACTCTGACAGCTGTTGATGGCGTTTGGCCCACCGGCCCTTATGGGCAATGACAGAAAGTCCCCAGTCACATAAAACAGATCTCTGTGATAAAGATCACAACACACTGATGTAAACTGAGTCAGTGGAAAATAACTGGTGGGGAAAAAAAGCTCAACAAAACTTGAACACAAAAAAATATATCCCACCTACCCCAAAAGTTTGAAAGTTCTCAGATTACACAAATAAATAAAACACACCTCAACAAATCTCCACATAAAATAAATCTACTTGTTTGAGCTCTTGGGCAGCTGTGGCTGAATGGTTAGAGCAGTCGTCCTCCAATGGTACAGTTGGAGGTTTGATTCCACAAGCAGTCACATGTTGAAGTGTCCCTGGGCAAGACACTGAACCCCTCATTGCCTCTGATGTGTGTCCCATCGGTGTAGGAATGTGATCTAAAACACCGATTAGTCTCTAAAGATTCAGATTAGCTTTGTAGAAATCCAGTAGAGTGCAGTGTTGATAGGTAAATGAGGGCACAAGTACTTTGTAGTAGCTTAAAGCACTTTGAGTATCTTAATTCGATAGAAAAGTGCTATATAAGTACACTTCATTTACCATTTATATTTAAAAAGAAAAGGTTTTGGACTATAGAAATTTTTACAAGAACCTAATATATTTTGTTAAATAAAAAAATTAAAAAAGTCCAGAGATACTGACAGGATGTACATTTACTAAAGTAATTGACTGAGTGTACTTAATTTGAAGTGTACTTAATTTGAAGTGTACTGTTAAACACTAATAAAGTAAAGATGATACAAAGAAATACCATAGTGCATCATGTCTGCCATTAAAGTGTAACTAACTGTTTTTACTAAGTAGACAGACAGACAGACAGACAGACAGACAGACAGACAGACAGACAGTTAGATAGATAGATGGATGGATGGATGGATAGATAGATAGATAGATAGATAGATAGATAGATAGATAGATAGATAGATAGATAGATAGATCGATCGATCTGTTGATCGATCGATCCCGGGGGGGGGGGGGGGGGGGGTTCTGAGGCATCCGGAAACCGGTTCTAATTATACAGAAAAACAAACATGAAATAATCAAAAAAGAAGCAGAATGCACAAATTTGAAAAAAGACAAATATGCACATGCACAAGGTGGTAGGGAGTGCTACATTCAGGATTAACCCATGGATATGTATACATGCATACACATCTAAGAATACACATATATATACATATGCATATGTACATGTAAATGTAACGGGTACTGCAGAGGCAGCACCGAGTCAGAAGATAAGTTTCCTGAAATACAGGCAGATAATCATGAAACAGGACAACAAGATGGTGAAGTTTCTGGAATCTTTGTGGTTACGTTTATTAAACATTTAATTCAACCAAGTGTATTTCACTTTCAGAGTTAGTTTTTTTTTTTCTAGTTGAATGTTCTGCTCCATTATGACAAACTTAAATTCTCAAATGGCATTAAAAAGCAAGTATTTAAAATTCTAAGTACATCAGTCTCATTTAGTCTTATTCAATGCTCAGCTTAATAATGCCAAACTTACATGTTTAAATGACATTAAACTCAAATGATCAAATCACAGCCAAAATGCCCCAGTCTTTTAACATAGAAAATAAAAATCATATAAATAAAATAGAATACTAAAAATATTTTAATACTATTAAACACCTCAAAACCAAAATACATAAAACAAGTCTGTATAAAACACATATCCCTTCAGAGTTTAGTTCCCTTAAAACATTTATTTTGAAACCATTTCACCACAGTAAAATAATATTCATTTACACAGAGTTCTATTAAACAATTTAACTTTAACTCAAATATATATACATTTTAAATGAAGGTTTTCCCATAAGTTGGCATATTTAGCAAATATAAACCTCTATTTGTAAGAACTGGAGTGAGTACCTCTGTGTTGCTATATTTAGACCTTATCAGCACACATACATCAGTCTACTCATGTAGCTAGCAGCAAGCTAGGCTGATCGGCTAGCGAAGCTAATTGGCTAGTCACAACTTTTATAAATCACAGTGGTAAAACCTTACCATACAACACATAACTATTTGGCCCGAATAGTTGATACACAGTACAACTTGGTTTTATCCTACGTATGTGGTTTTACATAATATACTAGCCTGAAATACAGGTTGATTGGTAACTCGAAATTGTCCCTAGGTGAAATTTAGAGAGTGAATGGTTGTTTGTCTCGTTTGTCTCTATGTGTCCCTGTGATGGACTTGCGACCTGTCCAGGGTGTACCCCGCCCCTCGCACAATGATTGCCGAACATGGGCACCGGCGACCCCCGTGACCCAAAATGGAAGAAGTGGGTAAAAAATAATGGATGGATGGATGGAATCATAAGACAGGACAACAAGGTGGCATAGCTTCTGGAATCTCTGTGGTTATGAAAGAGCTTGAGAGAAAGACACAGAAAACAATGCACCATGCTGCCCCCTGCTGGTTGGGTTACAACACACTATTCTTGCAATATATTCAGATCTGAAACGTGTATTTCTTTTCAAATAAAACGCCAAATGATAAGGAAGACAAAATACTTCTGAACAACCACTTACAATGGGAATAATGTTGTGCCTGTCACACAAATATACATACATACACATGTATGTATGTATATATAAGTGTCCAAGGTGCCGCAGATTTAAAAGGCTCTATTTTTACAGTACGGGGAAGAGTTGAACAGTCTGATGATCTTGGGGACAAAGGTCTTCCTGAATCTTTACGTGAAGAAGGGCTGGGACAGCAGTCTACCACTAAAGAAGCTCCTCTGCTTCATGATGGTGCAATGCAGAGAATGGCCAGCATTGTCCATGATGGATAGTAGCTTACTGAGGGCCCTTTCCTCTACAACCGATGTAAGGGACACCAGCTCTGTTCCCAGCACAGAACCAGCTTTCCTCACCAACCTGTCAAGTTGCCCTACATCTCTCCTCTTAATGCTGCCTCCCAAACACACAACAGCACAGAAGAGGACACTGGCTACCACAGACTGGTTGAACATCAGCAGTAGTTTCCTGCAGACACTGAAGGACTCAGGCCTCTTCAGGAAGTAGAGCCTGCTCTGACCCTTTCTGTAGAGGGAGTCTGTGTTCATTGACCAGTCCAGCCTGTCATCCAGTTGTATGCCCATGTGTAGATCCTGACCACCTCCACATTGACCCCCTCAATTGATATTGGCTGCAGAGTAGGCCCAGACTTTCTAGTGCTAGTGGACTTTAGCCCACTAACATTTCCTTTGTCTTACTGATGTTCAGCTGTAGATGGTTCTAGTACAAAATACCTAGTTTTAGTTATGGTTTTATTGCATAGCATTTACTAAATCAGTTATTGTTGTGGTTAAAACAATGTCAAAACAGAAATAAAAAAGGCAAGAAAACAGGATGCAAACCCCAAAAATGACATTTAAAGAAAGGTTATGACATTGATGATAAAAACAGATCAAACATAATGATTTGTGAAGTCTGTTCCCCTCTACTTTGACATGAAACATTTGTAAATATTTAGTAAAATGTCAGTGACTGTATTCTTCTATGCAGTTAAATGCATGCTGGTACAAAAAATGTCTTTAAATGCATTTAATATTTTATGGTAATTTTCCCATTTGCAAGTTCTGATGAGTTGATTTGTAGTTCCTAAACATTTTTGACTAAACATAAAGAAGATTCTCTGAGGATTAAAAATAAGTACTTTTTGTGGTAAGTATTTTTTGTGACATTTCATGAAACCTTCTATAAATGATATATATATACAGTATAATACAGTGGTGGAGGCATGGTTAGAGTTATTGCCTTAAAGTCTTTTTGTGTGGAATGTGCATGTTTGTCCAGTGTATGCATGTTTTCTTCAAGTACTTCCACATAAAAAGTGTTCTGTCTCATTTGTCTCTGTGATCCACCGATGGACTGACAACCAGTTCAGGGTGTACCCCTCCTCATGAACAATGACTGCCGGAGATGCAGCTTCCCACGACCCTGCACAGAAAAACAGGTAAAAAAAAAAAAAATGGATGACTGGATGGATATAAAATGAAACTGTTTCTCTAGACCAGATGAAGCAATATCCTGTTTCAGACAATAATCAATCAACACCTGAGAGGAGCAGCCCTGGCACACCTCCTGATGCCCAAGTAGCAGAGAGATGCTTTGGTCTCTCTGTGTTGCAAGCATTTACGATCTTCATGGTAGCCTAAGAGCAGCACAAAAAGTACTCCAATTAGAAACGGAGAGAGACGTGTCTGACCTTCTAACATTTCCTCACCACTTATTACCATCTCATGGCTTAGCTCAGATGGATCCAGGGCACTTGGGGTTTGCAGTAAGTTTCCACCTGCTTTAGAAGATGCCACCTTGTCTTGCTGGATGGCCAAGCCAGGAGACAGGCCTTGGTTTAAAAAAAAAACCACACATGTTTTTTTTTACTTCATACTCTGTGTGTTTGCAGCTGTAAATAATCCATCAGAGTAGTCTACTCTGTGCTGCACATGTTCAAGGAATGGAGATGGTAGTTTCTACTTTAGCTATGCTAATCCAGTTTTAACAGTGCAGACACTGGAAAAGACTGCTCAACCAATCAACGTGCACTTATGTCTGTTCCAATATTAACCCCTTACATCAACCAAGAGTCCCTCTTGAGCCAACAGTGTGCCTATTCTCAAACAGGAGCATGAAAGAACCCATTGAACTGCAGCATGAAAACATTTAAACTGCCCCAAAAAATTCTATGACATTTCTAATGTAAGATATAATAATAATTTTAAAACAACATAAATTGAAGTCAAAAATGTAATATTGTTATCAACCAAATGACATGTTGCCATTTTATTTTTATTTTTGAATCACAAATGCCTAATAAAATGCATACATTTCATTTTTTTTGTCAAACTCTTACTGCTTTTAAAGTTTCTAGACCTCAGGTTTATGATTGTACTTTCTTAGTACTTGTCAGTAATTGTTCTTTTATTATTAAAGTCTGTACAAGATATTTTGTTTTCTTTTCATATCTTAAAATCAAGATATTTTTAAAAGAAACAAGTCACTCTATGCCTGTTCTTTTTTCTTTTTTTTTCTTTTTTTTAACAACAGCTTGCTTTTAGTGTGCAAAACTCCCTACATGGGTTTGACCCATGAAAAAACATAAACCACAAAAACACCACAAAAGCCGATGTCCTAAAAAAGCTGTTGCTGAAATTCTACAAAGGTGCACCACAGGACACATATCAAACGACTGTCTTTCCAAATGTAACCACGTTTTCTCTCTCTGTTCTTTTTTTATTTTCTTCTTCAGACTGCAGGGGGGACTTTGAGCATTCCAATAATGGAGTCATTCAGAGAAGAAAAATCTGTTTACATGTGCTTTCACCAATGCAAACATGCACTCTGACAATCGCTGCAGCTTTCTGTGAACCACAGCATCATATTTTTCAAACTAATTGAATCCCATTACGCAAAAACGTCACGGCTGGCTTTGGTACTGTGAACATAAAGCAAAAGGATCAGTAACGATATGGGAGCAATGCACACAGAAACAAGTGAAGAAATATTCATCTGTTATACGATAAGTGCCATCATTCTGCTGTCGATTTTGTTGCGTTGAGAACAATTGCTTTTCGTGCTTTTTTTTAAATGAATCTAATGTTCTAAATGATTTAGTGATTTCAGTTAAAATAAACAACAAATACAAGTAAAATATCCAAATTATTAATAATTATTATTTTAACAAAACGATTTTAATGTTGCACATCCTTTCACGTCACGATAAAGGCAATTGCTTTCACTGTTTTGTCAGAGTTCCAGTTAAAATAGAAATGTTAATTAATGGAAGTCTCCTGAAGACAAGACTTTATGTCCAACAGAGACCTGCTACTGGAATATATTTTTACAACTCTTGTTAAGTAAATGGAAAATATATATAAGAGATAAAGAATAAAGAAAGTAGACATGACAGCTGTAAGACAGCTTTAGTATTTTATTGTTGGGGTTTTCACTTTTTGTTAGCCATGCCTTCTAAACAGGAACTAATCATCTGTTTGTTTCAAGAAAAGCAACAATTTACAATGATCATTTTAATTTAGTTTTTTTTTTTTTTCAAAATGTAATAAATGCACTTAACATTATACATTTCCTTGTATATATAACAAAGGTTGTAAGCTCAATCATCCAGGTAGATAACAAAAAAGTTTACAAACTAATCTTTACAAACAAAAAAATAGTTACAAACAAAAAAGGTTAAATCGTGCCATCTGGACCAGTTTCTTGAAGTGAGAAATGTTTTGTCCCCCATCCAGAGGATTTTGTCAGTCTGCGGCCTGCCAACCAGATCTGTCCCATAGGTAGTCATTGACTGACTAAGTCCTCTGGATGGGGATGAAACATTTCTCATTTAAAGAAACTGGTCCAGATGACACAGATTAACTTTTTTCAGTCAGTATTGTCAGTATTGTATGTCAGTATTTTTTTAAACCTACTTTTACTTTCTGTGCTGCCCATGTCCAGCAGTCACTGTGAGAGAGACAGGGGACAACCTGGACTGGTCACAAGTCACAGGGACACTGGTCAGAGGGACAAATAGAGACAAACGTTTCGCTCATCAGGACAATTAGGAGTTATAATTTAATCTAACATACATGCTTTTTGGTCTGTGGGAGGAAACTGGCACATGGAGAACATGCAAACTCAACAGAGAAAGGCCCAAGGCTGGGAAATGATCTTGTGATATGTGATCTTCTCACTGACAGGTGGCGTCTCTAACCACTATGCCACTGTGCCACCAACATTATGCATATGTAGTACTTAACTGTACTTCCTTAGATAGAGAACTTTACTAATTGGCTTTTCTATGTATGTGAATGTTTCTGTAAAATGCCCTGAAACAAATTTGTTGTGAATTGGTGCTTTATAAATAAACTGAATTTAACTGAATTGTGCAAAGAACAAAAAACTTTAACTTTGAAAGTAGGCCAGTTATTTAGACAAAACAATGGCCTTTTAAGACAAATAGTTTTGAGTTTTGCCAAGTTCACATATTCTATAATGGCACTGGAAATTATATTTAGTTGATTTTGTTTCGTCAGTTTTGTTGGACCAAGAAATAATAAATATATGGCTGTAATTTTTTTTGTTTTGTTTTCTTTCAGCTCCTCTTCTCTTTAGTGGTCTCCTCAGAGAACCCTCAGGTTTCCTCTCACAGACCAAAAACATGCATGTTAGGCTGATTTTATTTTATTATTTTCTTTCAGCTTCTCCGTTATTCAGGGGGCCCCACAGCGAACTACCTCACATGAAGATTTGGCAATTGTTTTTACGTCAGATGCCCTTCCTGATACAACCACAGACCACCGAGCTACCACGGCCCTCTGTGTGGAGCAGAGAGCCGCCAGCTAGGGCGCCCAGGGGAGCAGATGGTGGGGTTAAGGACATTGCTCAAGGACGCAGAGTGAGGCAAATGAGGGTGGAGACAGGTGTGGGTGCTTCATCTTTCCCACCCACATTGATGATGTTGTCAGTCTGCGGAGCCAGAGAGCTTCATATCACCGGCCCACCTTCTCTAACCTCTACTGATTGGTAACTCTTAAATTGTTTCTAGGTGCGAGTGAGAGAGTGAATGGTTGTTTGTCACGTTTGTCTCTATGTGTCCCTGTGATGGACTGGAGACCTGTCCAGGGTGTCCCCTGCCTGTTGACAGTGACAGTGACAGTTGGATATGGGCACCAGTGATCCTCATTACCCAAAAAGGAAGAAGTGGGTAAAAGAAAATGGATGGATGTATATGTTACATTATAGCTTTTTCTCAGAATCACTTGCACGTACTCTGTTTCGGGATCCTGTTCAGTTGTTTGTTTGTTGAAGATCTTGGAACGCACCAAGTCAATATTTATTAGGAGCCCAACCACGGAGACCAGTGTTTTATTGAAGAAATCACTCACATGCCACATAGTGCTCTTATTTGCTTGTTGCAATTATCCCAACTCGGCAGTGTTGATTTTGTATTTAACACATGCAATGCACAAAAAACAAAGCCCTAGTGCCATTTCTCACGTGCACGTGGGGATCTTTACCCCCCTACGTACTTAAACAAACATACCACACTGTCACTGGAAAGACTGAATGTGGTCAAGCTGCTCGGTTCGACTTTCATCAGCTCCTACAGGCTGATCAGGTTGTTAGTGCTCAGCTGGCTGAATAAATTTAATCAGCCATAGTTGCTTAGCAACCAGAACCATGTATATTTGTTTTGGTGTAACAACCATGTCAAAAATGTCAGACCAGAACTGAGTGATTTTTGAAAGGTATATGTAGCATTCTGATGCATTATCAAATCATTCATTTATTTTTAAAAAAAGAGAGTAATATTAAGGTGGTCCTATCTATTCTTTCTTTCTCAGAAACACTCTGAACTGTCCATGTGCAAGAGATGAGGAATTTATTTCTGGGAAGGAACAGTATATAGGCCAGTTTTATGGTGCTGTCCTTGAAGTTATCTACAATGAATAAGTTAAAAGTAGTATCATCTTGACCCCTTCTTTTTTATTTCAAATTTTAAGTCCAAATAAATATGTTTACAGGCTACACTCTGGTACAAAAATTATGCTGATGTTCATATTTAAAATATATTTGCCTCCTAAGTAAAGTAATATAAAAATGTATATGCTGTTAAAGAAAGTGCTGCTAGTCACTCACATACTCTTCACATGGAGAGTTAAGACGATGAAAATGTTAAATTATGTGAAAGGGTTTTGATGATCCGATCATTGTGGTTTTGGAACATTTTCAATTGTATCACACTGTTTTCCAAATGTACAATTTTGATAAACATGTTCAGTTTCTGAGGATTTTCTATAAGGAATGGATAAGAACAATGCTATGGTATTTCTAAATCTTGTAATTTACCCATGGTAAATAAGTAAGCACGTAAGTAAGCAAATAAAGTAAATGGTAACTGCACTTATATAGTGCTTTTCTATCTTATCAAGATACTCAAAGATATTTAAACCACAATCTGTGTCCTCATTTACCCGTTCATACAGCGCTCTACTAGATCTGTACAAAGAATAATCAGTGCTTTATCACATTCATACACCAATGGGACACACATCGGAGGCAATGAGAGGTTCAGTGTCTTGCCCCAGGACACTTGGGCATGTGACTGCTGGTGGAATCGAACCCCCAACTCTTGCATTAGAGGACGACTGATCTAACCACTCAGCCACAGATGCCCCAGTAGTAAGTAAGTAATAAGTAACTAAGTAAGTAAATAAGTAAGTAAGTATAAGTAAGTAAATCAGTAAATAAAGTAAGTAAATAAATTAAACAAGAATGTAAGGAAATAAAGTAAGTATGTAAGAAAATAAGTAAGTTAAGTAAGTAAATAAAGTAATTAAGTAAGCAACACAGAATGCTTGTGCTTAAAACCTGAACTCGGTTCAAATTGAGTTACAGAGACTCCATCCAGGACATTAATTAAGACATATCTGTCTTTCACACGCATGCCCAACAGAAACACAACACAAATTTAAAATGTATTTGTGTCCTCCATCCTGGAGCGAAGAGGAGGAAACAGATAAACCCTCCATCCATTCCGGTCATCTGTCTGTTCGTCTGTGAGTATTGTGAGCTGGATAACTTGAACAACGTGCGAGGTACTGACTTCCATTGAGCTGCATTGCTACGCCCAGGCCAAAGAAAGGTTTCTTTCAAAAATTGGGTTGTCATGTCAAAATCCAAGATGGCTGCCACTTTTTATATACAGTATATGTAAACTGGCCACCCCAATCATTTGAGGAAACTATGCTTTTATAATTGCTCAAAATTAAAGTTTACTCAAACAATTGGGGCGACTGAAGATTAATCTATGGTGACCAATGCCACCAATGTCCATCCCCTGGCTCCTCCACTGCACCTGGTAGTGAATAAAATTGCTCCCCCCACTCACTAGGATCTGTCACTCTGTCCGGCTTCAGAGAAGCAAAATAAATAAATAAATAAATAAAAATTACCTTTATTTTTATATACATATACACACCTACCCACTTAAATAACTTGAGCTAAAATCATTAAGGTTTTCTTGCATTCTCTGTCCAGAAAAAACAATCAAATCTCAAAAAACTACAAACATTTACTCTTCAAATCCCCTAGGGACGGTGGACATCAGTGCACCACTTGTTTACATGGGATCATGTGGAAAAACGTGTGACATCATGAACATGTAGAAAAGTTTCCAAAACCACATTTTAATGTGCAAAATATATTTCACGTGTTGCACCAGTGGCACCATGATCCTATGGCATTTGCAGTTTAAACAAAGTTTATAGTTATTTATAGAGCGTTACTGTATTTCTGTACAAACAATTCTCCTAGATGGACTCCTAGAATCCATGTTGTGTTTTAAAAAAAAAAATCAAGATGCATGACAATTTATCAGACAGTTATCGAAGAAAGATCAAGTATTTGAAAATTGCTGTAGGAATGACATTTCAACTAGCTATTTTAAATGTGTTATTTATGGTCGTATGTGGCCTCTCCTGGCATGCAAGCTGCAGTAAATGTTGAAGCAATGTGATAGAAAGCAGTCTTGAAGACAACAAACAAAAGTTGAGCCCATAAAATATTCATGTAACAGAATCAAAGAGGCTCATCCTGCTTACTGATGAGTTTGGGGCAAGTTAATCTTACATGTATGCTGACTAAATAGATCCAACTCTTTGTTTTGTTCTCAAGCCTCGCTCATCAGAGAACGAGTGTTCAAATTTATTCTGACATTCTGAAGCTGGTTTACAGAAGAGCCGCCTGGTGGTGGAACATGCTGGTTCTGGGCAGCGTCAGGGTGAAGAAACAGAAAGGAGTTTTACCTCTAGGAGTAAATCAGTATTAAAACACAAACTGATCGTAATTCTCCGATCCTGTTGTGTGCCGATCTGAGTTTTAACTTCATATTTCCCTTCAGATGCAATACTAACGATAAAATGTGTGTCAGGCCGCCACAATTTCTTGCCTAAAAATCATCGTAGATCATCCATCGGTCCAGCAGCCATCCTTTTAACCTGTTGGAGAATGTGATGTTCACAATCAGAATCTTTTTTTTTTTTATCACTCTTTAAAATGAACTATAAGAACTGAGTCACATACAAATGAGTCATTCCTTTGTTGAGAGTACTTCATGTTTGTCTCCTCAGATGCATACACACACACACACACACGCGCGCGCGCACGCACACCACATGCACACACTCCTCTTTTGCTTTTCCACTGAGACAGAGGAGAGCAGGCAAAGAAGAATGCAGCAGTTGTATATGTGGAACAAGTGAAGGGAAGAGGAGGAGCGTTGCGCTCGCACATGGAATGTGACTGTGTCTGGCCTTCATCACTGTGTGTGGCTGTACATAGTTGACTTCACTAGCCATTCAAATTGGAACGGCTCTTTGAAAGGAGTGGGTTCTTGTTTCCTTTCAAAAAAATCTCCCATCTTTAATACTTGTTTCATCCTGTTCATGGGGCTGGTTCTTTTCTCCAGCAGTCAGCAGACTTCATGCAGGTTACACCCTGAACAGGTTTCCCAGTTATTTATTGAGTGACAGTGTGTATGGTTGCTTGTCTCGTTTGTCTCTTCGACCTTGTGATGGACTGGTAGCCTGTTGAAGGTGCATCCAGCCCCTTATCCAATGACCAATGATCCTGCACAGAATACGTTTCTCAAAAAAGAATAAAAAAAAAAAAAAAAGATGAATATTTATTTTTAGACTCTCTCTACTTTTGGAGTTGTATTTCAAGTTACTTTGTGTTTGCTTTCATTTTCCATACATGCTTAGTGCTGTTTAGGGACATGGTGTCTATCACAGCAAATGACAGGGGAGGGGTGGGGTACACCATAAACAGACCACTGATCCATTAAAGGTCTAACACAAAAGCACAGCACCGTGCATCCACAAAATGATACCCTGGCTAATTTAGGACACTTATTAACATGCATGTTTTAAGACTGCTGGAGGAAACCCGAGTTTCTAGAGAAAAGCCACATATTAACGAAAAGAATGCATATAAAAACTGTCTCCATGATGTTGGGGACATAGTACGGTATAAACTGCTGCAGCACCATGCATCCCTTCAACTAATAGGATCAAGGTATTTAAACCTAAACTATTTTTATTGGGGGTATTTCTTCCAGATGTTTGTATTTGTTTTTAAATAGCGGTCCAGTCATTTTGTTTTTAACCTTTTATTTTACAATATCCTGAATGAATGGGGACCTACAACAACATGTACAGTATTTGTTTTATTATTTTTAATTTAGGTGCTAATGTGTGTTGTCTTTTCCATTGAAAATGTAGCAACATGGGTAATCTGGCTGTATTACCTATTTCATGATGTATATTCAGAACAGATATGTGCTCAGACAGGTGACTTATTCACTTATAATTAACTATTAAGTGTTTATATGAGAAAAGCTCATTTAAATAACACTTATTGTTTTATGAATGCTCTTCGTAAAAGCCAATAGGCATTTCCGGTATTCATAAACAATGAGTATCAGGAAGATGAGGTAATGTGTTCTGATGCTTTGAGTTATCAAAATTGAAGCAAGTTTTAATATTTTTTCTAATCTTTTTATTCCTTTTTGTTGTTGTTGTTGTGGATTTTTAAATGTAGTGCTTAAGAAGTTTTAATTGGTTTGGTTGGTCTCCATAACCCCCACTAGCAGTCCCAGGTATCGACACTCCCATTCTTTGGACTGCCAGACTTTGTTTTACACCAGATTTTCAGGGTAAAGAAACAAAGAATCGACGCCAAGTATGCTGCTGGTTATGAATGAGCACTGGAACAATTGTGATATATTTTTTTAATGCTCCTATCCTAGCCTGCAGATTGCTACTTTTTTTTGTTGCAAATTAAAATATTTGCTGTGCAGTTGCATCATTTAACTCAGTTGGTGTGAAGACAGCAGTAAACGGTCATTAATAGCATGAAAAAGCTATGTTTTACCTGTGAATGAATATCAGCAGGGGTCTGGCTTCATTTCAGGAGAAAATTTTAGTGTCTTTTCTCTTCTGTATCTGGGGAACGTGAGCATATTACATGTCTTTATCAAACTGACAGCAGCTACGGCCTTTGTCTCAAGTTTCCACACTGAGTTATGACCTCATCATCACGTTTGTACAAAAGGGAAAAATTAAATTAGTTAGAGTAATGAACCTAGGTGCTTTTCATAAGAAATTCTTCCGCTCATTGTTCCCCGAGTTGTTTAAGGGAGTAATCTGCTGCACATACTCGGGTATCACTTAAATCCAGGCCATCACGGAAAGCTGCCAGGGGTCTGCCTTTTTAAACGTGACTTCTCACGGGGGTCCTAGAGCAAAGATGAAAAGCATGTTGAACGGTGTGGGAGATGGGTGAAGGGGAGGTATGAAAGGAGAAGGGAGTGCAATACATCAAATTAACAAATTTGCTTTCCTTTTCCCGGTAGGCGATGGAGTAAATTCTCTGGTACTTAAAGCGGTATTGAACTGACAAGAAAGGAGACAGGGAGGAGTCAGATGGTAGAAGTTCTTGGTAAGACAGTTATGCGAGATTGAATGAATGTGTAATTAACAACACTCTTACTCCTAATTAAAACCTCTTAGCTTTCTCCTCACAAGGTTGCAGCAGCTGGTAAAGACAAGGCCCTCACTGTGAGATGAGAGACATAAATTTTATGTCAGTGAAGCAAGGCAGCACCTGGTTATGCCCACACCTGTCAGTGTTGGCATCATAGCTCATCCTGTCAATGAATTACCATCCTCTAGGGCTAAGAGTGGAAAAAAAAAAAAGCTAGACACTTTCATCCCAGAAATAAAATCCCTGGTGGCATAAAGGTGGTACTACATATCCATTTTCAAAATTAAATATATCGTTTGGTTCGTCGTGGCAGACACCTGCCTCCTCTAGTAAAAATGTCACACTCCAGAGCTAAGAGATTTCCCCTAGGAACAACATCACAGTATTGCCTTGTAACTATAACTTAATATCATGTCAAAATCTCTCGAGGATGACGGTAAAGCTACAGAAAAGGGGAAAACAAGAGCAACTCAAACGCTCGAAGAAACAGATGGAGGCCAGAAGCAGGTGGAAGAAAAGGAGAGAGATGCACCATAAGGGAGTGTGTGTGTGTGTGTGTGTGTGTGTGTGTGTGTGTGTGTGTGTGTGTGTGTGTGTGTGTGTGTGTGTGTGGTGGGGGGGACTCAACATGCACAGTGAAACAGAACTCCCCCAGATAATAACAGCAACGTGGGAACAATAAAAGCCTATCAAGTCATTTAAAAAAAACAATAGGAAACAACATGGGAATGCCTTTTAGCATTAAATTTTGATGTTAGTTCAATAAATGATTTTGTTGTCTTTTATAAAAGTCTCTTTAACCGGGGCGAGGATAGTCCTGTGGGACGTGCATATGGTAGATGCTTTTTTTTTTCCTGAGAGCTCACTGATACTCTTGCTAAATTGTCTATTCTTCTGGCTCTGCCTTTCTCCTTCCAGTAAAAAAAATAAATAAATAAAAAAAAATCCTGCAAACCGATTGGCTTTCATGGTCCTCCTTAATTTTATTACGTCTTCAGCACAGTTGGCTTCATCAGCTTCTCTACCAAACGCCTGAAAGTCTTTCTCTGTGGAAATAATTACATACAATCAGTGATGACATATTGATGCGCTGATGTTGTGATTGGACGATAATTATATCTGTTGTTCACATTAATGGTACACTTTCACCCAGAGTGACTCTGGGCTGCATGGATAACTTTGAGTGAGTCTGATTGTGGCTGTGAGTGAGGCTGAGTGGCTGGCAGCAGCAGGAGACGTGTGACAGTTGATGAACACCTGACTCAGAGGCATCATCTGCTCAACTCTTTAGACCCGTTCATAATTGGTGTCTCGGTTACTCTAGCCTAACTGATTGATGTTTGTTTGTTTTTTTTTACGAAAGAAAGAGAAAAGTTGATCACGGAGGCTATTTTAACAATGCAAGTGCAGTTAAAATTGTAGGGGAAAAATGATTCAAGCATTAAAACAAGCTGTCATTTCTGAGCTACTTCGTAGTATGATGAATTCCCTCTGTGGACACCTCGATCACCTAAGTTGTCTGAGTAAGACACACTTGATCACTGTCAGGGAAGCTGAAGATGGTCACCGATTGCTGTCTGGGCACAGAACTCTCAGTCTCCCATTCTCTCTCTTTTTTCTCCCATCGCACAGGCATACTCATTTGTGTCAATCTGCCTGCGTTGCAGACTGAAGGTAAAGAAAGAAAGCTTTAGAAAATGAAAATATAGGAAGCTATAAGAAGAAAATGATCTGGGAAATAGTATAGAACAAAGTTTTTGCTGAAGTTTAAGAGCTAACGCAAACGTGATTGCTTTAATAACATCTTGGGTCAGCTGCACCCCGGTGTGAAGGGCCGTCCAGACCAAAAAATGATAACAGCATTGCTGTGCTCTGAACCCCATTCATTTCTGTTGCATGAGCTGTGCAACAAGGATTTTGGACTGCAGCTGACAAATACTCTCACAGCCAATAGATATGATGGTACCTATCAAACTGCTCCCTACTGAGCCAAAAGTGGCCATCACTGTGGAAACTGAGCTCCTTCACAAGCTTGACTTTCCAACATTTTTCTGTGAATCATAGCTTCTCGTGCACTTCTTCCCTTGCTGTTTTACTTTCTCCTTCTCACAAGAAGGGTTTGTGCTAGCGCTTGCTTTTTATCTATACATTTGCATTATTATCGCCGACAGCACTGGATGTGAAGCAGGAGCTTGCTGCTCGGCAAAAATATTGTCAGCTTGTTGTTTGGAAAACCTCCCCTATTTTGTGCTACACTCCGCTACACTTCACAGTGATGTAGAGGCAGAGTTCAGTGCATGTCACTTCCCGTCTGAAATGGCCATTAGGCCCAACATTCAACTCATTACTCCAGTTTCAGTTCAGTAGCTGGCGATAATGCACTGACAAGCTGTTTTGTCAAGCGTCAGTTCAAAAGAAAAGAAGTTTCAGAGGTCTGATGCAAATTGTGTATCTTTGTCATCTTTGAGGCATACATTTTACAATTGTAGATGATGGCTTTTTTTTTTTTCAAAACATGCAGTTATGTCGTCCATTTCTATTTGTCTGGCGTTTGGTGTTACCATTTACATAGCAGGGGGTTATGATGATTTTGTTATACAGTAATCCTAATTCTGGAAAATTTAGAATATTGTGTATAATTTGATTACTGATTATTTTATTATTTTATTCACAAAGAAACGCTGTAAACGTATGAAATGTTGAAACAAAAACATTGCACCACTTTTATTTTAGACATAATTGGGATAATTTTGAATTTATAATAGCAACAATTTCAATTCAATTTAATTTCAAATTTCAAATCTGAAAACCTTTGATAGACGGGCAACAAATACTTGTAAAATTAAGTGGTATGAATAGGAAAAGGGCAGCACAGTGGCGCAACTGGTAGAGCTGCTGCCTCTCAGCGAGCAGGTCCCTGGTTCAAACCCCGGTCCAGGGGCCTTTCTGGGTGGAGTTTGCATGTTCTCTCCATGCATGCGTGGGTTTTCTCCGGGTACTCCGGTTTCCTCCCACAGTCCAAAAACATGCATGTTAGGCTGATTGGTAACTCTAAATTGTCCCTAGGTGTGAGTGAGAGAGTGAATGGTTGTTTGTCTCTGTGTGGCCCTGTGATGGACTTGCGACCCGTCCAGGGTGTACCCCGCCCCTCGCACAGTGATTGCTGGACATGGGCACCAGCGACCCCCATGACCCAAAATGGAATAAGCGGGTAAAGAAAATGGATGGATGGATGGATGGATGGATGGAATAGGAAAAGGTTTGGGCAGCACATTGCAACTAATTAGGTTACGTGGCAAAAGGACTGGGTATAAAGAGAGCATTTTAGAGAGTCTGGATCTCCCAGAAGTAAAGATGGGCAGAAGTTTGCCAGTCTGCAAACAGTACATCTATAAATATTGGAATGATTTAAAAAAATATTAATGAAATTTCTTTGAATATTCCATCATCTACAGTTCTTAAAAATACTTCAAGAATCAAAATATATCTCTGTGCTCAGAGAAGAAGGCTGAAGGTCGATACTGGATGATTGTCACTTCTTTATAAACAGGCTTGAGCTCAGGAACACTTCCAAAAATTATTGGCTGTAAACATAGTTCAATGTGCCATCCACAAATATTGTTTAAAGCTCTATCAGGCAAAAAAGTAGCCATACATGACACTATCCAGAAACAACTTCATCTTCCCTGGATCAAAGATCATTTAAAATGAACCATAATGGAGTATTGTTCTGTGGTCAGACATGTGTCAGTTTAAAAATCATTTGGAAACTAAAAAACTCTACATCCTCTTCATTAAACAGAAGAGGAATCATTCAGCCTGTTATCAGTGCTGAGTTTAAAAGTCTGCTTCTCATGGATGGAATAAGGCGTTAGGTGCAAAAATGCCAGTGGCACAGAAAGCTTACACATCTGGAAAGGCATCATCCGTACATCTGACACAGTATCCCAGATTTTAGGGAATTAAGGTTGTATAAGGCATCTGCAGCGTGGGATGCTTAAGGTGACAAATTTGTTGCACACACCTCATGATTAAATGCATGTAAACCATTCAGACTTCAGAGATGATAATATGCCTCCACAGTCATGTTATTGTTTTTATTTATGCAAAACACTCAGATTAAAGGCGGAGATAAATGTAGTTTTATGTCACATGTACAAACCCAAACTTAGTCTAGCAATATAAACATAACATTAATATACAGGACTAGCACAAAGATGATGATTCAGAATCTCATTTAGACAAATAATTTTTATCAAGGTTTGAAAATAAACACGTTTTAGAAAGAAGTGCTCAAGAGGTGCATGTAAATGTTCAAGCAAGCTTTTGGTTTCCAACAGAGCTCTAAAATAAAAGTTGTTTTTTTTTCACAAACTCCTCACAGATGATCTGGTCAACACAAAACTGATCGTCTTTGAAAGCTGTGAAGAACAAGTGAGTCATAATGAAGTCTATTGTCTACATTTATCTTTGCAGGTGTCCTGAGTAGAAGTAATTAGTCATTCAGCTTCACTGAGCTGTTTGATATAATTGTTTGTGCCACATTGAACATGTTCAACAGAAAGAAAAGAAGAAAGGTGAGATAAGCAATACAAAGATTTCATAGCATTGTCAAGATAAGAATGACACAACCATATCCAAACAGCCAAACGCTCCTTTGTCTACTGCTGGACGTCATATTAGAGCTTATAGAGAGCATTTTAGAGAGCTGGGACCTTGGGCACACAATTTCGTTCCACCTCATGTACCACATGTGATGCAAATGACAATAAAGAACCTTGAACTTGAACTTACGGATTACAGTCAACATGTGGATATCTGACTGAAAAAAGTAAAATTGAGCAATTAATCAAATTAAATGAAAGAATAATTTGCGTTTAATGTTTGAATATTTACATCAAGGTTATGACACCAAGAACAATCATGTCAGCTCCCCAACCTTGTCTGACACCAGACTCACATAGTAACTGATCTTGACTCTACTGATGGTGGGTCCACTTTGAGGTGGTATCCTGTGGCTTTTTTAGCCCAGAAAACAAGGCTCAACCACCAGTTTCTCACTGGTGAGCTACACCTCAGACTTGGTTTCAGGAATCTTGCTTCCGGGCAAGTTATCCTGTTTTGTGTGGTCTTCTATCATTAAAGTTTTGAAATCATTGTCCCATCCCTTGAGGCCAAAAATGGAAGACCCAACCATAACAACATAGCTCTCAGGATCTGGGAGGTAGTCAACTCCATCCACCATGTTCAGAGTCAGAGTCAGAGTCAGAGTTTCTTTATTGTCATTCGCACCT
>NC_056499.1:10908784-10943514 GCF_014905685.2 Nematolebias whitei | reverse complement strand
TGTCCAGGTGACCTGACTGAAAAATGTTGGATTGTATACCTGGATTATTGATCATGGACTTTGTTGTTATTAAATGTAGCATTTTCATTAGGAGTTCCACATTTTTTAAGTAAAATGTTTTTATTAAAACTTTTTTCAGAAGCTGACATGACTATTTTGCAGATTTTTTGTAGGTAGTCACCTTTTACATATTTTTATTGCCACCTCATGCATAAAATAACTTGATATCTACATTGAGAAAAAAAATATTATGTGTTTTCACAGTTATTCTATAAGTGTATTTGCTACAGTGTATAGCATTAAGGATTTGGAGATGGTTAGATACATTTTACTTTTAAAATCAGTTGGTTGATTGATCTCAATAAGCCTAATTTATTTATTTTAGTTTTAAAAAAAGACAACAAGAACACAGATTTAAAGACAAATACCACCACAAACAATAATAAATAATTAAAAGTTAAAGTGTGTAACGTTTAATTTTGTTGTTGTCGTGATGAAATGGTCATTGTTGTGGTACGTTCTTGACTGTGTTGGTTTGATCTAATGAATGCAAACATAAATTTACTGTTTTCAACCATAATTACACAATTCTGTTTGCTGTTGTGGTGTATTAAAATATATGAAATGCCTCGTAAATGAACTTGCACATGTCCTGCACTATTCAATATGCTAGAACATTTATTATTATTACTATTATTATTATTATTATTATTCTTTATCTATCTGCACTGAAGAAAGCAGTTAAATTCACAGATAAAGCAAAGGCTTCATCATCTGGAGACATTAAACTGTCCCTGAGTAGAAGCGTTTCCACTGGCAGTTCTCAGCTGATATGAGCCGTCTTTACCTGTGCAGAGAAACAAGCCTCAGATTTGATAAAGGCTGTTTTCACAGCTGAGCATCAGAGAATTTTTGGAGGTTGCGCTGAGAGTTTGGTCCAGACTTAATCTGGAATTGCTGCTCGTGGATGCATCTCACTGAGGGGCGTTCTCCAACAGGTTTGTGCTCCCACAACAAAAACGTGTCTGAGTGGAGTGAACAGGAGGAAGAAAGATTGTGCAAAAACATTCACAAGTTCCCGACTAACGTGGAACATGTAATTCAAATTTAATAGATTGTAAAAGATAAAAAAATAATAAACAATGAGTGAAAAGATTTGTCTAAGCGTCATATTTGAGAACTGACAACTTTGAACTAGATTACAGATTTTCCTGCCAAAAACTGTATAAACTCAGGTAACCCCATAGTGGTCACCAATACTGACCAGTCAAATCCACACAATTAAACTCACACTCAATTATTACACTTGTGTAATCAAAATTATATAAATATATTTATTATAAATTTGTAAAAAGGATTGATTCATCCTATAGTTCAGTGAGCAAAACTTTTCCGCCGGCTCAGCTCGTCCCCTTGTCCTTAAAATATAACCCCTCTCTAAAGTTCCCTTGACCTACTTCCTGTCTTATGAATGCTGACATGTGCTGCACACAAGTGAGACACAATGACAGGACGTGTTTACTTCTCCCCGAACATCTGTTCAAATATCCTGTTAGAAGGAGCATCAAGGGACCGATGGACTCTTTCATCACATTTATTGAGGTTTAAATGCCTTTGGTGGTGTTTAAAATTCTGTATCCCAAATGAAGGACTGTTTTATTTTAGGTCACGATCAAAATATATTTACAAGAAAAAAATAGTTTTCTTCGTTTCTTTATGACTATTTCTTGATTGTCAGCTTTACTTTACTTAGATGATATAGATAGATAGATAATATATTTAAATATATAAAGTGCACGAGATCATTAAAGAACTAAATAGAAATGCTGTGCTTGCCAAGCATGTACAGTTCATTTCAGTTTATTTATATAAAAAGGCTTCTCAAGTTCATGTTCAAGAAGTTAAATAATCTTTTTTTTTTATTTTAACCCCCAGGGACAATTTGTTTTCCTACAAGTACTGAAAAAACATTTAAAAAAAATATCATAAATAAATGAACAGCATATTAAAATCTCTACATTGTAATCAGAGCTGCTCGTTAAGAAGCCTGCTTGTTGTAAGAGAATGTCTATGTCTGCACCGTACAACAGAAATAATATAAGTTCAAACCATACGTTTACTTCAGATCCAGATTCAAATCAATTTATTTCCTAATAGAACGCATTACATTCACATGAGGTACAAAATATGTCTTATTTACAGAAAGTCAATGAAGAGAAGCTTAAACTAATATCAGAGTGTGGCAGCTGCATTTTCTTGCTGCTTGAATTTGTTTCAAAGCGTTTTAACCCCAGAAATGAGTGAAACTGTAAACGTTAAAAGAAGGAAAAGGATTTGTCGAGATGATGCGTATCGTTGATTTTCCTTCTTTTCCCTCCATCTGTTTATCGGCACAGTTCTCGTAAATATCTCAGTATGCTTTGTGTATTTTGTTGCAGCTCTTGAATAAGCGCTAATCAAAATGTGATGATGCAACGGAAAAGTTTTCAGACCAGCGGAGAGAAGTCCTGCAACAAACACTCTCGAGCGTCCCCTTTCACAATTCTTAGATTGATGAAAATAAAGTGCAGTGGGCTACTCTTCTGGTGGCCAGATGGATAGCACCTTGACAAACAAAGAAAACAGACAGACTGTCGCCTCACACTGAAGTGGAGAAAAGAGGAGACAGACTATCTCCACGCATATTGATGCCAGCCAGTCACACTGGCCTAGGTTTGATTGAATAGGCACACAATGGGAAAAGGCAGGCTACTTTTCATGTTCAGCCATCAATCAGTGCAGCAGACTGCAGCTTTCTCAGCTTTGTTTGCGTGTCAATTAGTTGTCGTGGTTTTGGTTGCAAGATGAATTTCAGATGGTTCTGTTTTTCATGCGGCGAGCAGCACATAATGTACAGCTGTGGGACCAATCAACTGCTTCAAATCTGAGCGGTTTAGATTAATGGTCAAAAAAGGCTGACTGGTTCAGTGTTTTTGTAAATAATTATGAATCGTGCGTTGCAGCCTAAGATTTCCTTCAGTAATGCTCACAGTGCTGAAAAGCATTTATCTTCGCTCACGAAGGAGTTGATTCAAAGCGGCGTCTGCTGAGTTTTGTGGAAAACCTGTGTGAACTTTTCGAAGAATTCAGTTTCAAACAAGCTGACGGATAATCACTAGTTTGTTTTGATCCCAGAAATAAAACATATGCATCGAAAAACATACATTCATTACTAAATGGAGCAAAAAAATCATCTGACTGATGCTAACCAAAGGATTTAGATGATTTTTATTGGGGGGGTTTTACCCGTTTTTCATTTGACTTTAAAAAAAAAATGCCTGACAGAACATTTCTGCAACATGTTTCTGCTTGTTTAAATATACTGTATGTGGTACTACTGAGCAAACCTTGTTCTGCTCCTATGCATGTTTAATATGTGAGGAAGTCCTTTGGTTCTCTAATCATTTTTCTTTCAGTTCTATAATACGAAGATCTGGTTGAACTGTTTTTCGGCACAGAAGAAGAAGTAACAAACAACATACAAGAAGAACTGGGTTAATATCCTGAGTGGTCTTAAAAATCAGATCTTTTTTTAGACTTGGTCCTTTTTTAGACGGCAGTTCTTAATTTAACTGCTACTACAGCAGAGAAAACAGCCCAGTTTGTTCTTGTGAATCAATCTAAACTTTTTTCTATGATGAATTTAATTATTAACAAAAGGAATAGCTACTAAATACAAGCAAACTACAACTAACAGACCAACACAAGCTAATGGCTCTCCATACTGGTGTTGGCAGCAGTTTGTGAAAACATGTTTGTTTTTATATTTCAGCTGGACCAGCAAAGTGCTTATGTTCACTACAGCCATAGATAAAGTTTACAAGCATGTATTCAAAAGGCAAGAAGAAGAAACACAGATTGAATGATTCCTCATGGGGAACTTTTGTGTCCATCCATCCTCTTTACCCGCTTCTTCTTTTGTTGGTGGGGTCATGGAGGTCACTGGTTGTGTGAGAGGTGGGGTACACCCTGGACAGGTCTCCAGTCCATCACAGGGTCACATAGAGACAAACATCCATCACTCTCTCACCTAGGGACAATTTAGTTACCAATCAGCCTAGTTTTTGGTCTGTGGGAGGAAACAGGAGTAGTCTACCTGGAGAAAACCCACCTATGTATTGAGGGAACATGAAACTCCACCCAGAAAGGCCCTCAGCCAGGATTTGAACCAGCAACCCTCTTGTTGAGAGGTGGCAGCTACTGCCTACCAAATGAGCCACCCAAGTTTTTGTCCTGGCTGATAAATGATCTCACAGTTCTCCTCAAAACAGCCATCGTGTTGTTCTTCTTCAGCTCGTGGTTTGACCATCAGTCTTCTTTAACGTTGTTTTTATGTTGCCACCATTATTCAGTTTAATTCAGTTAACTTATATAGCACCAAATCACAACAAAATCATCTCAGGGCACTGAACAGAAACATTCATATACATATATATTTAATTAGTAACTTTATGTATGTAAGGGAGGGCAGCCAGCAGATTGCACTGAGTCTTCATTTTGTCACTGTCTCCCATCCTGAGCAACCACAAGGCAACATTATTATTATTATTATTATTATTATTATTACATTATTTAAACTGCCTTTTTTAAATATTGGTTTAAATATTGGTTTGGTTGTGTAGGTTTTGGTTATGCTGTTTAATTAAAGAGTTACTCACACTAAGCATTTCTGCTGCTATGTATTTTACTGTAGTTTAGATTTTAGTTTTTTGGTAAATTATGGCACACCAGCCTTTAGAAATGTCTTCCCTACATTTTGACGAGGGCGATATTTGCCCAGTTTTAAACTTGTTGCATTTTAGATGATGTGGTATGCATACACACACAGGAGAGGTTGATTATTTTCTAATATTTGAGGCAAAATATATGAAGCTGTTTAAAAAAAAACATCAACTTGAAAAATATTGAACTCATTTTCTCTCATTCCAGGAGCTAATTTAGAATCCTGGAAATCAAGTCCATCCTCACGGCGCCACCTACAGGGAAGGCGAAAACAAAACTTCTGTTTGGGTGACAAGGCTAGATCGGAGCCAACCTTCACCAACAACCTGCACGTACCTCAAACCAAGTACATTTCTAAAAATACCAAGACACCAGGTGTCTTTCCTGCTGCAATTCTCAAACTGATTCAGTCTGGCACAGAAAAGGTCAAAAAAGAATTTGGTTTCAAACCATTACATTCTGAGCATTACTGAGATAAACACAGTGATCTGTAATAAAGCGAGCAAAAAACTGGCTAACATACTACAGCTATAAAATTAGCTTAATTATTAAATTACCACACATCATGTGAAATTTAAATTTATTCTGAAATAAAATTCACAAGAGCTTTTATTTTGAAATTTGTGGAGTGGAAGCGCAGAGGTTAGAGACGGTGGGCCTGTGATTGGAAGGTTGTCGGTTCAACTCCGTGGACAGACAACATCAAAACGTGGGTGGTAACGGTGCAACACCCACACCTGCCTCCACCCTCATTTGCTCCATCCTGGGCCCTTGAGCAAGGCCCTTAACCCCCATCATCTGCTCCCACACAGGTCTCTCTTGAAAATAAGTTATTGTGTCTCATTGAGACTATCTGTATAAATAAACATTAAATAAAAATATCTGGAATCCATTGCTGACCTTGGAGGAAAAAGGACTCGACACATTTCTCACCCAAAATATTCTCCCACGTTCAAGAGAATACGAAAACATTATATCAGATATTCTTTCTGAACAAATCGTGTGTGGTCTAAAATAGAATCTGGCTCTGCTGCTTATCCCAACAATCAGTGGGGGTAGGCTACAACCTGGACAGGTTGCAAATCCAACTGGAACATAAACATATTCATCCAGTCAGGACTGGTCTCTGCTACTTTCCTGTTTAGGGAAGAGGATGGCCTGGTAATAATCTGTGTTGACACTTCACAGTGGTTTTCCAATCAGGCCTCCAATTCTGGGGGAAGGCATGACCTTAACTGCTGCAAATCCTCCTGTGAACACCTACTGTTGTTTTCACTGCTCAAACAGGACTGATCCAGAAGGTGCACAACGTGAGCAATGTCCAAGTGAGTCAAAGGTCACAGCTAGGATTTATAAAATGCACAGCATAAAAGATTATCGACTGACCCCTAATATAATAATACAATTCACTATTTAATTTACCATAATATGTTACATTATTATTGTTTAGTGTACATCTTAGGTTATTATTTATTGTTTCTTTTTATACTTTATATTTTTGCTATTTTTGGGTGTAACTGGGACCTTGAGTACACAATTTTGTTCCACCTCATGTACCACATGTGATGCAAATGACAATAAAGTCACCTTGAACCTCAATATCTAATTTATATTAAAAAAAATATTGGTAGGACATTTTGCAAAAATTAAAAGCACAATTCATGAGTCAATAGATTTCTAATTGGCTCCTATAAGACACCAAACTGTGAAGAGCAAGTAAAACTTGTGGTTTTAAAATAATTAATTAATTTATTTATTTATGTATTTGGGGGGAGGGGGTAAATCAGTTCATCTAACAAAATCTTAATCCAGAAATACGCAACTATTCTGTTCAGTTTATTTCTAGAGCATCAAGTCGCAACAGAAGTCGTCTCAGGGCACTGAACAGAAACATTCATTTATATTATAAAAACCAATTAGTAAAAGTTCTCTATCTAATGAAGCAGCAAATTGCGTTGAATCTTCACTTCGTCACAGTCTCCCATCCTCAGCAAGCACAAAGGAGACAGTGGAAAGGCAAAACTCTCTTTTAACAGGAAGAAACCTGCAGCAGAACCAGGCTCAGGACCAACGGCCATCTGAGCCAACCTGCTGGGCTTTGAGAGGACAGGAAGTAGAAAAAACACAGAACGACAGGTCCAGTTGTACTTTCTATTGGAAGAAAGACAAAAACACATGTTAAGATATAAATAATTACAAATACAAACAGGTAGAGTAGAGCAACTAAAGACATCAGCAGAGTGAAGAAATGTGGTCAGTTTGTCTTCCAGTAGTCTAAGCCTATACAGCAGCATAACTAAGGGATAGCTCAGGAAACCCATGTTGACCGTAACTATAGGATTTATCAAAACGGAAAGACAGGGCAGCATGTTGGTGCAACTGGTAGAGCTGCTGCCTCCCAGCGAGCAGGTTACCCTGGTTCAAATCCTGGTCCAGGGGCCTTTCTGGGTCGAATTTGCATGTTCTTTCCATGCATGCATGGGTTTTCTCTGGATACTCCAGTTTCCTCCCACAGACCAAAAACATGCATGTTAGGCTGATTGGTAACTCTAAATTGTCCCTAGGTGGTTGTCTGTCTCCATGTGTCCCTGTGAAGGACTTGTGACATGTCCAAAGTGAAACCCACCTCTCGCACAGTGATGGCTGGACATGGGCACCAGTGACGCACACAACCCAAAAAGGAAGAAGCGGGTAAAAGATCATGGATGGATGGATGGATGGATGGATGGATGGATGGATGGATGGATGGATGGAAAACAGAAAGTATTAAAACCTAATCTTAAAAGTAGACAATGTGTCAGCCTCACATACAGAAACTGGACGTTGGTTCCACAAGAGAGGAGCCTTATAACTTAAAGCTCTGCCTCCCAATTTGCTTTTGGAAACTCTAGGAACCACAAGTAAACCTGCAGTCTAAGAGTGAAGCACTCTGCAAATTTGGCGTGGCTGAGTTTCACAGCTCAGAGGCTTTTTTTCCTGTTTACTTTTGAGATTAGTTTTAAAAAATCCATCAAAACAGATCAATATATATACAAAGGAGGTCCAAAAAATAATATAGGAATAAGAAATTTAGACAGTTGTGTAACATAAACAAGTGTTTACCATGATTGCCTGCTCTGCTCTGGACTCACCAGACAGAGAAAAGACAAATATAACAGACAAGTATATGATATTTTTATTTTTATAAGTATATAATTTAATGCACAGTTGAGAACTGACAGACAATTAAAAAAGTTAAACATGAAATACCTGGATTTCTCAGCTCTGCTGCCTATCCCAACAATCAGTGGGGCTGTGGAACAAACTGGACAGGTTACAAGTCCATCACAGGGCCAACACAAAGACACAGGAGACAAACAACCGTGCACACGCTCAGCTAAGGCCAAATTAGAATAAAAAATAAATCAAACCTGCATGTTTCTGACTCTTGGGAGGAAACCAGAGTACCCAGATAAAAAGCATCCATGCACAGAAATGCCGTGCAAACTCCAGTCAGAAAAGCCATCAAATCAGAGACCTACTGACGGCGAGGCAACAGTTCCAACCACTGCACCATCATGCAAGCGTGTACATTGTTCAAAGCTTTTTACGATAAACCCCTCGAGCACTGCTGGGCAAGAAATTCTGGAAACACAAATAAAAAGGTGTTTATAAAGAGTAACAAATTACACACTAAGCAGAGGAAAAGTAACCTAATGATCTGTCAAAAATCAAGGAAACCAGGCAGAATATGAACTGAGTGAAGGCCAGCTGGTAAAAAAAAAAGATGTGAAGCACAAACAGGGACCGAAAATAACACTGAACTTAGGGTATTAGGTTTTAATAATGGGAATATTACTAAAATATTATGGTTAATAAGCAATCATTTGTATTCTTTTTACCATAATGAACACAGCTTTAAAAAAAAAAGATTCTTAAACATGCTTTGCAAGCGACGGCAATAAGTCGTTTATCACTCACATGCTTCCAGCGAATGGTATACAGTATGTAGGCGTGTGAGCTTGTTTGTGTTGCTTTGACTGCTTGTAGGCATGTGCCAGTTCCAACTGATGGACTAATGCCTAATGTAAAACGAGAAGGTGGCAGAATAACATCCACAGGCATCCTTATCTCCCAGTTGTTTTTCTACTTGTATTACAGAACTAAATTGGCTTTTGTCCCCGCTCCATGGCCTTCAGCATGGCTGCAGCCAATAAGGAGCAATTTATGATTTAACTGTCCTCGGGCACAAAGCCAAAACATGTAAAACAGTTTGTTAACTCTTTTTTGTTGTTGTTGTTGAATGTGACCACCATTTATTTTTGCAATATTTTTTAATGACATTATTTGTGCAACTTTACCAACACTATGCGAGTCGTGTATTTCAAAGATTAGCTTTTTTAGTCACTTTACTACACTAGAAAAAGAGATAATAAATGAGTGCACGTGTTTGCTCCATAGTGAGCCAGATGAGGCAAAACAATTTAGCTAAATTTTAGCCTGACGTGAAGATCGGTCTTTAGGGGCGCAGGTGAAGTCTTCAAAACATCTGCTGCAAACCGTTAAAAGCTCCCTGTGCCTGAGTGAGGCTGAGGCTGTTTTAATGTCTTCTACATATTAAATAACTCATGTATGCAGTGAGCATCCACTTCATGAATGACACAAACATTTAAAATCCATGCGCATATGTGTTATACAGTATATCATAATGAATTATGTTTTTATTCTCCCGTTCTCTGGCTCAGTTTGTGCATTTTGTACTCGATGGAACAAATCTGTCAGCTTACATAAACTGAGCTAACAGGTATAAAAATTTTATGATGTTTTTAGGATTTTATCTCATACTAAAAACATGGATGGGGAGTTTAAATCTGAAGTGTGTGATGTACAGTATTTCTCTGGGTTTTATGAGGTTGCCTGAAAAAAAAAAAAAACCTTGAAAGTAAGAATTTAGTCTAAGAATTTTATTCAGATTTTTAAAGAATTATGAGGATGCAACAACAAAAAATAAATAAATAAAAACAGTAAAACTGCAGATGTAAATGACCTAACGTGATGGACTTGGGCTCTGTTGGCTTGACAATGTGAATACTTGCTTCTATATGAATCAGTTGATTATAGAGATAAAACGTTTAAATGCAGAAAAAAGATGGCTGACGTAGGTTGTCCAGAAATCTGCACTCTGCCTACCTCTGGGCTGCACGGTGGTGTATTCGTTTGCATTGTTGCCTCAAAGCAAGAAAGTTCCCAGCTCAAGTTTCAGCTCTGTGGAGTTTGTACTTCCTGTTTGTGCCGTAGGTGTTTTTGGGTAGTCATGCTTTCTCCCACAGCCCAGAAAACGCACATTAAGTGAGCTGGTCATTCTAAACAAACTTTTTGTGAGCATGCATATCATGCCATATTTGCAATTTGAGTGTTAACACCCACAGTATCATTGATCACATTCTCATAAACGAAGATTATTTTTACCAAAAACAACAGAATTAAATTTAAAAAGCTGCATTTGTTTAGCAAAAATGCAGTGTGGCTGCTGTGTGCAGTCACTTTGATGTTAATTGTTAAAGCAACAATTAGCAAAATATTGACTGAAAACTTAGAAAAACTAAACGCTAGCTAAAAGTAGCAAAAAGCTAGATTATAAAGTAGCAGAACAGTACAAATCAACAAAAGCGTAAGAGAAAACCAGAGCAAATACACGGAGTCAGATTCCAAAAAAATCTCAGGCGAGCTTGTCTGGGTAGCTCAGTCCTCACCTCCTTCTACAGGTGTGCAGTGAAGAGCACCCTGTGCTCCAGCATCAACGTGTGGCATGGAGGATGCACAGCTGCAGAAAGAAAAGCTTTGCAGAGAGTGGTGAAGGCTGCACAGAGAATGTTGAAGTCAACCTCCCCACCATCACAGACATCTACACCCCCAGATGCAGGAAGAGGGCCACCTGCATCATGAAGGACCCCACTCATCCAGCACTCACACCTTTTGCCCCACTCCCCTCAGGCAGGAGGTTGAGGAGCATTAAGTGTAGAACCACTAGACTGAGGAACAACTTCTACCCTGAGGCTGTTAGACTCATGAATCCCTAACCAGGAAAATCACTGATACAAAAAAAATTTAAAAATCACATCATGTTGATGCTGATCTGTTTCATGCTGCTGTGTTCATTCATGCTCATCTGCTCACACAGACTCATGTTGGTGCTGCTGTTGGGCGTATTGTTTTTGTACTACCAGTGCTTAGCGTATTTTTTAAAAATGTTTTTCTTATTTCATATCTTAGCTCTTAATACTGTTTTTCTGTTACATGTTATACTTTTGTTGGATGTAACTGGTACCCTGCGTACACAATTTCGTTCCACCACATGTACCACGTGGTGCGTATGACAAATAAAGAAACTTTGACTTTGTCAAAAAGAGTTACATTTTTGAAGCTTAAAGTAACAACAGGCTAGCTTAAAGCTAAAAAAAATAGCAGAACAATAGCTAAAAACTATGCATAGTTTAAGAGGACAAAAATATAGGAAGTTTGCTAAAGCACATTTGAAATAAAGCAAGGATTTTGAAAGAACTGGACATTTTTAGGTATTTCTATGGGGAAAATAATTTAAATAAAGGTAAATATTTTCTAAAGGGCAAAATGCATCTTATCCAAACCAAGTTTTGCATTTCAGATCAGAATATAAAGTAGACTGTTCTTATAAACTGTAAATATTGATTTAATACCAATCAAATGAACCACTACTTGAACCCTAAATGGTTTTGTTGATGATTTTTGTTACGGCTGAGCTGCCTGATTAAGTGAAGCGTTTAGCTCCTTGGTGTTACGGTAGTGATGGTGGTGATAATAGGCACATAGAGATAATAACACATACTCTTATGGAATAATGGCTGAGGTATTTGAGTACCCTGAAAAAGCCAGCTGATGAATTTTTAAATGTTAATCTTTGAAGAAGCAGCAGGAGTGCAGTCGTCAGTAAAAATGAGGGGCTGTCAGGAATCTGCAGCAGCATAATTAATTGTTGAGTCTTTGCAGTGGGCATGCATCTACTGAGACCCATTGCAGATATTATACAGCTGTTAACTTTTGAGCCAATTTAATTTTTTTCTCTTTTTCATCCCTTTATCACTCTCCGCCTCCACCTTTTTTTTTTTTTTACAACCTGTGTCGGTGTGTGAATGCATGTGAGTGTGTGTTTCTGTGTAATTAAGTGTACATATGTGCAGAGCAAACACGTGATGAAGAGCGTGAAGCCCTTGAGTATACGAGCCAGATGTTGCAACATGAATCTACAGTCGTATCGACAAAGAGCACTGTGGAGCAGTTTACACTCGCAAGGCTCTCTACAATCGCTTACAGATATTAATATAATGCTATTTTCATCTAGACTGGGGATTTTTATAACATTTAGAGCCGACCTTTGTAACCTAATTTAAATAGTCTTCAGTTGCATAATGAGCAAACGTATTATTTGCATACAATTTTCTATCACATTCAATATTATCATCCATTTGTTAGAAATGATCTTTTTAACTGTATCAGAGTTAAAGCTTTAATTTGCAATGATAATGATAAATTTATCTTTTTTTGTGTGAAAAAGCAATTAGGTTTTCTAATGTTTTAATTTTTTTCATTATTTTTTTGCAAAAGTAGAGTTTGACCTTATGAGCGCACACTGTACTGTTTTTGTATTACAGTCACACCCACTGTTTGTTTGCTCAGAATGAAATATTTCCATTTTTATTTTCGTAATTAACCCCGGCTGAGGCCTGAAGCTGCCCAAGTTAATGAAGTTGAGATTTCTGTGAAGGATTAATTAGAACTCAGATGGGGATGGGGTAGGAGGGCTGCTTGTATATGAGGCAGGAGAAGGGGGGATAAATAAACAATGTAATAAATGACGCAGCGCATGGTCTTTAATGCACAATTAAATTGGGATTGTCTTGGGATCAGTCAAAGCACACACAAGTTACTCTCCTAAGCTTACTTCATATATCATGCCTTCACTCTTAATGGTTAGAGCCAACCCAGGCAAGCCCCTTGGTGATGCCTAAATGCTATGTATAAACACACAGACAGATTTTGTGATGTCTCATTACCAAGTACCCTGATAAACCAGGACACACATGCAAATTCACCTGAGGGCTGAAGGGGGATAGCATCCAGTATTTTTTGCATAAGCATTCAATGTCAGAAAACTCCCACGATGAAAATGTAAGTCTTGCACAGTTTATAAATAAATACACAACGCTATGTTCTGTTCCTCAGTTTACCAATTTCGTAAAAGCCTATAAATCATAAAATCTACTCTTGGTTGTGTCTATAGCTGTGTTTCCTAAAATCCAAGCAAAACAGCAAGATACAGCAGCTAACACAGAGTAGGGGTGTAACGATAGATGTATTTACTTGACATGGTACAAACATCTTATATACAGGAACCAGAAAACTAATGTGTCATTCACAACTGATCATGTTTTGAGAGGAGGTGAACCCAGGGTGAAGACAAAAACTCAAAAATGCTTGAATTTAAAAGAACTCCAACTTTATTAAACTAAAAACAAAACAAAAAGCTGACGAGGCAGCACAAAATACTCACATGAAAAACTCAGGAGGACTCGAAGGTGAAAAACATGAATGGATGTAAAAAGTAAAATGCACGGACACAACACAAGCTTTAAAGTGAAACTAATGAGGGAGAAACTGACAACACCAGCGGAGAGACAATCAGGATCAGGTGAGAGTGGGAGGAGCCAGAGCTGAAGGGGGGAAAACACTTCCATCCATCCATCCATCCATCCATTATCTTTACCCGTTTATTCCATTTTGGGTCACGGGGGTCGCCGGTGCCCATGTCCAGCAATCACTGTGCGAGGGGCGGGGTACACCCTGGACGGGTCGCAAGTCCATCACAGGGCCACATAGAGACAAACAAATGAGACAAACAACCATTCACTCTCTCACTCACACTTAGGGACAATTTAGAGTTACCAATCAGCCTAACATGCATGTTTTTGGTCTGTGGGAGGAAACCGGAGCACCCGGAGAAAACCCACGCATGCACGGAGAGAACATGCAAACTCCACCCAGAAGGCCCCTGGACCGGGATTTGAACCAGGGACCTGTTCGTTGAGAGGCAGCAGCTCTACCAGTTGCGCCACCGTGCTGCCGGGGAAAACACTTGGGAAGCTGAAACACAAGTAAAACAAAAATACAAGAATCACTGAAACTAAATGAATAAAACACAAAACAGACCCTGACACAACCAATCAGTCGCCTCTCTCATGCTGAGGAGTGCACTCAAAAAATGTTTGTCTCCCGTTGCGAGGCGAAAAAGAGGATTTGGAAATACCCTCTGTCTGTGCATGTTGTCAGCATGATACCTTGAAAAATAAGCCCATCCATCCATCTATCCATCCATCCATCCATCATTATCTTCCACTTACTCTGAAGTCGGGTCACGGGGCAGCAGTTTGAGCAGGGAGGCCCAGACATCTCTTTCCACAGCCACCTCTTCCAGCTCTTCTGGGAGGATTCCAAGGCGTTCCCAGGCCAACTGAAAGACGTAGTCTCTCACATGTCCTGGGTCTTCCCCGGGGTCTCCTCACAGTCAGACATGCCCAAAGCACCTCCCTAGGAAGGCGTCCATGACGCATTCTTACCAGATGTTCCATCAACATCAACTGGCTCCTCTCGATGTGGAGGAGCAGCGACTCTACTCCGAGTCTCTCCCAGATAACTGAACTTCTCACCCTATCTCTAAGGGAGAGTCCAGCTACCCTGAGGAGGAAACTCATTTCAACCGCCTGGATCCACGATCTCATTCTTTCGGTCTCTACCCAGAGTTTGTCACAATAAATGAGGGCAGGAACGTAGACTGGCCGGTAGCTAAACAGAGAGTTTTGCCTTACAGTTCAGCACCCTCTTCACCACAACGGATTGGTACAGAGTCTGCAATACTGCAGATGCTGCATCAATCCGTCTGTCTAATTGTCACGCTCCATTCTTCCCTCACTTGTGAAAAAAGCCCCTGAGATACTTGAACTCCCCCACTTGAGACAGAACTTCACCCTCAACCAGAAGAGAGCAATCCACTGAAATGAAAAATAAGTGAGGTATGAATTTTTATTTTAGTGTATGGCAACATCTAGGTCTAAGATTTTTTTTTTTTATCTTTATTGAGTTGCCATGTAAAAATCCAAAATGGCTACAATCATTTATGTATACTGTAAATGAAAATCTTGTGGGTTGGATAACTTGAAAAATAAGGGACATGCTGACTTCCGTTTTTGGTATGTAGCCGATTCTAGATGTAAAAAAGGATCCATATCAAAACTCTAGTTGCCTAGTCAAATCCCAAGACGGCTGCCACCATAAATGTCCATCCATCTTGAGAGCAAAAAAAAACTTGGAAATATAAGCAACATGCCAATTTCTTTTTTATTGTGTTGCTGAATCTAGACATAAGAAACTATCAAAAATATGTTTGCCATGTCAAAATCCAAGATGGCCAGTGTTATTTGCTATCCGACTACACATAGCAAAGGAATCATATTTAAGGAAACTACGTTTTCTAGTTTTTATATTGTTCAAAAAAAAAATTTTTTTTCAAATGATTGGGGTGGCTTAAGATTGAGCGATGATTGGCAAGGCCACCCTTTAACCCACTTTATTCCCCTTTAACCCTTTGCATTGAATTTTTGCAGCATGTTCTATTTGTTAGCATCATAAAAGTTTACACGTTTACATTTATAAAATTATTTTCAGAAGCACTTGTGAAATTAAACTCCTGATGTTTTGTATGCATTCTCCGGCGAGTCAGAATATTAAAGCTAAAAGCAGTTAAAGGTGACATTCCTAAATTTATTACACATATATTCGAACAAAATCTTTTCAAGTTAGATTTTTAAGCTATGATTTTCTCTGCGGCACCGAGGGAGAGTAAGACTTCAAGATGTGGTAAAACTCAGAGAAACTCTTCAAGTCTGGCAGTCGGGTGAGTTGAGGCTCTGTAGACAGCCCAAACCATGCTGGGTAATACGCTCATTTGTCCATATTTTTTCTTCAGCTCCCGTGGGACCCTATCTCCTTCTGTTGCCTTATCCCGATATTTCTGAGGGAATCTTTACACAAGAGATCTCTATCAGAGCAAAATCTGTGTTCAGCAGTTCACTAGGCAGCACTTCACTCAGCAGTGAAGAGACAGAAACTGCTACAAAGTTAAAAGCCTGAAAACTATGCTGTTTGGTCGGCTCCATTAAAAATTACCTTTGGCCTTTTTCCAGTCTTTTCTTTGTTTTATATATGAAAAATGGGTATATCTTGATGGTTACTGTTAAAAGTTAGTGGTTTTTTGTACAAATGAGTACTTTCTAAACATCTAATCAGTATTTATATAATCAATTTCAATATTTTTTGCCAAGATCAAATTTTTAGACAAAGTCATTCACATTACAATTTACAGTATATGTGACTGCTATCAGACTCCCATGTGAACACTTCAGAGTCCTGAAGTGTGTAGAAGAAGACATGAAGTCACACTCAGCACGCTGTGTTTATAGAGGTAAATATGGGTGCTCACACGTTGCATGTGTGGATCAGCTCTGAAGTAGTTGTTAATTTGAGAGGGCTAAATTATTACCTGTGATATGTGTTTCGTTCAGTGTTTTACATTTGATCTTGTTGTATCCTGCCTACTCAGGTGCAGAATTACACTTCTGAAATGACTGGGGCCTGAAAGCATGAATGAGAAAAAAATTGTAAGTATTAATTCCATCAGTATCAATACGATCCAGCAGGTTGATATACCACCTTTAGTAAATTCTCACTCATCCAGGACATGACAAATCTAAAAAGTTAAAAAATAGACACACTAACTAGACTTCTGTTCTGTAGCCAAGGTTATAACTGCATGACATTGGTCTCAATAGTATCTATATTTGGATGAATTTCCATAACCATATTTCAATGGCGTGAACGTCAGATGTAATGCGACATGACCGTTCAGACTGTGGACACTTTGAAAAACATCAGACTAGATGTACCCAATTTAGAACAATGTAAGGAAGTGACCAAGGTTGGATTTTTTAAATCTGGGTTAGTTACGTTAAAAAATTGTCAGGGAAGTATTATATGTATGAGTCAAATATGGGCAAAAATTTTGATTTGGGCAACTTTTGTATGCAATGAACATAGATAGCTTTATGCTAAGAAACGACAAAGTTGTAGCCATTTTGGGTAAACCTTGAAACAAAATTATGTACAATTTCACATAGTACCTTACATAATCTCACATGATTAGTTAGCGCTTGGAGAATGTGTTGTAAAAACCTCTTAGCTCTTACTATACCAAGTTTTTACTTTGCATTTGCAAAATTTACTGAGTTAAAACCATTTTATAAAGGATAACATCAATTAGCTTTGACTACCATCTTCAATTGAGCAGACTTCTAACGGTAATCTGTCGTAGATGCACAGTAACAGTAACTACCCTGAGACTTTAATTAAAGTTTTTGAAGGTTTTGAGATGTTATCTCAACAGACAAATAGGGTAATGTTGGATAAAATGTAAATGTTATCATTTAAAACTGTTTTTAGACCCCTCATCATTTAATTAAACTCCAGTCGTGTGAACTAAAGAATAGCCATTTGTCTTATGCAGTGAGACCAAGACCTTGGGTTTTTTAACAACCATGATGTTATTCAGATCTGACCTCGCTACTCCGGCTATCCCGTTTTGTAATCAAGCTGTCTGTTTAGTAATCTTTTCTGGCTCCGCTGCGTCGGAGAACATCTGTATCTGTTGATTTTGCCTGCTGCTCACTCCTCCTGCCTCACAATAAAACACGAGCTCTCCCGTCGAACGGCAGACTTCACCTTGACGTTTGGTCAGGTCACGAACTCCCCCCTCTGCAGAGGGCTCGTCAAAATTCTTATACTCTGTCTTGTGTGTGAATTCTTTAAAGGTGATACGAGGGAAAAAATCCCTAACAGGTAACATCACCAGTTATTGCCAAGATTTGAAGCAAAGATGCAACATGTTGAGCTCAAATAAAGTTTTGGTAAAGGTACTTTGCAATTATTGCTTGATGAGGGTTTTAGTAAAATCTGGTTTATAATTTGTGATATATTTTGCTAATGGTACAGATAAATGAACACAGACATAAACAACAACAACAACAAAAAAGATCAATCTGCCTTTGCCTTTATCACCAGGCAATGAAAACAGATGTAATGGTAAAAGGAATAAAAAACATTGAATATTTGACATGTTTTTTTGTAAAATGTCTCATTTGTCAGGAACTGAAGAATTGTGAGAGTAAATTGTTGCTTCAGTAGTTTGAGAGTCACACATAGAGTCTAAACTGGTCTAGCTGAACTGGTTAAACTGGTCATAAATGATAACTAACTGTTTTAGACTATAGATGCATGTTGCCGCTTTGATCAAAGTTGCCCTGAAGCTTTTTTTTTTCCCACTGCTTCTTTTGAGTTGCAGCACACAGCAAGTCAATGGCAGCTTCTTTTTGGATCACAGTGTTATGGACTTCCTCCAGTTACAGGAAATGTGTTATTCATTTGAAGTCCTGTCCTCCGGGCAGTGAATGGAGGATATCTGAGTTCAGGCCATGAACAGATCAATGTAACCCGCAGGCAAACACACAAATAGAAATTTCTGCTTCTGATATTGGTGTATCTGGGTACGTAATGTGCCACAAAACAATCTTATTTAATCATCTCCCAGAAAAATGTACATTTATTTTCAGAATAACACATATTTTAAAGTGGATGTTTACAGGTTGGTGTTCTGCTCTTTGACAAGCCTGAATCCAGTTTAAAAAACTGAATGTGCCGCTTCAAATCAAAACATGGCCTTTAGTGCTGAAATATTACAATACTACTGCCAAAATAGCATTTATCTGTGGTAATCAGTGTGAACACTGAGTCCGAATGACTGATTAAATTTACTAAAGAAACTAAAAGTGATTTGCAAATTGCTAGCAAACACACAACTTGAACACAAAAAATAACTAAAACCTAGGTAAATGCTAAATTTAGCTAAAGGTTCTAAAAATAAAAAGCTAACTAAATTCAATATAACAATAGCTTTATATTTAACAATTACATGAAAATTAAGTTGATGACTCATACAATGAAGATCTGGGAGAGAGTTGTGGAAGCAAGACTTAGACGAGAGGTGACTGAGTAGTAGTATTGTTTCATGCCAAGAAAAAGCACCACAGATGCCATCTTTGCTTTGAGGATGCTGTTGGAGAAGTACAGAGAAGGTCAAAAAGAACTCCAATGTGTCTTTGTGGATTTAGAAAAAGCATACGACAGGGTGGTGAGGGAGGAGGTGTGGTATCACATGAGAAAATCTGGAGTGGCAGAGAAGTACGTATGTTAGACTGGTACAGGACATGTATGAGGACAGCAGGACAGTGGTGAGATGTACTGTAGGGGTGACAGATCTGGTGATGGACCAACTAACAGACAAGGTCAGGCAGGAATCCCCATGGATTATGATGTTTGCAGATGACATTGTGATTTGTGGTGAGAACAGGAAACAGGTGGAAGAGAACTTGGAGAGGTGGAGGTATGTACTAGAAAGAAGTGGAATGAAAGTAAGCCACAGTAAAGGCCCCAGTATACTCGAGCGTATGTCAGTGCACAGAGGTCCGCGCGTATCGGATTAGACTCGAAGAAGATGACCACAGGGCATGTCCGTGCAAAGCTCAATTTTTACGACCGCGTACTCTGTGTCACACAATAAACTGCCAGGCGATGGACTGTTTTGTATGCAACACCAATGTATTAAATTTCCCTTCATCATCCCTGATCTGGTTTAATGGCCTTTGCTTTTGTTTTTATTTTGCTAAAAGGCAAGTGATCTCTTCCTCCTCCTCCATTGACGCCATGCCTGAAATGGTGAGGAATGAAGAAATTTGTCATGAGAGTATTAAAATCAGGTCCATCGTGGCTGCAGGAAGGTCTGGAGATTTCCTGGTGAGCTGGTGTGATGTATGGGCAGCAGGGCCAGCGCTCCCTGATTTTCTTATTTTTTAGAACTTTTGTTAACAACATATAAACACAGAACTCCGCTGCAGCTCGGGATGCCAGCTTTTTTTTTTTTTGCGACCTGTCAATAAGTCCAATAGGCATATCAGCAAATGACTAATTGGCGACCTCAGTTTGTCCCGAAGGTAAATACCCCTTGCCTGCAGAGCTGGCTGCAGCTGCTCAGGGTGGATGCTCGAGTATGAAGTCTCAACCCTCTGCATACAGTGCAGGTCGAGTCCATGCGGAAAAATTTCCACCTGAGTATACTGGGGCCTTAAGACAGAGTACATGTTTGTGAATGAGAGGGAGGCTGGTGGAACAGTGAGGCTACAAGGAGCAGAGGTCACAAAGGTGCAGGACTTCACAAAGGTGCAGGACTTCAAGTACTTGGGATCCACTGTCCAGGAAAACGGGGAGTGTGGTAAATAGGTGAAAAAGAGAGTCCAGGCAGGATGGAGAAAAGTTTCAGGAGTGATTTGTGATAAGAGGGTGTCAGCAAAGGTCAAAGGAAAAGTTTATAGAACAGGTGTGAGTCTAGCTATGTTGTATGGTCTGGAGACAGAGACATTGACAAAAAGGCAGGAAAAATAACTGGAAGTGTCAGAAATGAAGATGCTGAGGTTCTTTTTAGGAGTGACAAGAATGGATAAGATTATGCATGGTATCATCAGAGATACAGCACAGGTTGAACAACTAGGAGATAAAGTTAGAGAGGCCAGAGTGAGATGGTTTGGACATGTCCAGAGGAGGGACAGTGGGTATATCGGTAGAAGAATGTTAAAAATGCAACTGCCTGGAAAAAGACAAAGTGGAAGGCCAAAGAGGAGATATATGGATGCAGTAAGAGAGGACATGGAGGAAGATGGAGTGAGGTAGAGGAGGATGACTCGCTGTGGAGAACCCTGAAGAAGGAAAGCCAAAAGAAGGAGAAGAAGAATAGATTTTTATTTAAATTACCAATAGTCAAATTGACATTAGCATTAGCAGAACTAGTATTAACAATAGTAGTCTTAGCATGAATAAAAATGTAACAATACATTGGAAATACTAAAGAAACTGCAGTTTTGCAGAAAACAGTGTAAACTACAGTAGTCCCTCACTTTTTTGCAGTTCCCTTTTCGCAGACTTGCTCTATTGTGGGTTTTCAAAGTAAGACTGGACATGACGGGCAGCATGGTGGCGCAACTGGTAGAGCTGCTGCCTCTCAGCGAGCAGGTCCCTGGTTCAAACCCCGGTCCAGGGGCCTTTCTGGGTGGATCTAAAAAAGTTAAATCTGGTCCTCTGGACATTCAAAAAAACAAAACAAAGCAAATCAACAAAAAAATGTAGAAACGTTTCGTCTCTCATCCAAGAGACTTCCTCAGTCTGAGGTGCTGTTTTCAGCTCAGTCTCTTAAATAGCACCTTCTTAGAGTGGATCAACCAGTTTGCTGCTGACAACCAAAACCAGCTGATCACATGCTCAAGAAGGACCATCAGCATAACAATGGATCATTAGCACACTGATGGATGTTTACAGCTGTGTCTACATGTCTACATCACACAGCTATGCGTGTGTGATGTCATCATGTTGTGGTGCTGCTGCAGGCATCCTTGTCACTGGGCTGTCAAACAAAAACAGCGTCTTTTATATCGGTGAGTTATTTTGATGGAATGGCCGATACTGAACTGTAACGCTAATATTGGCCGATACCGATAATATCGTGCGTATATATCGTGCGTATATATATATATATATATATATATAAATATATATATATATATATATATATATATATATATATATATATACACACACAAGGCTTCAAGGTATGGATCCTCGACAATAAACGAGGGGACTACTGTATAGCCTATGTTCTTAATGAATATGCTGAAAAAGTTTAAACTTAGCAGAAAGCTTAATGTATTGTTATTCTAGCTAAAAGTTGGAAATAGTAGCACATTGCAATTTAAAATTCAAAAGCAGCAAAACTATCCAAATGCAAAAAGTAGCCAAATGCTTAATGTATTCCATTGCTAAGCATATATAAGTAAATGATGGCTATTTCTATCAGATTATTAGATTTTACCTTCAATTAGCACAATTAGAAAAACAATCAGCAGTAGAGCTAGTTGAATAGTTCGCTTTAGCAAAACTAGCATTAGTACTACTAGCAGTATCAATAGTAATATTCACACAAGTATGCATTGCACTGAAGCATTGTAATTGTTATTACTGCATTTTAAAATGGAAATATTGATTAATGTCAAAAAATATATTTATAAATTAAAAAAAAACTGTAGCATGAGTGCTGACTCAGGGTTCACTTATTTGTAACTTTACACTGATTTGTATTTTTAGTTATAAAGAACAAACTGGTAAAATAAAAGTACTATAAAATAAAATGTACAAAGGACATAAAATGATTCTCCATTAAACTTGGTTTGATAAAAAATATATATTTATTCAGTTAGATGAAATGTTAAATCCGTTCAGTGGGTGAAATAGTGTTGAGAAATAGTGTTGAGAAATAATCACGTAATGACAAAAGAAGAGTTGATTTAGCACTTTAAAGTGTGAGTTGTTCAAAGAGCTATGAAGGAAAATGAGATGAAAGAAAAGAGATGGCATTTATCAGCTTTATCCTAGCATAATGCCAGTTTCCATTTAAAGGCTCTCCTTAAACTAATGCAAGGTGGTAAAAACCTGACTCTCTAACTCTTCATTCCATTAGGTCCTCCTCACTGAACCACGGTGAAACGTTATTCTCTCTGCCTGTCCAATTACCCCATCATCCATGCAGGTTTAAAGCAGAATGGCTTTCCCTACCTTAAAACTCAAAGCCTGCCAAACGATTCCATCCATAAAACTGACCAGCGCACGCAGAATGTTTTTAACCTCGTCTCCTTTTGTTCTGTGAAAATTATTTTGCGATGCAAAACTGATGTGACTGTTGTTCATTTATTAATAACGAGAGTAGCAGAAGGGTTCGACACCTTGTTGTTCAAACAACAAAATCTCTCCGCTGCTGAGCCTCTCAATTTGAAAATCCTACTGTGATGCAGGATGGTTTAAATGCACAGTGGTTTTATGCCCTTTCCATTACCTTGTGATGGCCATCTGCAACAAAGACAAGAAAAGCTGCAACTTCAAAATGCTCATGAGTCGTTAAATTTAATAAGTGTGGGAAAAGTGAAACTGCATTTACTGATGGGCAAATTTAGTCGGATAAAATAAAACGTTCAAACAATAAACTCAATTGTGTTTTTTAACATGATACATTACAATTAAATTAGATTAAATAAAGGACCTAACTTCAGATGCAAAAACAATGTTGACCAATTCAAATATGCATATTGTAAAATAGACTTAGAATGCGACAGCACGGTGGCGCAACTGGTAGAGCTGCTGCCTCTCAGCGAGCAGGTCCTTGGTTCAAACCCCGGTCCAGGGGCCTTTCTGGGTGGAGTTTGCATGTTCTCTCCGTGCATGCGTGGGTTTTCTCCAGGTACTCCGGTTTCCTCCCACAGACCAAAAACATGCATGTTAGGCTGATTGGTAACTCTAAATTGTCCCTAGGTGTGAATGAGAGAGTGAATGGTTGTTTGTCTCGTTTGTCTCGATGTGTCCCTGTGATGGACTTGCGACCCGTCCAGGGTGTCCCCCGCCCCTCGCACAGTGATTGCTGGACATGGGCACCAGCGACCCCCGTGACCCAAAATGGAATAAGCGGGTAAAGATAATGGATGGATGGATGGATGGACTTAGAATGCAGTTTCCATTATGCATGCATAAATGACAGTGTAATAGTGTTTCAGACTATCATATTTTGAGAAATGAGTTACATCTACTGTATTTTGATCAAACCTTTGAAATTCAATTCAATTCAATTCAAAAACACTTTATAATCCCAAAGGGAAATTAAGTGTTGTCGTAGCTCATAATCCTGGTTCCATTCAAGAGTTATAAATGCTGATAGCTGTGGGCAGGAAGGATCTCCTGCAGCAAATCTGAAAAATCTGCTCACAGATATCGAACCGTCCACCTGGATCCAACTTGATGTCAGATCCAGCGGGCCTCTCGATCTTCCTGGGCAGCAGGACTGCCTGAATACCTCCCTGAGCGATGGTCACTCCTCCCAGCGGTGTGCTGAGCTCCTCGTTGTGACGGACAGACAGCTGAAGGTGTTGGGGCGCGGGATGATCCCAGTCCTCCCATTGTCACGAGCCGAGTTTTCCACCAGCTCCAGGATTTTGGCGGTCAGGTACTCGAGCACTGTGGCCAGGTAATAACTCAGTGCATAATATTGTGATATCTAACATGATTTGTTAGTGCTTAAAACACGTGCTTTAAGCTACAACCACACCAAATTTTAGCTCAATATATGCAAAATGCACTGCGTTATAGATATTTTTGTATAGACAGGATGATTAGTAGTGGCAGCCATCTTGAACTGTGTTCATTTTAAAAGTTAATTCAATTCAGTTTATTTCTATAGCGCCAGCTCACAATAGAAGTTATCTCAGGGCATTGTACAGAAACATTCACGTTCATAAAAGTCAACTAGTAACAATATTTATCTAAGGAAGCCAGCAGATTGCATTGTCTTCATTTTGTCACAGGCTCCCATCCTGAGCAAGCACAAAGGGAACAGTGGGAAGGAAAAACTCAACAGGAAGAAACCTCCAGCAGAACCAAGCTCAGGACAAGCAGCCATTCTTCACCTGGCTGGGTTTGAGAGGACAGAAAGAATGTCAGGATCAGAAGGGAGATGAGCAGATGAGCAGGTCTATCTCTAGGAGGAAAGAAAAAAATAATAAACCACGTTGATAGAAATAATTACAAATGCAAACTACCAGTATTCATTTGTAACTATTCATTTGAGGAAATTAGGTCAATTTGTCCTCTAGCAGTCCAAACCTATAGCGCAATAACTAAAGGACAGCTCAGGAAAGCCAAGCCAGCCCCAAATACTGGAATTATCAAAAGGAAAGAATTAAGTAAAATTTTAAAAGTAGACAATTTCTCAGCCTCACAGACAGAAACTGGAAGTTGGTTCCACAAGAGAGGAGCCTGAGAACTGAAAGCTTTGATAACTGAGTGGTATTCAGGTAATTTCTTAATTGTGATGTAGCCTAAACTAAATGTTTCTTCATTTCAGACTTGTTTCTCCTCTTCCCTGTATCTCCTAGGGAACATGCCTAAAAACTGATTGGGTTCTTTCTATTGCAAATTGGTCACAAGGCTTCATTATGCTGCTCCGATTACTGTAAAATGAGATGCAGTCGGTGAGTGGGGAGGGAGGTTGTGCACCAGGGCTACATTCAGAATCCCTCTCAAAGCTCTGGACCTGAAGTAACTCTAGAGTTTCACCTTAAAGAAGAAGGGCATTAACCCATGGAAATGTAGGTGGAAATTCTGCTCGGCCATTGCTGTGAATTTCTGCACCATCAAAGAAGCTCCATCTAGAGCTGCTTTCACTCTCTGCAACCATGCAGCTCAATCAGACACCGTATCACAAGTAATTCCTGAGGGTGTAATACAGTATATCAGCAACAAGACTAGATGGAAAGTGTCAGTGTCTTTACGCCACTTCTGCACAGATGCAGCGCTGCAGGCACACACGGCCATATGTCCATACACAAAATGCTAGCATGCGCATCACATCTGATGAGACTATTTTATAAAAATACATTTATATATACATGCTAAAATAAACCTGTATGTTGAGTCTTCTTATCAAAGATTTTCATTATAAGAAATGGCATTTTCCTGTTATGTTCAATGATTTGAATGTACTATAACTTCAGATGAAAAAACAACGTTGACCAATTCAAATATACATATTGTAAAACGGACTTAGAATGCAATTTCCATTATGCATGCATAAATGACAGTGTAATTTAAAAATGGTCTCTTAGTACACATGAGTTTTAGTAGAACTCATTTAAAAACATGTAGCTTACAAAGAATGTAGTAATTTAATTTAAATGTTTAAAAAGTCAGTTTCTGTTCATTTTGTTAACCTAATTATGCTCAGGGTTTTGTGTCGTTGAGGTTGGTGTGAGAGTAGTGATTTAACACATATATTGTAAATGTGTGGAATTATTTTTAAGCAGGTTACAACCCTTGGAATAAGTCTAGGAGACAGGGTGTAAAAAATAAATAAATAAATAAATAAACTGTAAATTGTAAACTAAACATAAAACCAATAACTAAAAAAAACAACCCAATTTGGCATTACAATAATTTAACATCTAAGAGTTTTGGGTGTTACAGACAGGAGAGGAAGCCATGAACTTTAGGGTCCCCAAGGCCAAAACAACAAAAAAACAATGCCCCTTCTGGTTTGGAAACAAAATCACCTCTTATCTAACAAAATAAAAACTACAATTCCTAAGCTCCCTGGCCACAAAACAGGAGTAAAGTTAATTAAAAATAAAATGGCAGAGAACCCCTACCAAACTCCCCATCGAAACAAAGGTTCTTAAATAGAGTTGTTCACAGGAGTTAAAGATCAACTCAGAGTTGCTAAAGTGCTTTGTACACAGAGTTAAATCTACTAAAGTCTACTAAAACTCAGGGAATAGGATTGTAGAATGGTCTGAAGGATGATGTTTAAACTGCCAGATCTATGTGCATATTCAAGAAAATGTCAAAAGTTAGTTTTCTGAAGGAATATGGAAAAGTATAATGTGTATCTATACAAATTGTTGTTTGAGTTGATGTTGTTTTTATTTAGCTTAGTTTTTTTGGTAAATTATTTTTATTTGAATACAAAGTATATTCTGGGGAAAAAAGGGGCAGATATAAGATTTATTCTTCTTCTGCTGCCTTTCATTTTATTTTTTGATTGTATATACATTTTTTGTTTTCTATTGTATATAGTTATTTTGTTTTTAATGAAATGAATACATTTCTAAAAAAAAAAAAAAAAAGTTCAGAGTCAACCACACTACAATGTTCAGAACCAAGTGGAAATGCCCAATGAAAAAAGGGGGCGTGGCCTTCTTCTTCTTCTACTTCTTGTTTTTTTTATGGTGGTTGGCAAACAACTTTTAGGTGCATTACTGCCACCTTCTGGATTGGAGCATGCACCAGATGCTATACCACTCTATACTATTTTACACATTATATCCTTTGTAAATTACCTATTCTTCTCAAATATCTAAATATGCTGGTAAAAGGGGGTGTGGCCTTGGATCACTGAAGCTTTTATGCAGTCCACTGATGAGAAGGAAGTGATTCATCAACATGTGGACCTTGATCAGGACTTTAATGTTTGTTATCTGTTTGATGACTGTTTGTCATCAACGTGTGGCATGGAGGCTGCACAGAAGACTGTTGGAATCAGCCTCCACACCATCACAGACATCTACACCTCCAGATGCAGGAAGAGGGCCACCTGCATCATGAAGGACCCCACTCACCAAGCACACACATTTTTTGCCCCACTCTCCTCAGACAGGAGGTGGAGGAGCATTAAGTGCAGAATCACTAGACTGAGGAACAGCTTCTACCCTGAAGCTGTTAGACTCTTAAATCCCTAACTTGGATTATCACTGTGAAAAAAACAAATCACTGTAATGCCACTTGATTGTTTATAAGTGCTGCTGATTATTCATGCTGCTGGTCTCATGCTGCTGATTTATTTCATGCTGCTGTATTCATTCATACTCATCTGCTCACACAGACTCATGTTAGTGCTGCTGTTGTTCGGTGCATTGTTTTTGCACTATTAAGTGTTTAGTGTATTTCATAGTTCATATCTTCTTGTTACTGTTTTTCTTTTACAATTCATACTTTTGTTGGATGTAACTTGGACCCTGTGTACACAATTTCCACCACATGTACCACATGTGATGCGAATGATGATAAAGAATCTTGACCTTATGACCTCAGAAAAGATTGATGTGAGATGTCATTCCTGCCCCATCACTGTTAGATCTTCAGACGTGCTTTAATGGTAAGAGCAAAGCAGCAAAAGCATAGAAGAGGCAGCAGCGTCCATCTCCTTTGTAGTAAACAACAAAAACAACGGTACTCTTCCAGTATCCACACTGGTGTGGCTACTCGTGTTGCCTGAAAAGTTGTGTCAAATGTGAGAGGGGTTTGCAGCTCCTACCAAACAGCTGCTATCAGCTGGGGAATAAACCACAAAGAATTGCTGCAAGACCCCAGCATGAAAACAGAGGAGTGGAGATTCTGCAGATAAAAACAGCTTTTATTTCTACAGAATCCTTGGAATGTTGAAGTATAAAGGGTCATGCAAGGATATCTAAACACAAACATATATTTTTGAACTGGGCCTGAGTTTGTGACTTTGCATTCTGAAGGCAAAAATAATCTCATTTCACTGCAAACTGTGTTGTTGTTCAGATTGTATGAGATATGAAGTGGGTGACATTTTGACAAATGTCTAAAACAACTGAGCCGAAACAAAACGAGACCCTTTTCGTTTTTGCTGTTTATGTCTCTGATCACTCAATTTCATCCTTAATAATGTGGGATTAACAATTTATACCCTTTTCAAGTATGGTTTTCTGTTTACTTAAAGTGTCTTCAGTACATGCATTACATAAAACCATTCAGAATATGTTCATATAATTAGTGTAAATGGGTGATTTATGGTGTCAAAACAACACGTGGAGATATTTTAGTCAAGACAGGCAGCCTTATAGAAACTCTTGTCCTCACTGCCACACAAGAACACCATGTACTCTGCAGCAGTGTCACTTCGGGAGTGTACACACAAAGTACCTCATACTATCACTCTCTCCAGGGACTGTAATGTTCAGCATTGTTTGTGCACACCTGGCAGTTTGCTCATATGAAGTGCAGGACTTTTCCCACTGCACGCGTTAGCCCGAAACTGTCCTTTATGTCAAATTAATGGTTCACTAACACCTTTACTTTTTTACACCAAAAGTATGGTGTTGACGCAGTTCTTCTTTTATTGTAGGTGCAATAATTCCAAGATTAACAAAATCTGTACTACTGCTAATAGTGGTGTTTTGACACATGTGATATAACTTTAATATATGGAACTGAAGTTATAACAAATAATAATAAAATAACTTAGTTTCGGAAGCCTGTAAAGGACAAATGGCATTCCTTAAATCCTTCCCTCCATCCATTAACTTTACTTACTCACACAGTAAATCCAAAAAATAAAATAAAATAAAATAAAAACGGACTTCTAATCTATGGCTGAAGACATTTTGTCTCCCTTCGGTTTCATCAATTCAAAATAATGGGCGTTTTTAACTTTTTTTTTGGGGGGGGGGGGGGGGAATAACATGTCTTGAATGGCTGAGAACCTACTCCGGTGTACTCACACATTCACCATCAGGCTGTGTTGGGATTCATTCAACCTTTATTTATACAGGTTAGTCCCATTGAGCCACGGGGACTCATTTACAAGAGAGACCTGAATACAGTAAACCTGGGATACAATAGGAAAGGGATTTTATTAAATTTAGGCAGATTTCTTATTTTTGTCTGGACTGTAGAAACTAGTAGACAAATCAGTACTTTGAATGAGCTGCAAGTCATGCTGGAATACATGAATCATGTGTCTTGTTACGCAGGCCTTTTTGCTGTCTGTCATAGAGCCTTTTTAAGTAAAATAGAGGTCAATTAACATTTTTTTTTACTATGAAACCATTTTTTTGTTGGATTCAAAAACCAGGTCTTACTATTTTTTTTCTGTCTAACCTTGGTGAATGGGAGCCAGTTTTGCTAGAGACAGTGTGTTGTGTGTTTAAATACCTTGTCCTCAGCCACAAGCTTAATCCTGGCATGTTGGCCTCATCCTTTAACATTGTCAGTGATAAATCCTTGAAGTGACATTTTACAGTCACAATCTGCAGATTGTACCTGTGTTTGTAGAGAAAAAAAGATTTCTGCAGACTTTAAAAGTCATCCACTCCAACTAGTCAACAATAAAGGCATAATGACATGGTTTAGGCTTGGGGTTACTAAATAGGCTAACAGCTCACAGTCTAGCTTTGTAAAGCTACAGCTGCTGGACCCTGGAGCAAGGCCATTAGGCCTATCTGCTCTACTTATTTAACTGTAGTCCGGCATCTCTTTGAAGGGGTGTGATTAATGGATGCAGACTAAAATGCCCTTGGACTCAACTGGGTAAGACCTTCAACGTTTCAAAGCAACAGAATGTGTGACATAGTGTGGTGTGACGTAAAGTCTTGTCATGTTAAATACACCCCGCATTAGCTGAATGTTCAAAATGGCCCGGCAGAGAGCCACTTTGTTTAGTGATTGGTTCAAGGAGAAGAATAGTGTAGGAGAAATGCTAAACATTTACGCCAAGATTTATTTGGTTTGCATGATAATGTAGCCAGATAGTCGAGCAAAGTCAGCTGTGTCGAAACAAACCTACAAGCCTAAGGCTCCACAGATTGACAAATAAATGTGTTTTAATATTTGCATGATATGTAGCAGATGTATATTTAAAAAATGCTGATAAGGGGTTGGATGGTGAATTTACAACTGAAAAACTACTGTTGCTCCAAAGGCTAGCTTTGATAATAAAACATGATTTTATTTTTTTAATTTTTATACTTTTTGTTCTGTTTTCATGCAATAGGACTAAAATGAGGAATGAAATAAAACCTACAAACATGATCACTAATAGATAATTTAATAACTTCTACATAAGCTCAGTCACAAACAGAAGTTTGCCTCTTAGTCTGAGAGCAGCAGATCCCAAACTGTGGAGCCATGCTTTTTGTTTTTATTTTTAATTTTACTTCCAGCACAACCTAGCCAAAGTACTTTAGACCGTTATAATTAAGTGTCACTCATACTTTGGCCAAGCATTAAGTTGATCAATTCTATAAAGTGAGTCAGTTACTAAATGTTAGATACACCTTTTAACAATAAGAATGCTATTTATTTTAAACCAAAGCCCTCATACATAAATAGGATGACTACTTTAAATGAAAGTCTTGAAAAAAAGTTATTTTTTGTTTATTTCATGATAATTAAGCCACACTAAACAAGTCAAGTGATGCTCACTGGCAGTTTTTCTGCAGTCTATCGTGACAATAAAGTATTTCAAACATTTAAGATGTCAACTTTAAAACATTTGCATATCAGATGAAATATGTAAAAGCAGCTTTCAACTTTCAAAGCAGCTACAGCTGACAGCAATCGAGGACCGATTCTAATATTAACATTCATTTATGCGTGCGCGTGCAGTCATCAGAATTATATCTGTGAAGTACTGCTTTATTTATGACCGTAAAGACAGTTTTAATCTACAATAGAAACTGAATTAATTTACTGTCACTTAAGTCATCAGGCACAAAGAGAAACATAAAATTAATGTTCACTTCCTATCGACGCTTATATAAACCTTGAGGCACGTATAGAGAAGTCAAAGATTAATTAAGGCAAATGATATGGGAATTACTCTTAAAGTAGTAGACTTTTCTTGTTATGTTGACCTGCACCAGTAAATCAGATTCATAAAGTTAACACCATAGACCTCCACATACTTTAAAGTTTACACTTTTATTTCACATTACAAGCCAAACAAGCAATTGGCAACATACCCGCCACTGAGGGATTTGAATAGTGAATGAAGTTTTTTTTAAGTTGAGTGTTTTTATGGACTGGAATTAAACTGGCTATGCACTTTAATGTTATTAATGCAAAATATTCAAGTTACACTGTGTATGAGAATAGAGCTACTTTTGTTTTTTTTCTTGTCCCAGGCTCACAGAGTGATGGATCCGGGTGAGTGGAGGGAACAATTTTATCCCCCAGCAGGCCCAATGGTGGAGCCAGGGGTTGTCCAATGGTGGGCTTGACCTCCATAGATCAATCTTTGGCCACCCCAAGGGCCACCATAATTTTTAAGCAAAAGAAAAACTGGAAAGCATAATTTCCACAGATGATAGGGGTGATTGGTTTACATATGTAAATGGCGGTGCCATCTTGGATTTTAATGTGGCAACCCAATTTTCCATAGGGATATTTCTTGCATATAGTTGAATCCACACACCAAAATGGAAGTCAGCATGTTGCTTATTTTTCAAGTTAATCATTTGCTCAAACATGAATGGACATGTATGGCATCAGCCTTTTTTGAATTCTGATGTGGCAACCCAATTTTTGTTAGGAACCTTTCTGCAAGAGTACCACCAACTGCAGCTCCTCTCTCCAAGATGGCCACTAATTGCCACCAGCTGTTGACCATCTTCCTGATGAGGTCCTCTACTACTTAAGGCTGCAGTCGAGTTCTACTCTTCACTGGAGCATTGTACTTCCTCATGGTATTAATGCCTCCAGCCTGTTTTTTGATATATGAAGAGAGTTACTTGCCTTGTTTTCTGTGTCTCCAGTCATCCTGCCTCCTTGGGTTCCTTCTGGTCCTGGTCTGCCTTGGTTCTGTTCCTCATCTCCGTGCCTTGCCTTCCAACCACTTGCCTACCATGCCGACTCATCCTTTTCTGGACCCACCTTGGATTCACCTTGGTGCCTCACCAAAATCCAACCTGTAAGAGAAAACAGACAATATCAACTGCAAGATTCAACCCTTACTCCAACCCATCTGACCTTTTACTTGTTTCCCAGGAGTTCCAGTGGATCACTTGTAAATATCTTCACTTGTACACAATAAACACTGTTCAATATTTACTTTGTGGAGTCTTGTCTCGTCCCGGGTCTCTTAACAATATGGGTTCCCAGAGATCGTTAAACTTTCTTACACCTAGATGTAGCCACACACCAAAATGGAAAAAGGTACCTCACTTATTTTTCAATTTATCATGCTCACAATATGCACAAACATACAGACTGAGGGTATTTCCAATTCCCCCTTTTTGCCCCGCAACAGGGGACAAAAAAACAGTGATTAATGTCATAAAACTATCGTTAAATGGAAGTTTAGTTGCCGTGCTGTGTGTAAGACGAGGATAAAGACTAAATTACTGAATTCATAAAAACATTTTACTTCTTTTCCATATGTGCACACAGTTTGAAGTCTGGATTGTTTTCTGTCAAAGTAATGGGAGTGTGCAATGTTACAGCTCTCATATTTACTTTCCCCTTGAAATCGGAATCGTCACAACACAGGTACAGCAGTATTGGAAAACTGTATTGTTCCTTTCCTGGGAATTAATTAACACTAAGCCTTGCTGGCAGAAACTAAATCAGATTACTTAAGGGATAGAGGTTGTTTTTCAGTTTCCATCAAAGTCCACAACAGGAGTTTTTCTACGTCTCTGCAGTGTGCCAATTCTTCTGTATTTTTATTCTCCTCTTCTGTTTCTTATCACAGCATGTTCACACACTACAGTTATATGTTTCAGCAGTCAATTATGTGCCCTTTGTACCAAATTACAGTCTCCTTTTTATCAATGATATTAATTAGTTGAATAGAAAACTCAAACTTCATTGTCAAGTTTAATTGGACATGCTGAAATTTAGTCGCCAACAATGGTCAATACGTGACGAGGCTCCTTCCCAAAAGGGAGCCTGAGCTTATGTCAGGCCCTGAACCGCTGAAGTGAAGATGTCTGGCTTTGTGAATTACACTGGCCTTGTTGTTTCTGGATCGGCTGAAGCCTGCAGGGACTGACTTAGAGTAATGCCTTGCCCCATATCTCTCTCAGCACTCAGCCAAATGCAGCTATGCAACAGCAGTCCCACTTAATGTGATCTTCCTTGGCTTTCTGAGGTGGAAGTGGCAGAAAGACAAAGGGCAGAGAAAGACTCAGTTGACTCATGGATACACAAAGACACAGTCAACACTGTGCATCCACGCTCCAAAAATAGTTGGTTTGTTCATGTGTGTGTGCGTATATAAGTGTGCATGAAGTCTTGTTTCTCAAGATTTCTATCCTTCTTCTGTTCCTAAGTCAAGCCTGCTTGGTGAAGTGGAGGAAGAACACAAGAGAATCAATCATACAATTATCCAGATTTCCTCCGTCACTTCAAACAGAGAGGAACTAAAAGTCTGACCACTGTGTCGGCGTGGGGTGGGAGAGCATGACTTCTTAGCTGCACAAACTTTGTTTTGTAAAAGTACAGATCTGTCAGTCGTTTCAGGCGTGAATACTGCCAAAGAACAGCAAATCTGGTAGAGCTAAAAGAAAAAGAAAAAAATGAAGCTATCAAGTTTTCCTGAGCCTTTTGTCACGCACATTTATATTTCAACTAAATTCAAACCATGCAAACAATACACAACCTATTCCCCTGTTTAGGCAGGAACTCAAGGTAATCAGTTTTTAAAGTCAGTTTAGGACTAATTGTTTTAGCTTTTAGAACTGTGTGGCACAGGAGTGGGCAGGGGTTTATACCAAAGGGCCAAAACAAGCTATTTAAAGCAATCTAAGGGCCACTTGAAGAATTAGGGAAACAAATAATAAATCTTATGAAACAGATATTCTGGAAGACTTTTGTGAGGCTTCGTTTCTTTGTACCATATGCTAAGTTCTTGATTTGTCATAGGCAGATTAACACAAGGTAAACAGTACAATGAAAATGTTCAGGATGAGAAGAACCGTTTTAACTTGCTAAAAACAAACAAAAAATAGAAGTACTAAAGCAAGCAATAAGAGTACAAAATAAAGTATCAAAAAGTGAAAAAGAAATATAATATTTACAATTTCCAAAATTAATATAGTAAACAACAACATGGTAGAATATGTACTGAGTCAGAGTCAGAATCTGAGAGATTTATTTGTCATTCACATCTCATGTGGTACATGTGGTGGAACGAGATTATGTACACAGGGTCCCAGTTACATCCAACAATAACATGTAAAAGAAAAACAGTAATAAGATCTAAGGTATGAACTAAGAAAAACACCAACTAAATAATAAGCACTAATAGCATAAAAACATTACGTCGAACAGCAGCACAAACATGATTCTGTGTGAGAAGATGAGCACGCATGAACACAGCAACATGAAACAGATCAGCAGCAACATGA
>NC_056499.1:10900355-10908384 GCF_014905685.2 Nematolebias whitei | reverse complement strand
ATATATACCACATTAAGCCAAAAAATGTGTACCCAGAATTCTTGATGAATTTAGGACATACTTTCGGTAAAATGGGTCTGGCCTTAATATATTAAATGTTGTATGTTTGCTTTCTGGAGTCTTTAATGTTCAGTCTAGTTCTGGAAATATAACATTTAAAAAAAAAGTTTTAGCCAGTCTTAATTTAAAGGTTTTTGGCTTATTTCTCTAAAATGTTTAATTTAACCTTCCAGAAGTTTCACTGATAAAAGGCAGGTTTTCATTAACTTTTTAATATGTGTGTTTCTTTTCAATTAAGACATTTGGGGGCCGGATGGTGATTGTCCAAGGACCACTTATGGCCCTCGGGCCATGTAGTGCCTGCATATGGTGTAGCAAGTCTGAGTGTTATCAACTATGCCTGAATCAGTTAAAGTTTTTTTCAGGCAGTGCGTGTCCTGAGACCTGACAACATTTAAAAGAAACTGTAATATTAAATCAGTATTTTCCTTGTTCAGTCCACTCTTTTCACACCATCCACATACAGTTGCAACTACAGTAATAGTAAAATAAAAATAAAAGATTCTTTGGTATGTAGCTGCTTAAAACAGTGCCCTTGGGTGAGAGACACATTGTGCTTACTGATCACATCTTTAATGAAAGAGGAGAGTTCACAAACGTGACTCGAATCATTGCTCCTCTCCTCGACGATGCTGGGGTTCTACATCATTAACCAGGCAGCCTGCTAATATTGATCACATCATAATCCTGAAATATTAACTACCTTCCCACAATAACAAAAAAAAAAAACCTAGGGGAGTTGTTATTTCTATACCTGCACTGTTGTGAAGTGTTTAGGAGTGAGCTTTGGAAGTGTGGGGAGCTGTAGTGCTTCACGCTCAACATGTAGGTCGACAGAGAGGATTTAAACTCAGCATTGCCCGAGACTTAAACACTCTTCAGCCCTGAAATTTTCTCTGTGTTACAGGAGACCAACTGAAGCTTTTTTTGTTTGTTTGTTTGTTTGTTTGCTATTGCTACACAATTCCCCTAGTCAATCCAGGTATATAAATCTTAAATTTAGGTTTTAAAAGCTTTGTTGTGGTTGTTGTTGTTGAAAACTCCATAAAACATATAGAAATTGTGATGTAAAGCATACAATTGTGGTGAATTATTACTTAAACACAATTTTGTAAAATGATGTGTTAAAATATTTTTAAGACTCTAGCTCGTGTATGAAAAGTCTTACCTTTAGTCAAAATGTCTGTTATTGATTCACTGCAGCATCTGTCAATAGTTTTACCACTAAATGATGCCGGTAAACTGATTTTCAGAACAAAATAAATAAATAAATCTGTTAAAACAACTGTATGCTAATGGGTAAAAAAAATGAGCAAATCACTAAAAGTATGTTAATTAGTGACTAGCAGGTAAAGCTACTGAAGTGTTTAACAAAAACGTTACTGTTTCCCATTGAAAAAAAATAAAAAGAGTAGATAATAAAACATTAAAATATGAAATCCAGCCTTAAAGTTTACTGACGACACCCAGTGAAGTTGTACGCATCTGTAATGTCCAAATTATCACCCGGCCAGCTCCACAGTGTAAAGAACTGTGTGAAATCAGAAGAACATATTTTCACAGAGCACATCACTGTGGAGATTTCACAGCAAGCAATTATTTAGGAAAATATACCAATTAACTTGCAAGAAACTAGAAAGATGAAACCATGGAAGAGAGAAAAAAACTGTCGAATAGTGATATGAGATTGAGGAACTTTAGATTGGACCCAGTATCCAAGTCATGTGCTGGTCAGATTGTACCTGTTTAAAATTTTTTTTACTAATTTCTTATTCAGCAGTTGACCCAATACGGTACAAAACTATTAGCATTTTGCACACTTGCACATGGCATATGGACAAATTCTTATATGCAGATGTTCCTGAATGCACTTTATGGGTCGCTGTGATGTATTCATTCCTTCAACCTTTATTTATTAGTCTCATTGAGCCACAAGGACTCATTTACAAGAGAGACCTGTTTTAAAAAAAGAACACAGATGAGGTACAGAAGACAACAATAGACAATCGTATAAAATAAAAAAAAACATATAAAATGAAAAGTAAATAGAAAAAAATATATATAAAAATGAAACAAACAAAAAAAAAGCTACATTATAAAATGAAGTAAAAAAAAACAGAAAGATGTCTGCATTGGTTTTTGCCATGAACTTAACTGTTGTTTAAAATCCCTTAGAGTGATCAAAATTGACAACTTTAGATCTTTTTACAAAGTGTTCCAGGTTACAGCAGTGGAGTAAGAGAAGGCCCTTTTGCCAAGTCTGGTCCGCACTGGGTACACTGCAGGTAATAATGTCCTGAGAGTGCACGCTGTAGCTGCACTGATGAAGCAACATGTAGGAGGAGATAAAGAAGGCAGCAGACCAAGAAGTGATTTTTTAAAGATGAAAATGTACCAATGTGAGAGTCTGTGTGAAATTAATGATGACCAATAGTATAATGACCAAATGACCAAATGTATCATTAGAAGCATGGCGTGACCCTGAAGCTGGTTTAATTTCATAACTAACATTATTAGACACAATAAGTGCTTATGATAAATAAGCAAAGTAAGTGCCCTCACAATGTGACATTTACTATACATGTCCTGTGTGCGCATGCTCTGCACACATTGCTTCCAGAGGAAGAGAAGAATGCTAGACAAACCAAAGTTTTTGTTTTAATGTCTCTATGTATGTATGTTTGAATGTATCTGTGGTAAATTATTTTTGTTTCTTGTTTTTGAAAGTTCTCAAGCAGAAGTCAACTTGTCTTTTCTTCTTGATTTTTGGTATTGGTCTGATAATAAGAAGAATTCTAATATATTTTTATAATTGCTCTTAAGCTAGGCATCTAAATAATAGATATTTCACTTACTATGACACAAATTATTTTTGCACAGGCACACACAGAACAATATTTTGTGGATATGAAGCTCACCCCCTGCTTTTTGTTTGTTTGTGTGTCGCAGTTAGTTTAGAACATTAACTATGGGTTTTGTTAAAGGGCTATTTTGTGTTTGTGCAGTGATTGATCACAAGCAGGGATAGCGGAGTTGGGCAGACCAGTGATATAAATCACATCTGATAGAGGGCATATAGATAATTGGTTGTCTGGCCCTATAGTCACGAGTAGCAAGCCACTATCTTCCAGGAGGGAGATAAACTAGAGGGCAACGCACAATGATAACAACATGCTTGACTGTCAACAGCAGAGATGCAAAATTACTCCTCTTCCATCCATTGCGTCTCGTCCTCTTCTTTTGACCTGTTATTGTTCAAATGCGGAGGGGAAAGGTTAAGTGGATTGAAAATCAGTCGACGGAATGTTTCTGTACATTCTTCCTGCCGCCCTGTTTGTGAATAGATTTACCGTGGGTGACCGTGGTGCGGTCTGATCAATACAAAAGCATCATCAAGGACTTTGAGCGGCCATGCTATACTGATTCTCTACAAGATTGCCCCTCGCTTTATCTCACTCTCACCATCGCACTCTCAAGACACATCTTGTCCCCTTTCAAATTTGGGTAAGGGTGTCTGCTTCACTCAGCACTTTCAGAGATAAAAGGAATGTCCATGTTCATCTGACACACATAGAGCCAGTCTTGATTAAATAGCCTGACAATGCGCCAAATGTATTGCTGTTGCCAGGGAGACCAAGCTGACCTTGGACGTTGCGCCAAGAGTTGCCAAGAAGGTACAAAGTATATGCTCTGATGCAGAAAAGGACAATATATGCAGCACTTCAAAGGAGAGGGTGGCCATTTGTTTGAAAGTTAAAAATATTAAATATTTGTGACGGACTGGGCTCTCGCCTCGTGATGTGTGGAACAAACTCTCCCCTTCAGCAACCCTGAACAGAACAAAACAGGCAAGGTCAATGGATGAATGAATGGATGAAGTATAAATACTACTCCCTGACAACAATCAAGTACAAAAGTGTAGCTATTTGTTTCCTTGATGACTGCTGTAGCTCTTTTGTTTGCCCAACAATTCACTGAATAATTACCATAAGTCCATGTTTAAATGCAAACAGTTTAATATGTTAAAACATGGCCTGCATTGATAGTTTGATTTGTATTTTCTGTATTACTCTGTTAAGATTGCTGCAGCTTTCCTTTACTGCGTGGAGTCGATTAATACCCTAAAGATTAAAAGCACAGCCATGTGGAAAGCAATGCGCTGTCATCACGCTCACAGCATTCAAAAATATTTCATAAACCTAGGTATCCGATTAGAAATTTTCCAAAAGCTCCCGCGGTCCAACAATGGGGAAGAAGATTCAGAGCAACAAAACGTCTTGAACTTTTAAGTAAGATTTAGAATTTCCCTTGACTTTCTCTAATACGTTTTTAAAGAGTTCATTTGACAAAACTGAGCTTTCCATAAAATTATGAAAATATTTTTATGAGTAAAAGGCTAAACTGAAGATTTCAGCGCCATCAAGAATACAGACAGTTTGTCAGATCCTTCATCTTAAAGTACAACGAGAGATTAGCATAAACACAGTGCTCATAAATAGTCATTTCTATACCATCGTTGTTGTTTCTTGTCTGTGCATTGTATTTATGACATCATGAAAAGCTACATAAGCCTACACTGAATTAGGGAAGCTCTGTTTTCTTTTCCCCCCCAGTGGAAGAACTGCAGTTAGCGCCTCAGCTGTGTGGAATTAGAACAAACAGAGAAAACAGATGCAGCGGGCTTCTCTTTAAATGAGAGTGTCTTCTCTCTCTAAGGAGCCCTTTGTGCAGCTGAGGTTTTTGTAGCTCCCTGGGCTTTTGAAAAGGCCTCCTGCTCTTCTTCTGCCAAATCTGGAACCTCACCGCAGGGTTCTCAGGTGGGAGTAGGCTCACCTGCTGCTCCGCATGCCATTTTATCATCTGGATCCACAACAAAAAGAATACATATTTAGAAAGGGAATCACACACACTCCCATTGAGGTGTCGTATTTCCATACGTTGACCTGGAGGTATCCGACCGCGTTAATATTCTCCAGCTGAAAGTGCCAGACGATGTTTCTTCTGAGCCCTAATATTTACACAGTGAGGAGCGGGAACAAACTTCCCGCATTCTTATTCACAAATGAGCTCATATGCCGACATCCAGATGGAAAAACAAAACCCAAATATGTTGCTGTTTGTTTTGGTAAACATTTCTCTGCTCGAGAGTCATAATGCACGGCTGATGGGCCCTCATTTTGAGTCTGCTCCTCTGGTGGGATGTTTGATGCCGGTTACTGAAGAGGAGAAGAAGGAAACCTTGATCGTTGTCTTTCACAATCATTGCACCAAGCCTCTGTTTGTGCTCGCTGATTCACACAAGTTTTTCATTTTTATTTTATTTTGAAACAATTAAGCAATTGTACATTTACCTTGACGAGGGAACTGTTGCTTTGCTGTTACTGTCAATCTTTTACCATTAGTCTGAAATTAGTAAAACCATAACGCGCTGCGCAGGTAATGAGCTTGTTCAGATGTTTCTACTGAGCTGTTGTTTCCTTGCTTTGTTTGTAAGTTTTGTCAGTAATAAATTGAAAACTTGTTGAGTTTTATCTACATGGAGCGTTTCCGTTTGAATAAATAAGGTGGGGCTAATTTCTAGCTTAACTGCAAGCATCCTGCTGATCATTTGAAATGTGTTTTCTTCTTTTTGTTAGCAAAAGTGTATATGGTATACTTCGAAAAAAATGTTTTATTGACAACTTATATGGGACAAATAAACTAATATTGTAGTCTCTCATTTATCGCGGGGGTTCCGTACCCTGATCCCCACGATAAGTGAAACACCGCAAAGTCGGGATACAGTAGTCCAAGTTCAAGTTCAAGTACAGTAAACTTTGTCATGATGTGCCAGGCTGCAATCACACCAAGGATTGATTATTTAAAATGTTACAGTATTTAAATTTAAAATGTAGAGAAGAGAGGCGCAGCAGGGCATCAAAGGGTTAGCCCTTCATGCAGCACGGAGCAGAAATGTACGTCTTGATCAATTACACAGTAACAACTGACCATAGAAGTTCTGAAATCATTTAAAATTATCTTAAACACATTTATATGTTGTGACTGTGGCAATTTTACGATGTGACATACTTTGAATTTTAAGTTGGAAGATAAAAATTGATTGGTGCATCTGGATAGCAAAGGGTTAACCCTCCAGGATGAAGCTGCTGCAGCACGGAGCAGAAATGCAGGAGAGAGCCCCTGCACTTGTGGGCTGCACACAGATGCAAAAACATTTAAAATATATATTTTTTTAAATAAGAAATCCATGGCTCATCCATCAATCTGCCAACTGTGTCATATCCAATCTTACTTTGAAAAACTGCGATGTAGCACATCTGCAAAAAACAAACCGCGAAGTAGCGAGGGACTACTGTACTACATAAAATGTGATGACTGTAAAATCTAAAAACAAGAACTCAATTTTAAGTGTTCTCTTGATAAAATGTATATTTTGGTACAAGTTTTTCTATGTGCCATTCTGTGTGTGTGGAGGAGGGGTTTGACTCTGGTGACATTAATAAGCATGTGTGCAGATCCCATCTTTGGGGCCACATCGATCCGCCACAGGTAAGTCCTCACATGACTAATCAAACCCAGCTACCAACAGCTCTTTCTAATCAATAGCTATTTCGACAGCAGGGCTCCAGAGCAACAATTCATAATAAATGGAAAGTCACAATATATACATCTGACCTCTTTGTTGTGACAATACCCATCTGAACATGATCATAACAATAGCTGAAATCGATCGGCACCAAGTTCATGAGGAGGTGAGGCCTGTTATGCCAATTAACTGAGTTAAGGCAACAGCCCCTTTATTGTATTTTTATTGCCAAGGGAGCACATGATCTATATCAAGAGTAGAAATGCTGAAATAACTGAAAACATTGTGCTACCTCGGCTGTCCCAAAAGCTGCAGCTTCACTCTCAGCACAGATAAATGGTCAAACTGAGGTTAATCATAAAATCATGTGCCAAGTTCAGGAAAGTGCATTTTGTGTGAGTGCGTGTCGTTCATTTCCTTCTACGCTTGTCCTTTACAGAAGTTTCTCAAAATTGCATGATGATGATTTCTATTATTATTGCTCAAATAACTTTAAAACTTACAACCACCACAGATTTGTGAAAAAATTAATTAAAGCCTTATCAACAAAGAACACAATCTAAGAAGGAGTTCTCACACTGACATAAAGACCACCATCTACATTTATTAAAACTAAAGAGAAGACCAGAATACTGACGTTGAAGCTACAAAGGAAGAGCTCCCTTTAGTGGCTGGCTGCAGAACTATTTTCAAGACACACCTCTCCATTCAAACATATAGAGCATTTTCCTTGATTTGTAGGGACAAAATGTGTTTTTTTTTTTGTTTTTGTGTTTTTTCTGTAAAATCTATGTTTGTGCTTTCCATGTCTTGGATTCAACCAACACAAACTGCACCTATCTCTACAATTCAAATGTGGGTAGTATTTTATTCTGTGGAGTGGTCCATCCATCCATTTTTTTATTTTCTGTGAATGGTGTTTATGAAGTGCTGAACAGAGAGATAGGTTCATCCTAAACAAGTTTGTTACAAGGCTAATACAAATACAAACAACCATCCATCCATTTTTTCCCGCTTATCTGGAGTCGGGTCTTGGGGGTAGCAGCTTAAGCAGGGAGACTCAGACTTCCCTCTCCCCAGCCACTTGGGCCAGATCCTCCAGGGGAATCCCAATACATTCCCAGGCTAGCTGAGAAATAGTCCCTCCAACTTGTCCTGGATCTTTTCCTGGGTCTCCTCCTAGTGTGACGTGTCCGGAACAGAGCCCTACAAAGAGAAAGTTGCGACACTCCCATAGACTCCCATAGAAAGAACGGAATGCGGAAGTCACGTGGGTCATGCAGCGGCAAATAGTTCCAAACAGCAGCGGTTCAGCATTGAACGTAGTTCATTCTCCGTGTTTTCTCCGGTAAGTTGATGAAAATACGACACTTTTTTTGCCAT
>NC_056499.1:10895802-10900345 GCF_014905685.2 Nematolebias whitei | reverse complement strand
GAAACATGTTAAATTGCTAGTTGTGTTTTAACTGCAGCTGCTCTGCAACATGACGGTTTAAACGGGTCTATTTCTAATTCAGCGTTTTAAAATATCCATTACTGCTTAAATTTTGAAAGGTGGTCTTTTTTTACATTTATGGTAATTCCAGTTACTGAACTCAACTAGAAAATATTTGGCCTTTTTTTTCCCGAGAGATTCAATTCAACCTTTATTTAGACAGTAAATCCCATTGAGCCTCGAGGACTCATTTACAAGAGAACCCTGATTTCAACAAAGAATGATGACAACATGATAACACGATTGACATAATTTAGTTAAAGTTATAGATCATTTGTCAAAGACTGCAGTGTAAATTGTGACAATATCATTAAAGAAAAACGTGATTGTGGAGATGAGTCAATTTTTTTTCATGTTTTCCAGGTAAACCAGAGGAGAATGACTTCATGAAATGAATGTTGCATTCAAAGTATCACAAAGGTACAAGATCTCATTTTCTGTCTTCTATTAATCAATAACAGCTGAATCAAGATGTCTGAAGAAAATTACTTTAACACCATAACCTTAAAAGTTGGTATTTACTGCAGGACTGTTAAATTACAGTAATTTTATATTATTAGTTTAGTGTTTGGTAATCATGGGTCAAGTTGAGATGAGACTCTTTCAAGACAGAACAAGATATAAGACTTATTACCAAGAATTTATCAGCATCAATAAACTGTAAACAGTAACAAAAACAGTTATTAAACTATCACAGGTACATTGAGATGGAGTTAGAAGTAATTTTTCATGCCAGTTGTCTTCATCTGATCTTTTGTAAAAAATATGTCAGAACTTATTTTCCATTGTTAACATTTTTCTTTGCAGGACTGAGTTAATTTTCTTGTCTGTGAGTTTCTTCTATCCTGCTTATGTATTTTTTTTGTGTTCTAATTGTTCCCTCAGGTTGTTCATCTCTGTTCCCTGACTGCCTGTTGATCCATCCTGGTCCTGTTGATCCTGGCTCATCAGATCCTGACATGTCCCCGTCCTCTGAGGACACATTTTCATCTTTCCCTCATCTCACTCGCCTCATTTCTGTTTCTTCCTTCCTCAGTCTCTGAAATTACAATGACACTGTTAGAATGAAGAATAATGTTCAATAAAAAATATGACATGTCTTATTTAACACTGTTCGTACCAAAGTTTAATTTAGAACAACATGTGTGATCACTGGTCAGATCACTGGTCAGATCACTGGTCAATGGATCAACATGCAGTGGAAGTTCTGCTGTTCTTCTCATTTGGTTCTGGTCGATGAACAAATGGTTGAACCTCTTTCAGTCTCACACGTCCTCACTGTGTCTCTGTGAACTGTCCTCTCTCTAAATGTGCCTGTAGAGTGACATTAGTTTATTTTCTTGCCCATTTCTTTGACAGTTCAACATTTTGAGCCCTGATTGAAAATGTTTGTGCAGATTAAATTTACAGCTCTCACATTGTGTTGTGATGATGATGATGGTGCTCCTGCTGACTTGAGATTATGTAATTAATAAACAGTATAAATGGCAGTAAAAGCACTTTATTAAAGCTTGTTTTACATTTTACATATTTTATAATAAATTGTTTGGAAATTTATTTTTGCACAATTAACGCTTATTTTGTCATCTGTTATGATTTTAACTAGAAACAGTTTCATTTAAAATAACATTTTAATCAATGAATTATAATTTTACAATAGTTGTCAGGCTACAATCAACTCAGTTATCCAGGTACTTGGTTGCCATTAAAAAAAACGACAAATACAATTATATTCAGTTTACGAACCTGTTTAAATAAAGGTTGAATTAATATCTTGTCATGCAGAGAACATCATAAATAGCTTTACAACAGGTGTTACTCTGATCTTTTTTTTTTTTAAACGTGTGTAACTTTATCCACTGACATGGCTATATTGATCATTGTATTGCATATACATTTTTTTCTAACAAATATGTGTTTGCAGTCTCGTTTCCTTCTAAAATTCAATGATAAATGTATCAGCCGCTTTTAAAAATGCTTTGATAAAATGCTTTGATAAAATGCATTGTCTGTGAAATAATCAGTAATCAGTTAAGTAATCAGTTCGTTACTGCTCAATAATTACTGAAAGACGCCAGGTAAAGTAAGAAAAGTTGATTTTTGTGTTATGTTGCGCCAGCAGCTGCTCAAACTGACTGACAGTGATGAACTGTTTGGAACTATTGGGAGCTGCATGAACTACGTGACGGCGTATCGGCGAGTTCAAAGAGTGTCGCAACTCTTTCTTTATAGGGCTCTGGTCCGGAACACCTCACCAGGGAGCCATCCAGGAGGCATCCTAACGAGATGCCCGAGCCACCTCAGCTGGCTCCTCTCGACGTGGAGAAGCAGAGGCTCTACTCTTAGTCTCTTCCGGATGACCGAGTTTCTCACCCTATCTCTAAGGGAGAGCCCAAACACCCTGCAGAGAAAATTATTTTTGGCCGCTTGTATCCATGATCTTGTTCGTTTGGTCACAACCCAAAGCTCATGACCATAGACGAGGGTCAGGACCTCCTCCACGACCCGGAGATGCACTCTACCCTTTTCTGGCTCAAGACCATGGCCTCAGATTTGGAGGAACTGATCCTCATCCCGGTTGACAAACAAAAACAAATACAACATCTACAAAGACAAGCAACCGTGCTTTATTTTCTATAGTTAATTAAAAGTCACTACTTAATTCAGTGTGGATTAAACTGTTGAACCACAATAATCTCATACATACATGGGGAGAGAAACCGACTCCTCACATAAAGACTCAGACTGATATTTAGACCATGAACCTTTTTACAGTGAGGTGATGGTGCCAACAGCAACATAACTCAATACATGGTGCAACACATATGGAGAGCTGGATGGATGGATATTTCATTGATCCTTTGCAGGAAATTGCAGGAAATATACCAAATTATGTAGCATTGTAATGAACAAAAATGCTATACAATCAAGATTTTTCTTTCTTTCATCAGGTTCAATGGGTTCGTCTCATCCTGAGCATTTCAATGCATTTCTGACTTCCTGTTGACCTGCACATGACAAATAAACAATAAACTAAAGATAAGAAAGTGCTATGTGTTGTCATCATTGCATGTTTATATACAATGACAAAATTGGTTCTCTGCATTTAACCCATCCACGTGAGATACACCCAGATAGAGCGGTGGGCAGCTATGCAAGTGCCTTGGGAGCAATTAGGGATTGGGTGTCTTGCTCAAGGACACCACGACATGTGAGCACAGTAAGGAGTAAAACCTGCAACTTTCCAGTCCCAAGTTGGCTGCCCTACCTCTACACCACAGCGGCCCTGTGTGGAAAGTGATAACTGAAAGTAAGCTTTGTCAAATTAACTTGTTTTAAGCTTTGTTTTAATGGCAGAGTGTTGGTGTTTTGTCCTACAACAGGAAGCTGATTCCAAAGGAGGGCAGCCTGAAAACTAAAGGCTCTTCCTCCCATTCTAGTTTTAGAGATTCTTGGAACAACTAAGATATCTGCATGCTGAGAGTCAAGTGTTCTAGTTTGAAAGGACAAATATCTGCTTTAAGTTTGCTGGAGCAAGGCTGTGTAGTGCTGTACCTGTATATGTCATAAGGGGAGGTGAGGGAGAGGCCGGCACCAGAGGAGGGGTGTACCAAATAGACCATCTTAGCACCAACATAACCGGTTTGTTCCACTTTGGAGTAAGTTGTTGGGGGAAAAATCAGTTTTGTGTTGTGTGTTTCCTTGACTGATGAAGCCTTCTGGATGGAAGGTGAAACGTTTCAGCACAAAAAAAAAAAAAAAAAAAAAAAAGAAACTGTCCAGATGACCTGACTGAAAATTTTTGGATTGTATACCTGGATTATTGAGCATGGACTTTGTTTGTATGTCATCAGGGGATTTGTATTGTATTCTGCTCATCACAGGAAGTCAATACAAATACATGGTCTGTCCTAGAAGTACCCATCAGTACTTTTGCTGCAGTGTTCTGAATATGCTTACAATTTTGAAGTAGTATTTTGGATACCTGACTGTGGGGCTGTGGTAGCTAGGTGGTCAGTGCTGCATCAGGAAGGGCATCTGGTGTGAAGAAATTCCCAAATCGTTCATGTTTTTGCATTCTCTGTGATGACCCCTGCAGAACGGAGCAGCCAAAAGAAAATCAACATTTTGGACGGCCTGTTAGAATGACATTATAGTAGTCCCTCGCTACTTCACAGATTATTTATCGCGGACTCGCTCTATCACGTTTTTTCAAAATAAAACATGACAGGCAGTTGGCTGATTGATGGATGAGCCGCACGATCGGCATTGGGCTTTTTATTTAAAATAAATTATTTTAAATTATTTAGCACCTACTGCTCTTTTGTGCAACCCACACTGCAGGATAAACTTCCTGCTGCAACTGATCAGCTGTTCTCTGTGCAGAGTGTAAAAGTGGGCGTGGCCAAAGCGCTTGCAGGTGGCTGAGAGCAGCGGAGGCAGGGAGCTGAAACAGTCTTGTCTATATCTAAAAAAGTTAAAT
>NC_056499.1:10882480-10895402 GCF_014905685.2 Nematolebias whitei | reverse complement strand
TTTTTAGATTTTTCTACCTGGATTATTGAGCATGCATCAGGATAAGTCTTGTCTATAGGTGATTAAGTCATTGACCAGTTTTTCATAATCATCTTGAATGAGTCTGCTTCTAATTTTATAAATGTTACAAAGATGGAAATATGCTATTTGTGAGACTTGTCTGATATGTAAATAAAAGATAGATTTCAGTCAAAGATTGAGCCAAAATTTATGTCAGAGATAATTGAGGCTATTGTAACTTCATCAGGAGTGATATTTTGATTGTCTCCTTGAGTTTTTTTTAGAGCCAAAGACAATGGCCTCAGGTTTATCTGAGTTCAACAGAGGAAAATCTGAGGACATCCAGTTTTATGTGTCTTTAAGTCAGGTCTGGAGTTCAAGCAGCAGAGAGTCACTGATGAATAAAGCTGTGTCAATTTAAGCTAAAGCTTGTTTCACTGTGTAATCCCATTGAATAATTCACTTTAATTAAACAAGTTGATGCAAGCAGGTGAAAATGTTGAGCATATTTCCAGAGAAAAACTGACAATTTGTCTTTTTTTATCTTTAAGAGGCTGATGTTGTCACAGCAAAGAAAAAGAAAGTGCAAGCGGGCAATTAGTAATGTCTCTGTTCCATTGAGGTGTGTCATAAACCTCAGCTTTGTATGTGCTGACTAACTGTCAAATACATTTGAACTTTCCTTGATGATTTATTATCATATACTAACATGGACAATGCCCAAACCATTCTAACGATCAGTGTGATGTGATCTTAGCTCAAACAAAAGAACTTCTATTGTGGAATCAGATCACCAATGGTCATAAATAGGATTTAAAGTTCCTTTTCAGTCCTGTGACACAAAAATGACAATATTTAGGAAACTTATTTTGTTTGTGTTGCTTTTGCTGCTGATATTTCTTCTTCTATGTCTGTATTTAAACTTCTTGTCACTCAAAAGGTTACAGTAGCTGAAAAGCACTGAAACAAATAGTTAAGAGTCTACAGTATTTTGATGGTTTTTATATTTTCTTTTTTTTTATTTAACCGGATAATAAAATCCCTACTGTTGATGTTCTTCTTTTTAGTAGCGTCACTTCAATTTACCGTAATTTCCAGGTTACAAACTGCTACTTTTTTTTCCACATGCTTTGAACACTGTGGCTTATACAATGCTGCAGTTAATTTATTATTTTTTTGTTGACAGGTTAACGAGTTTCATGCCGCCAAACATTTAGCCTTGTCACATCCGAGCTCTCACATAGCTGCCCAATACATGTCTCTCTTGGGGGGTGGGTCTTTGTGACTCAGTGAGACTGCCTGTATGAATAAAGGTGTAAAAAAATAATCTGGCCAATGAACTTACTGAACAGGTCACAGTCACTGGGAAGGAAGGGAGAGGTGGGAAATCCCCCCCCCCCCCCCAGATCTTTCCTTCCCTCACCATTGTGCCACTCTCTACAGGAGATTACCCCCTCGTTAGGGCACAACGAAGTATTTGCAGCCACTCAAAATAAGTGTGAACCGTAAATCAAATCAAATCACACATTTACTTTGAGATGAAAGTGACCTTGAGAACGACAACGAAAGAGAGACTGACGACGTGTGATTATGACATGTGTGATGAAGTTTTAGTGTTCAATGACTTTTCCTGGTAGGTTACTGTATTATTTATGTATTTATTTATTTATTTATTTACCAGCTGTGTTATAGGCACTGTTCAGAAAAAAATTTATAAATTGCTGTACGTATTTGTGTATGTCACTGGTACGTATTTAATTAAAAGTTTTTAAAAATCTTTCTGTGCAACATCTTTATTTGTAATTATCTCATGTTACAACATGGACACCTGCAGCTTAAACACAAGTGTGGCCTATATACAGTATGTACAAAAAATAATAATTTTTAAATTTAGTGAGTGTGGCTTTTATTCAGGTGTGTTCAATGGTCCGGAAATTACGGTAGTAACTACTAAAGTCACTTTGAACCTGAATTTACTAATTTTCTCAAAGAAGAAATTAAGTTTAACAGCATAGTATATCCTGAGGATTGCATGTTTCCTGTAATGTGTGCCATGAGGACACGAACAACAAACCCAGTTCATGTAATGTGTAATGAAGGGACCCATCATTCAGATTTGATATTTTCAACTGAAGCACAATTTTTGTCCAAAGTTTGAAAGTTTTCTAAATGTTGCAGAAGCCGTGAGTCATGGCTGCTGTCATCAGTTTAAAATATTTCTTTAACACTCAAACACTTAAAGGGCTGTAGGGTTTCCTGCAAAACTTTGAATTGTAGAAGAATTTTAGTGGAAGTTTGTAAATTGTATTTTGAGCATCAACTAAAAAGTATGCGTCCTTTTTTTTAATTCTTTGTAGTTTGGAAGCTGAATCTAATCTTTGAGAGGCACTAATGAGTATTTTTGGTGCCTAAACTTTAGTTTTGTTTTGAAAACCTGACCAAACTTTAAAGAAACACAGGAAATTATGAAAATAAGGTTTCATGTTTTCCAAATAAATGTGTGATTTATGTCATTGTTGCCGTAGCAACAAAAACAAAAGTGGAGTTTAATTTGGATTAATTTTGGGTCAGGTGAGCGAATCTACAACCAGACTGCTAATGCAGAACACAAATGACTTTAAAATACGTTATAATAAATACATTTTTGAATTCAGAACAATTTTCTGCACTTTTTCTGCTTAGTTTTGGGTCTAATTAAAAGAGATGGTCTTGAATTATATTTTAGCTAAAGTGAGGGTGTTATGACACCACTGTTCATGGCTCCTCTGCAGCGCTCACACCAACACCACTTAATTAAAGAGCTGACAACTCTACAGACAGATCATGATACTTCACAGCACCAAACCCTGGCTGGTCTGATTAACACGTTGTAAGGAAATGAACTTAATTCAAGTCCGTGAAGTTAAACTGCAGTGATTGATGAGCATAACTTCTTCCATAACTTAGAGCACGGTTGTAAATCGTGTTTTAAACACTTCTTTGTAGATTTTTCCAGACTCCAGGGTTTGCTTAATCAAATATAAATCAGACATAAGATAATATATCAGTTGTAAATTCATAAAACGTTGTATACCTGGGATAAAATCCATAAAAAATATTATATAACTTACAGTATATTGCATTTTTCATTGAGTTTAGCTGAAACTAAGCTGCATAGTTATTCATCCAGCCATCCATCCATCCAGCCAGCCATTATCTTTACCTGCTTCTTCCATTTTTGGGTCACGGGGGTCACTGGTGCCCATGTCCAGCAGTCACTGTGTGAGAGACAGGTCTCCAGTCCATCACAGGGCCACATAAAGACAAACAACCATTCACTCTCTCACTCTCACCTAGGGCCAATTTAGAGTTACCAATCAGCCTAACATGCATGTTTTTGCCTTTTCAGCTGGGATTTGATCAGGCAACCTTCTTGCTGAGAAGCGACAGCTCTACTCACTGATCCACCATGCCGCAAGTTATTCAATAAATACATATGCAGTGTTCTAAAATACCCAACACATTCCAGATTATTTTCATAATAGAAACAGGATGCTAAAAGTCTAATATTTTATAGTGGTACCGGCATGCATTGGCAACCTGAAGGGCATAAAGTGTTTCATTGATATCAATAATCATGTGGAAGATATTCAAAATTGTAACCAAAAGCTGGAGGATAGCACATACAGAGTAACATTTGCATGATACACAAGGCAACTCCCAAGTGTTGTGCTCTTTGTGCAAACAGAGTATAATTTAGCAAAATAGCAACACATTGTAATTCTACTCAAATAGCTTCTCTTCTGAAATGATTTCTTGTTTTTGTTGTTTGCCCTCTCCAATTTCCCCCTTGGTCGCTCACCAACACACTAACGACACAATGAAGGGCGGGGGGGGGGGGGGGGGGAGCACCAGCACACACAAATAATCCTGTGTTCAAGTTCATTATTTTCTATATTTGACTAAGTATTATTTGTGAGCTCAATGAAGCTTTGAGCGAATCCAGCGCTATAATGCAGCATTAACGTTTCAATAAGAACGTAAGGTTGCATATCCCAGAATGCAAAGTGAGATAACTTGAAATAGGTGCAGAAAATGCTCTTGTGTCCTGTTCTGTATCGTTCTGATTTTGACCTTTAACGGCAGAGCTGAGCATCTTTATTAAAGTCCAAATTTTCTTTAGTTGAGACGAATGCAGATGTCTACTGTTGCTATGCCTTCTTTTGCCTTTTTAAGCAAATTATTACAAATAATTTCCTCAACTTTACCTCCCAGCTCGAGATCCTACAAATCCCCCACAATCCAGTTGATGTGCTGAATGGACTCTGAAGTAGGTGGCATGAAAGAGAAATATCTCCTTCCTCCAATGCTCACAAGCACCTCGAGTGAGTAGCATAAAGTGTTTGTGAAGGAGGGATTTGAGTCTGCTCTTTTTGACAGGTTTAAACCCAGCCATCCAATCTTAATCCTATGGGCAAAATGCTCTCTTGCAACAAATTCAGTCATCTGCTTTCAACCTCTGACACTGGCAGAAAAAAATACACATTTCCTATCATCACGTCCCTATTGTGTGTGTGTGTGTTTTAACATCTGTATCTTCCTAACAGACTAGCTCACAGCTTCACCTCTACCCTGTCGTTTTGGATTTCATGTCAACATTTTTCTTTCATAAAAAATCTATGTAAATTAGCTCAAATCCAGCACAATAAAATCATGTACAATTATCCATCACCTGGTCTCAGGAGAAAACTCTAAAAGCATTTGTTCTCCCCATTCAGTGGCTAAAGCTTGCTGCTCAAATAAATGGTTTTATTGGTAAGGTAACGAGCCCTGTAAAAACAAAATAATTTAATAAACTACATGTTAAAATAATGAAGTTTTTCCACCCCCACAAACACATTTTCAGTTGTTGTGACTCATTAGACGTTTTGTTGAGTTGAAATTTTGGAAAGACTTGCTGAAGAAATCTGACAACAGCATCCTGTTTTAAATTCTGTGCCAAACCAAACATACAAAAATAAATAAAACCTCATAAAAACACAATAAGCAAAGCATGTAATATAACAGAACGACGAACAGACCAAATTAGTAAAACATACTAATTAAAACACAGTTACGATGCAACGCTCTACTCAAAAAGGTGAGGAGTTGGTGTCTTTAAATATTATTTTGAACATTTTAATAACATTTGATGAATATTGATAAATTGTTTTTGAGATTAGACTTAGATTTTGCAAATGTACATATTGTTTTGGACCATGCGACTTCAACTTTCTTATTAAAATATAATTACGTCCAACATTTTGTTCTGTTTGACTGCAGCAAGACTTGTCAAAAGATTTAAACTAACTTGAACAACAGATTTGTTAATGAATTAATTAAGGCATAAATAATTCAAATAGCAAGCAGCTCATAAATGCAGAAAAGAAAAGGGAAGAAAAAAAAAGCTTGAGTACAGAATGAACATAAACTAGTTACATCTGACCTTAGCCCTGGTCTCATGTTCGTGTTGCTGTTGATCGGCGTACTGTTTGTGTACTACTAGTGCTTGGCATGTTTTTAGTTCATATCTTAGATCTTATTACTGTTTTTCTTTACAATTTATACTTTTGTTGGCTGTAACTGGGACCCTGTGTACACAATTTTGTCCCACCACATGTACCACATGTGGTGCAAATGACAAATAAAGAAACTTTGACTTTTGTCTTCATATTATCAGTGACAATATAAAAAAACCCAAGATTATAGAAGAGTAATATTTGTGTTGAATGTTTGATTTATCCTTACATGGCACACACAAGTTTTGTTTTAGTTTAAAGACACAAACTCGTCTATACCTGTTCAGTTTAGGATACAGTTCAAGCTGCTGTTTGTTTTTAAAGCTGTGCATGGCCTTGCACCGCCCTATATTTCAGAACTTTTGAAAGTCCACCAGCCCAGCAGAGTTTTAGAGTCTGCTGGTCAATATCTGCTGGAGGTGCCTCGCTCAAGGTGCAAACAATGAGGGGACTGGTCCTTTTCTGTTGCAGGCCCAACAGCCTGGAATACTCTTCCCCATGAGCTGCGTGCTATTTCTGATCTGCTTCTGTTCAAAGCCAAACTCAAAACCTATTGATTTAAAAGGGGTTTTAATGTTTAACTTTTAGTATTTTAGTGTTAAGCTTTTTTTCTCTCTCTTTTACCTTCTTTTATTCTTTTACCTTATTTTATTCTGGCTGTGTTTTTAATTTGCATTGAGTTATTGTGCCACGTTTTTATCTGTTTTATTTTGTAAAGCACTTTCATCAATGCAAGGCGATGTTGGAAGGTGCTATAGAAATAAAGTTTATTATTATTATTATTATTATTATTATTATTATTATTATTATTATTATTATTATACCTGCTTCATCCAGGCCAGGAGCCCAAGGAAAACTGGTCAGAATCAGAATAAGCTTTATTATCATTGCACCGAGATACAATGAACACGTACATACAGTCGTCTGAAAGATGGACGTAGTGCACGAAGCTGTTGCTATAAGCGCGGCCCTCTTATTCTTAGTCAGAATAATATTTTTGCTTAGATGAGAAAAGGGAAGAAAACATGAGGAGAGGCGGTATAAAAAAAAGATCTCTCACTCCGTGTCCTAGACAGGGCACGATTTGAGGCATCAAAAAAACCTACCACAGCAAAGCAACATAAATAGATGTGATACATTTACATACAGGCCGGTTAAAACATTGAATTTTAAGGGAAGGTCGTAGCATAGTACAGAGCCCCCCCCCCCCCCCCCCCCCCCTCCAGCCATTGTCCAGATAAAATGTGTTATTCATCATCAGCTCTGTTGAGGTTCTGTCATGTCCATGGCCTTAGGGAAGGGAGGGGTGAGGAGACGAACAAAGCATCTTTGTTTTTCCTAAACATGCCAGGAGGTATTGAGATAAGTCCGCCATCAAGGTCACAGTTTGGGTCAGACAGAACTTGTAAATTGCTGTTTCTGCCGTTTAAAGTCTCGCTGGTATATTTCTCTGATGGTAACTCCAAACAGCCGAAGTGATTCCTTATGTCGAAAGTCGAGCTCACAGTTTTCTCCAAGATTATTCCCAACCATTCATGGGTGCTTTCAGAAAGTTCACGGTCCTGATAACAGCCTGCTCAGGCTCTGACGCAGCTCCACATAATTCAGTCTGAGTGCTGCCAAGCTTCAACACATCCACACAAATTTGTAGACAATCCTGATTTCACCAACCCAAACAGCAAAATCCAGTTGTCTTCATGAATCTAATTTGTTTCTGTTGAGTGTCCGCCGTTCCCTGACTCCTGTCGGAAGAAGTTGATCAATTATGTTGAGAGACCAGCTGCTCAAATCATTCAAATTAGGAAAGTATGCAGGGGGGAAAAAAGAAGCTCTTTAAGGGTTCACAAGACAAGAGAGCAAGTAGGGAAGTGTCTGAACACAGGGAGACACCTCCGACTTCACCAGAGCAAAGAGATAAAAAAACTGGTGCACATCCATGTTGCTCAATATTAAAGAGGCAGGCGGGAAGGTCAGCGCAGGTCAAACACACAAACTCAAACCTGAGGTCTGTTTAGAATTGACCTAACATGCAAGATTTTGGAACATTGGAGGAAAGTGAGAAACAAATCTGTGCAGGTAGAAGATGGAAACTGTACAAAGAACTCTCTTTACTCTCCAGCTTTACAAACTATCCAAGTTTTTTTTGTTTGTTTGCTTGTTTGTTTTTTCTTTCGGCTGCTCCCTTCTTCAGAGGTCGCCACAGCGAATTAACCCGCATGAAGACTTGGCAATTATTTTTACCCCTGATGCCATTCCTTACACAACCACAGACCACCGAGCTACCACAGCCCTCTGTGTGGAGCAGGGAGCTGCTTTCTAGGGTGCCTTGAGGAGCAGATGGTGGAGGTTAAGGGCCTTGCTCAAGGGCCCAGAGTGGAGCAAATGAGGGTGGAGGTAGGTGTGGGTGCTTCACCTATCCCACCCACATTTTGATGTTGTCGATCCAGGGAGTTGATCCGAGGATCTTCCAATCACAGGCCCACCTTCTCTAACCTCTGTGCCACACTCCTCTTTACAAAATATCCAAGTAATTTAACTTAATGCCCTTAACAAATAAAATGATTTGATTTTTGTTTTCCTCAAAGTTTAGAACGTTTAGCTCCACCCAAAGACTCCAGCATGCAAACTGTAAGAGAACCTTTAACTAAACCTGTAGGCCATCTGAGAAGCAACAGAGGACAATCCTAAAATACAAAACTTGACCAAAATTAAATGCATTAAATGCAAAAAGAGAAAAAAACAAGAGGACATAAAGGATCATTTATGCAGGTTGCTGCTGAAAAGTACCATGATGCGTCTGTTAGATGTTGTTTAAATCACTGCAGAAGAGAATAGTTTACACAAAGATTTAGTACTGGTGTGTTTCAAAACTAAACTGCAACTTCTTTAGCTTTTATGCAAGCAAGTCTGCAGCACAGTGAATAAAAACTACTCCAGAATATAAAGAATGGGTTGAAAGGAAGAAAGAAGAAATTGTCCTACAAATTATAAGAATGGCAGAAGAATATGCTTTTTTTTTTTAAAGACTCTGCTACAGAGTCACAAAATGTTAAAACACACTCAAAGCAGAACCAGGCCGTTACTGTAAATTAGAATGAGTTATCAGCTCGTTAAACTGAATGAATAAAGGTTGAATTAAAAACAAAACTAAATGAATAACATCCATCCATTATCTTTTACCTGCTTCTTCCTTACTGGCCACGGGGGTCACTGATGCCCATGTCCAGCAGGTGGGGGACACCCTGGACAGGTCTCCAGTCCATCACAGGGACACATAGAGACAAACAACCATTCACTCTCACTCACACCTAGAGACAGTTTAGAGTTACCAGTATGTCTAACATACATGTTTTTGGTCTGTGGGAGGAAACCAGAGTACCTGGAGAAAATCCACACATGCACAGAGAGAACATGCAAACTCCACCCAGAAAGGTCCCCGGCTGGGATTTGATCCGGTGACCTTCTCGCTGAGAAGGCAACAGTTCTACCAACTGAGACACTGTGCCACCTAATACAATGCTACCAAAATGTTATTTAAACAACAGCCTGATGGACAATTTGTTGGCGGCAGTCTGAGATTGCTCAACATCAATAAAACACATTTGTGGGTCTAGAGCACAGTAGGTCACGTGACATCCAGGCACAAATTTCATCCTTAATAAAAGTTTAAAAAATTAGAGAAACTCTCACACTGATTATCCTAAGATTTTTGTCTAATAATTTGTATATTAATGTATTTTTTCCTTCTTTTATTTTGCGATCACTGTTTTCAGCATGGGCAGCACGGTGGCACAACTGGTAGAGCTGCTGCCTCTCAGCGAGCAGGTCCCTGGTTCAAACCCCGGTCCAGGGGCCTTTCTGGGTGGAGTTTGCATGTTCTCTCCGTGCATGCGTGGGTTTTCTCCGGGTGCTCCGGTTTCCTCCCACAGTCCAAAAACATGCATGTTAGGCTGATTGGTAACTCTAAAATTGTCCTTAGGTGTGAGTGAGAGAGTTAATGGTTGTTTGTCTCGTTTGTCTCTATGTGGCCCTGTGATGGACTTGCGACCCATCCAGGGTGAACCCCGCCCCTCGCACAGTGATTGCTGGACATGGGCACCAGCGACCCCCGTGACCCAAAATGGAATAAGCGGGTAAAGAAAATGGATGGATGGATGGATGTTTTCAGCATAATTTCTGTTCTTTTATGTTTAATGCCATTCACTAATGGTTTCCCTCAGTCAGTTCTGCTTTCAGCTCCTCGTTACTCACATGTTCTTTATGTACTGATCACCTCCACTGGATTCACCTTGTTATCAACTCTCCCATCACAATTACATGAGTTTTAGTGGTTGCATGTTTAGTTTTTGTTCTGCATCCTGTTCCCAGTCTTTTTATTTTTGCCTGCATTTTTCAGCACACAATAACCCTGCATATGATAAGATTTTAAAAAGAATTTAAAATTGAACAGTGTTGCCTTTGGAAGAAACGATTGAAAGTTTTAAGAAAAAGGAGGAGTTGGCAGGGGCCAAGACAGATCCCAGAAACCGTCGTATGACCAGCAAACTGGTCGGTCCATTAAAGGAGTGTACTGCTTAGTGGGGAAACAGTTTACTTGGGACTCCTCAGACTGATGAAGCCCTGTGGATAGAGTGCGAAACGTCTTTCCACAAAAAAAGAAACTGTCCAGATGACCTGACTGAGCCTTATTGGATTTTGTACCTGGATGATTGAGCATGAACTTTGATGACTTTAAGAAACAATGGTTGTACCACTATTAAAACCGTTCTGATATTCTACTTGACAGTCTTCTAGAAATTCTGGACACATTGGGATTGACTTTTGAATTTCTGCCTACATCTTTGTTTGAATGGAATACTAGACTCATTTTGGAACATTCTAATCCTAAAATGTTGTATGTAATCCAAACTGCAGCCAGTTGTTCACGAGTGAGGGAAGAATGGGGCATGAGATTGACAGACGGATTGGTGCAGCATCTGCAGTATTGTGGACTCTGTACTGGTCCGTTGTGGTGAAGAGAGAGCTGAGCTGTAAGGCAAAGCTCTCTGTTTACCGGTCGGTCTACGTTCCTACCCTCACTTATGGTTATGAGCTCTGGGTAGTGACCGAAAGAATGAGATTGTGGATACAGGCGATTGAAATGAGTATCCTCCGCAGGGTAGTTGGACTCTCCCTTAGAGATAGGGTGAGAAGTTCAGTTATCTGGGAGAGACTCAGAGTAGAACCGCTGCTCCTCCACATCGAGAGGAGCCAGTTGAGGTGGTTCGGACATCTGGTAAGGATGCTCCCTGAGCGCCTCCCTAGGGAGGTGCTTTGGGCATGTCCAACTGGGAGACCATGGGGAAGATCCAGGACATGCTGGAGAGACTGTCTCTCGGTTCACCTGGGAACACATTGGGGTCCTCCCAGAAGAGATGGAAAAGGTGTCTGTGGAAAGAGATGTCTGGGCCTCCCTGCTCAAGTTGCTGCCTCCCCCCCCAACCCGACTTTGGAATAAGCGGAAGATGATGGATGATTGGATGGATGCAGCCAGCGTCAGTATTAGTGCAGGTAGAGTTAAAACCAGCAGTCGTTGCAATATGTTGGCCATTTCAGGGCCAGCAGAGAGAGCTGACACCATGTTTCACTCCTGCATGCTCACACTCACAACTAAGATCCAGACTGGTTCATAAATGATTTGAACATGAGTGCTTCTGGACTCTGGGTTGAAACTGGAGTACGAGGAGAGAACAAGTAAACTTGCACAGAAACTCTAAAGCTCAAAATGTGAAGTAACTACATATATACTTTCTTTTTTTTTTTCCAGAGAAGAGCTTTGACTTATTGAGGAGTGACTCAGAACATTGCTTCCAGCAGAATTTGAGCATTTGAAGCACTGACCAAAGAATGCTGAGTGCCCCGCATTGCCTCCGTCTCAGGTTCATTGTTTTAGATTAACGCTGATGAAACGTTAAGGAGTCTGAACAGTTTAAAACGATCAATAGAGTTTTACTGAGACTACCATCCTTTGTTTTCCAACTTTTCTTTTTCTTTTTATGGGGGTGGGGGTGGTCATTGTTTCACTGAATCATTTTAGTGCGTGAGCTGCCTTACGCCCTTCTAATTTGCGTTATTGTTGCAGACACCAGAGAAAGTAAATGCTAAATGGATCAATAGCTCTGAAGAGGAAGGGAAAAAAAAAACTTACTCGAAAGAAACTTTTGCACTGCTATGGACTTTTCCAGTAAGTGTTCTTAACATCGTAAGACTCCACACTCCAGGGAATCAGATGAAATCTGGTGTTTTTCTTCCCTTGGTTCTTTAATAGGTCTCCTGGGCCCTCCGTCCAATATGTGGCAAGAGGAAAATAAAAACATTGATAATTTGTAAGTTATGTATAGAGAGAGGATAAGATACAAGCCTACCATTCTATTGTTATTCTTTTTCCTCAAATATTCCCAAGACTGTTTCATGATCTTTTTGTTTTTATTGTTGTTGTTGATGATGTTTATGTCCACTGTATGAAGCATCTGCTCTGCTTCAGCCTTCTGCACTTCTTTTTCTTTAGCTTGAGAACTCTGGAAAAGCATCTGATAGGCATCTGATTTGAGCTTTTAAACTGTTGTTCCTTATTAAGTTGTAATAAAACACTCAAATACTATGTTTAAAAGGACAAGAAAAGGATTTTTAGATGCATTTGTTCTTTGACATAATCCACTAACTTAAACTCATATTACATGTTAAGAAAAAAAAATGTTTATAAGCTGCTTCAAATTAAAAACCATAAAACCAAATAGGAATAAATGACAATTGAAATACAAAACAAGTGGAGTTACTAGTGGTAAAATAACATGAAAAATTATATTAAAATTACTCATTACAAATTATAAAAACAAACATAAAAAAAATTATTGTGAGTTGTATGAAAAGGTTCAGTTTGACAGTTTATATCGGTACTTTCAGTCCGGTAACCAGCTCCACTGTTGACCTACTTTCAGTCACTTCAGCTGTTTTTTGGAAGTTAACAAACACGGGGTAGTTGGTAACTTATTACAAATTTTGTTTAGAATAATTTTATATAAGTGGAAATTCACCGTCAATTTGGGGGTGGCAGATTGTTCTTACTTCATTATTTTACGTTATGAATAATTTTTATTTTTATTGTTTTTTTTGTGATTTTGCAAAGAGTCCCCTGAGGTGGAGTGAAGAGGTGAAGTTGGAAATACCCATCCATCGCTCTGTTCAGTCATGCACATTGTGAGCATCATAACTTGAAAAGGAAGGGGGTTCAGACTTCTGTTCTGGAGTGTGGCTACATCTAGACATAACTTGAATTGCCACCACATCAAAATCCAAAATATATATACAAAGTACATACATATGTGTATATACATATGTGCATATAT
>NC_056499.1:10862633-10882080 GCF_014905685.2 Nematolebias whitei | reverse complement strand
GCCATACATGCTCCATTATAATGGAAGCTGTCTGGCACATTGTTTGTATTGTTTTAGCGAACACAGGAGCTGTACGCCTCAATATAAACAGAAGAAAATGCACACACTGACACACATGCTCACCTACAGTATATGCGTTCTTTTCCTGTTATTACCAAACATGCATAAACACACACACACACACACACACTTGCACACACCTCTGTGAGCCGGTGATAACTGCTCAGCAGTGTATGCTCCAACAATTGTCAGACTGCCATGGCACAGAGAGCCAGGGAAGGAGGAAAGGGGAGGGTGAAGGAGCAAGCTATGAGTGGCATCACAGAGTGGGTACAAGGAGAATTAGACAGGTGCCATGCGGAGCGGTTGGCAGAATGGGGGGAATGGTAGACACTGGTAGGAAGGTGGCGGTACAGATAAGGGTTGAACTGGGGAAGAAGAAGAGATGGAAATGACTTGAAGATTTCAGCAAATGACAAGACCCATAAAGAGGAGTGGAAGAGACAGGGAAGTGGAAGGACAAAGGCAAAAGAGGAGGGGTGGGAAAGGCACACAGCCAAAGAAAAGATATGAATAAAAGGGGAGGGGTGGTTGAGGAAAAATAGCAAAGTGTAAAAAAAAAAAGAAAAAAGTCAGGAGAACAAAACAAGCCATGGAGGGTGAATGATAATGTGTTGTGCAAGCACCTCCACCTCCAGTGAATGTAACACTCCCACTCCTTTCATGGTCTGCAGTCTGTCATCAACACCCATCTCCAAGGACGGTACAGACAGGGCTCTGTCAGGAGCCGCGCAATAAAAGTCATGCACGGTGTAGGTGAGCAGAGCTGTTCCTTTGTCTTAATTTTACTTAATTTGCCATAACACTTCACCTCATCTCCCATTATGTTAAGGAAGAAGAGCAGGCGTGAGAGTGCAGGGGGGTGTTATAAGTCAAAGCAGGAGGGAGTGCAATGAGATGGTGTGGGACTAAATGGAAACGGTGTGCATCAGATAATCTGTGCATGCGAAGTCAGTGGGCCAACAGCACCCCCATGTGACGCAAACATCTGGAAAAACGCTAAGCAGGGAAGGAAATGGTCTAAAGGTTTTACCTGAGAGTATTTTATAATTGGCCTCAAGTTGATGAGTTATTAAATATAAATATGAGCATAGAAGCATAGAAGAAAAGCATAATATAAACAGTGTAAAGGGCCTTTTTATAGCATATTGCCGATTTTATGGTTGCTTACTCACAATTTTTTTTCCACAGTTGGCAAAATGCACTCGGGTAGTAAAACAAAATACTAGATTTCCACAATTACAAGCAAGATGTCAGAATCATACTTTTTGTAAACCACTTAAATACATTTATGTGTCATAAGATGCAACTTAAAGCTCTGACTTTTTAAAGGACTATGATGATTTGAAGCACTGAAGATGCTTTTCTTCACAATTACTTTAACAAAAGAAGACTGGTGACAGTAAAGCTGGATTTTATTAACTCAGATTTGTGCTGGACAGTTGAGCCAGAACATCTGAGTTTGTCTAAGAATCAAGGTGTTATTAATGCCTAAACACAACGCTGTCCATCCAGCCCATCTACACACACACCAATACAGGACAGGTCTAAATATGAACATGTGCTTGAACACACCGTTCAAAACAAACGTGCACATTTCTGGAAATTGAACGTCTTCCCTTAAGAAGAAAACTGTTTTCCTCCAGACAACCCTTCTCTCCTCCACCACTTGATTAAACGCGTCCACCTGGTGTGTAAAACACGACTGTGAATGATTTAAAACACACCAATCAGCAACAAGCTTTATATGGATGCAACATGTAAAAAAGATTCTTCCCACAATGCCTTGCAAATGAGGATTCTTCTTCTTCTTCTTTTGGCTGCTCCCCTCTTTAGGGGTCGCCACAGCAAACTAAGTCGCATGAAGGCTTGGCAATTATTTTTAAAATCCTCCGTCTGCCTGCACACGCAGTATGGACCTGTTCGGTTCCGCAGGGAAATCTAGGATGTTCTCTGTCTGCTGGACCCAGTTCTGGACTGTGGTCTGTGAGGGCAGCTGCTGCAGTCGTTACCATCAAGCTGCTGACCGAACTTGCTAACAAGATCACGCCGCTAACAGAACAGAAGCACGATGTTGAAAGAACCTCACTGCTAACTGAATCACACTGTAAATTTATTTCTTTTTCTAACTCTGGCGCCTTGTTTTTTAGTATTTTAGGAATATTTTTATGTTGTTTTTTTGTTTTTTTTGTATGTTAGTAGTATTTTTTAGTATATTTTTAGTATTTTTGCTGCATGCTTTGATATTTCTTGTTGTTGTTGTTGTGTTATTGGGTGAGTCGAGACGGTTCTTCTTGTCTTAAGCCTTTCATTGCCTTGTTGACCTTGTGTTGATTTTACATATGACAAATAAACCAAATCTGAACCTTAAGCCGGATGCCCTTCCTGACGCAACCACAGACCACCGAGCTACCACAGCCCTCTGTGTGGAGCAGAGAGCTGCTATCTAGGGTGCCCGGGGAGCAGCTGGTGGGGGTTAAGGGCCTTGCTCAAGGGCCCAGAGTGGGGCAAATGAGGGTGGAGGCAGGTGTGGAGGCTTCACCTATCCCACCCACATTTTGATGTTGTCGATACGAGGAGCTGAACCGGCACTCTTCCGATCACAGGCCCACCTTCTCCAACTTCTGCACTTAACACTCCCACTCCTTGCAAATGACGATATAGCAAGTGATGTCATCAACTTATTGCCAGATCCAGCTGGACAAAAAAATGGACAGAGTTCAAATATTTCCTCATGCACTGCACCATGGTCACTATTTAAGGGGGAGCTAGGTGTTTTTGCATTTTTCGAACACAACCTGAACGCATCATTCTTCGTAATTATCTGCAGAGAAGATGTCACTTAAAATAAACACTAACAAGATACATTAGAATATGTGCCTGAGGTGACGAACAACATGATCACGCTAGTTTAGGTTGAGAAAATATGATTAACATTGCATGGACTTATATAAAATCTGTTTGCACATATTTGTTCAAGTTAATTGTTCTGTTAACACAACATACTGTTGCTGTAACTAAGAACATTCAATATGAAGAAATTATGAATTATCATCACCACCAAAATATTTTTCTACAGACAAACAGACTTTAAAGTTGTATTGTCAAGCAAAAACAAGGCGTTATACTGGTTTAATTTGTTTTATATTACAAATTACAAATCTTTTATTTTTAGTTACTGCTTAATGCTTTGTATAAAGAATCAGTTCATCTGTTCTCATCGTTTCTCAGCCCCACAGCTCAGACAGAGGAGACTAAACACTTTACATCAGAAACGTCTTTAAGAAAGACTCAGATGTCCCAACAGCTAAGGGCCTTAGCATTAGCCTTGATTAGCCTGCTGCGTCAGGTCAAGCTGCAATGCATTATGGTCCGTTTCTAACATTGTAGTGTACAACTTCTGGACTAATGGTAAAACTGAAATATCTGTTGTTTAGACTTCTATTGACTGACTTGAGTAATTTTATTTATTTATTTATTTATTTTTACTAATCTGCAGTGCTAGTGTTGTGTGATGAAATGATTATTCAGGTTGTTTTAGTAACCTATAATTAAGGAAATAAAGATGGTGAAAGCATTTATTTATTTATTTATTTGCACGCCACAAAATGCAAATGCAAAAAGCTCAATCATGAATCCATGAAAAAGCACTATTAATGTCATATAAATAAGACATAAGCCACTGAATAATATTTCCTTTAACCATTTTTTAAAACTGTGAATAACAAATATAATTCATAGTTTAGTTTCCAGATCAGTGGGTTTGGTGGAAGAACATTTGAAGACTAAGTCAAATAAGGAGTTCCTTCCTAGAGTTTACATTGTAGACCTGCTTATGGACATGTCCATCATTTTAAATCTTTTACATGAAGTCAAATATGATACATGAGATTCTGACTATTTCTAAAGGAGCATCAATGATTAAGTGGTTAAAAAATTATCTGAATTATTTGAACATTATATGTTTGATGTGGCAACAAAAATATTTTTATCAATTAGTGTATGATTTATACAATTTGATCCAATTTTGCAAATATAATACATAATATTTGGGCTCCATTTTTCAAAATTGGGCCTAAGCAATTATAATAAACATTATATTATATTATATTATATTATATTATATTATATTATATTATATTATATTATATTATATTATATTATATTATATTATATTATATTATATTACATTACATTACATTACATTATATTATATTATATTATATTATATTATATTATGTTTATGTTGCTTTGGATTCTATCTGGGTCACCACGGTGTATGCTATTTTGCTGTTCCCCATTTGTCCATGTCAACAACTGACCTGCTTTCCTCTCGCCTTCCTTCCCCTTCCCTCCTCTCCTGTGTAAAACCATTTAGCTTTGGATGAGACAACCATTCAGTTTGTGGAGGGAAAAAAATTGCTGCCCAAGTTTAAAATCAATCACATCGACCTTTGGAAATGTCCGTTTCTAATGTGCTACTGTGGTGTGTCTGTAAAAGTAAAATTGTCTGCTGCTAACCACTAACTCTACACAAAAAGAAAAAAAGGAGGAAAAATAAAACAGTTAAGGTGCATTGGTCAGAAAGATTTATATTTTATCATTTATTCATTTTTAACCAGTATTTTGTAGTTAAATTTAGTTAAATTTGACAGTTGTCATAAAAAATAGAGAAAAATAAATTCATATTTACAGCAATTGCTTTATTTTATTAAATGTCAACATTATGGCATGAATTTATTCATGTTTTGTTGATTTTTATTTTTTTAAGTTATCATCCAATTACTGATCAATTTTAATTCACTGAGTCAATGTTTATTTGACAACAAAAGTCATCCCAGGGCACATAACTATCCATCCATCCATCCATTATCTTTACCCGTTTATTCCATTTTGGGTCACGGGGGTCGCTGGTGCCCATGTCCAGCAATCACTGTGCGAGGGGCGGGGTACACCCTGGACGGGTCGCAAGTCCATCACAGGGCCACAAAGAGACAAACGAGACAAACAAACATTCACTCTCTCACTCACACCTAGGGACAATTTAGAGTTACCAATCAGCCTAACATGCATGTTTTTGGTCTGTGGGAGGAAACCGGAGTACCCGGAGAAAACCCACGCATGCACGGAGAGAACATGCAAACTCCACCCAGAAGGCCCCTGGACCAGGCTTTGAACCAAGGACCTGCTCGCTGAGAGGCAGCAGCTCTACCAGTTGCGCCACCGTGCTGCCCGGCACATAACTAAATAAAGTTTAAATGACAACTCAAATTCAGGTTCAGATTCAACTTAAATTACAATCAATTCATTTTTGGAATAAAATGCAATAAATCTACATACAATATGTTACAAACTGCCAATTAGTAAAAGTTATCTACAATGTCTCAGGAATGAAACTTTGTTTCATCAGAATCTCTCATTCTGAGCAGTGACAGTGGGGAGGAACAACTCCCTTTTAACGGGAAGAAACCTCCAGTAGAACCAGAACCAGGTTCAGGATGGGCGTTCATCTGCCTCGTCAGAGGTTAAAAAGGACAGCAAAGTGACAGAAACGCAACAGAATTGGTCCAGGATTTGTTTCTCAATTCAACTTTATATATTTAACACTTTTCACACGAAGAGATAACTCAAAAAGCTTAAGAATACAAAAGATAATATAAAACCTAAAATGAAACAGAAAACACAAAACTAGAATTATAAATGCAATAAAAGCATACAAGTATAGAACGATAAAAATCAGAGACAACTATATAAAATGTATGCAAAAGTATAGAATACATGATAAACATGAAAACAAATCATCTGGTATCATTAATAAATAAATCTGTGCATCATCAGCATATCAATGGAAGTGTATGTTTTCTTGTGATGTTTTAACCTTGTGGAACCATATATACGTCAAACAGAACAGGACTTAGCATAGAACCCTGGGAACACCATAATTAACTTTAGAACATGAAAAGGACACACTATTGACATATAAAAATTGGACATATTTCAAACAGATGTGACTTAAAACCCAAGCTAAAGCAGTTCTATTGATCGCATATTGTGCTCACGTCCCTGTATAAAAAGGTTTTGGTCAACAGAACCAAACAGGTCCAACCCTGGGATCCAACCGGACCAATGATGAGACAAGATCAGAATCTGAATCTGTAAAATAAAAAATTAAAAATGACTTAGGCTATTTGTGTTCTTTAAACTCTGACTGAAACTCATTAGAGATACATTTTCAAATAAATTAAAAGTTGCTTTAAACTAATTTTTTTAGGATCTTAGATTAAATATGGCAGATGTCAAGACATTGGTCTGTGGTGGGCTTGAACAATGGGATTGAGAGTGTGTTTCTTTTAACAATGATTTTATGACAGCACATTTAAAAGCCTGAGGTTCACAACCAGTTAAGAGACAAATTGATCTGGTTATAAACAAAAAAGAGTAGATACGATGTCAAATGTCCTTAAAATCGGAGCTGTTACAGTGTTGATGCATTAGAAGACATAACTGACATGCAGACAGGTCAACAGGAGTAAAACAGAAAATAGGTGAGACCATGTTCATTTCAGAATTGAAAACAGAACCATGTGAGGGATAAGAAAGTATAATAATTTCTCTATTTGACAAAAATTGTATTCATGAAAGGTTTATAAAATATTTAATGCTGAGCATTAAGTAAACCTGCTGGTCAACAGGGAGTGACTCAACCTGGCCATAATTCTGTCAAACTTGTTTATGTATTTATTTATTTATTTTGCTTAGTTGAGAATAATACGATGATGTGTTGTATGTAGAGCCATTTACATGATGTAAAATAGATTTATGAAGCTTTTAATGGTCTTCAAACTTGTGTTTATGCCATGCTCTCTAGTTTTCTCAGACTTGTTTTGAGGCTACATAAGTGGGAGTAGAACCAGGGAGAATATCTATTAAAAACTGAAAGTATTTTTTTAATAGGGCGATACTGTCAAGTGGAATACATAAAGAGGTAGCAGCATTATCAACAACAGTCTGTTTCAGATAGAGGAGGGAATGTGGAGATGTCATCAGCAATAGGAGAACAGAACAGGACAAATAAAAGTTATATAAACTGAATGTTATTTGGACAGAAAAACTAAGAAACACAGAGAGCAGAGCAGGCAAAGATGGCAGCACAGTCAGGAAGTGTGGTCAGTTGTCCTCTAGCAGTCTTAAGTCGATTGCAGCAGCACTAATGGATAGCTTAGGAAACCCAAGTCGACCCCAACTATAGGATTTTATAAAAGGAAAGTCTTAAAAGTAGACAATGTGTCAACTTCTTGTACAGAAACTAGAAGTTTCTTCCACAAAAGAGGAACCTGATAACTGAAAGATCTGCCTCACATTCTACTTTTGGAAACTCTAGGAACCACAAGTAAACCTGCAGTCTGAGAGAAATGATCTGTTAAGAAAAAGATCTTTAATATAAAATAGAGCTTAGTTGTTGAGAGTTTTGAATGGAAGAAGCACAATTTTGAATTCTATTCTGAATTTGACAGGAAGCCAGTGGAGAGAAGCTAAAACTGGAGAAACATGATCTCTCCTTCTAACTCTCATCAGAACTGTCACAGCAGCGTTTTGGGTCAATTGAAGACTTTTAGGGTCTTTTCAGTCACCCTAATAATAAAGACTTATGATGGTCCATTCTAGTAGTAATAATGTGTGTGAACCAGTTTTCCTGCATCAGTTTGAAACTAGATGTTTCTTTATTTTTAAAGAATCAGTTGAATCTCTTTCCAAAGTTACAGACAGAGAATATGAATGCATAATGCATAAAAAGTGTCTGGAAAAATGATATTTTTGGCAACAGTGACTGCTGTGTTGTCACTCAGGATGTTAAGCTGTGTGAAGTGATTATTGTGATCTTTTGTTGATTTCATCCACTTAATCACAATTTTTATCTCAAGTTTTGATGTAAAAATTCAACTTTTTTATATAGATATATTTAATCTCATGGTATATTAATAGTAATAAATTAAAATGAAATCCAAAGATGATCTAAGGACGTGGTACATATTTACCGGTATGTGTGTGGTGACCATTTATCCTTAGAGGAGAGAATTAAGGGCCAAATTGATCAAAAATCTGAATATTTATTAAGTCTCAGTTAATTAGAAATCATTTCCATAAATAGATCTTGAACAGGTGACATAACAACTTAGTAATATCTGTTTCCGAAGTCGTTAAAGCTTTCTGTTTTTGCGATGCACAGTGTGTAACCTGAAATAACCTGACAGGTTTTCATAAAATATGTGGGATAAAATGTTAAAACCCTTGTTTTACATTGCTCACCTTGGGTCAGTAAAGAATTCAAAGTAAAAGTTGTGTTATGATCTTTGCCCAAAGCAGTGAATATCTGTCTCACACACACAAACATACACACACACACACCTCCTGTATCTTACCTCACCCAAGGAATTTTAATTGAATTGATAAATCTAGAACAACTCAATCGCATTACCTTATGTAAATACTCAAGTCAGGCCCTTCCTCGCTTTCCCACCCGCTCCCAGTCCGGTGGCTCAGAAATGCACATGGGGCAAATTAACATTTACTCTCAAAGTCGGCAAATGGCAGCTCGTGCTTGCCATAGAAATGAAACTCTGGCCCCGTGCAGCAGAGAGAAAAAATGAGAAAATATTTGAGGCGGGGAGCGATTGTTAATTCCTCGGGCAGAGCAGTAACATTTGCTTTTAGGGTCGGTGGATTGACAGAACTGGCTTCTTAAGGAACTTTTGAATCAAAGCTTGTTTTTTTTATTGGCCGCTCCGCCTCGCCCCGTGCATTCAGAAGCAGCGCTGTGCATTGACCAGCATTAGAATTAAAAGATGTCGAACATGAAAATAAATCCTTTCTACATTGAGAGTTCAGTTTTGAGGTCATGTTTCTCATAAATATGAAGCAGCCGACTAACAACCATTTCTTCACAAACTACATCATGTTTATTCTAACTACACTATGATCACAAATGTATTGGGTGCTGACACAAATGTATTTCATTTTTAATAATCTATTAGTTTTTTTTTAATTAATCAAATCATAAAATTCAATGTTTTTGTTATCATTATTAGTCTAGTAGTCAACTTGCCATCGGGTTGGGTTTCCCCTGTCACAAAAACAAAATAAGAGCTCTGGTTCTTTTATTTAATATTTTATTCAAACTATTGTTTAAAGCAGAAGTTAAGGAAAAAACTGAACAAAGCTGCAATGGAGACATGTCTTAACAACAGGAGAACACATTGCTCCAGTCAAACCTGGGCCCAGACTCTTTTATTCAGTAAAAATAGTACCAGACTGACAGCTTGTCTAACATCATAAAGAACATTTAGCAGCTTAAGGCTTGTTGTGTGTTTTCTTATGCCAACTCATTCTTCCCCAGTGCATTATTCTTCAGCTGCTGTTCTTAAGCAAAAAAAAAAAAAAAAAAGCAAACCACCCTTTTATTGTCATTAAGCTTGAAGTTCTGTATTTTATACTCCTTTACCTTTGAAAACTCTTACAACTTAGCTATTTTCTACCATGACAGTTTGAAACTGTAACTCCAACATACGGTGGCCCTGAGGTGTAGTTTTCATTTGATACTATTTCTATCGTAACATGGGATTCTTGATCTGCCATTGTGTATCTGTTCCTACCAAACCCAGCCGGTCGAAGCAGATGGCCGCTTGCCCTCAGCCTGGTTCTGTTAAAGGTTTCTTCCTCATGAGGGAGTTTTTCCTTTCCACTGTCGCCTTCATGCTTGCTCAAGATGAGAGTTCTGTGATGGAGTTAAATTCAAAGCAGTCTGCTCCTCAGATAAATAGTGTTGCATTATTATTTTTTACATATGAATGTTTCTGTTCAGTGCCCTGAGATGACTTCTGTTGTGACTTGGTGCTATATAAATAAACTGAATTAGAATTGAATTGAACATTTGAAAAAAGAAAACGGAATTACATTAAGCCAAACCACGTCAGGGCCACCGTAGTTATGTTAATAAAGTAAAAAATAAACACTAAACCCCTACCACCAACAACACTTCTGGTTTGGCTTAATGTGATTCCATTTTTTCAAATGTTATTGCACTTTTGTTGTTTTTGTTGCGTTTTGTCAAATGTAATTTTGTTTTTGTTTTTTTTATATGTTGTTCTTTTCCACCTCCGGGCCACCGTACGAACAGGAGCTCGACTGACAGACTGAGAGTTCAGGCTGGAGGTGTGGAGAAAAGAACAGCCGTTACTTAAAATCATTGGAATATTAAAAAATAAACAAAAAATACCTATCACAGTGCCGACTATTATCATAATCATAGTCACTGATTTTGCAAACCAGTCCCAACAACTCTAAATTTCTCGTTGCTCTGCTTCATTAGGCAAAACCTCCCAGTACAGCAGGTTGGAAATAAAAATGATTATTTAGCGTTCTCAGCTGCGTGAGTGTAAAAAGTATGGAGACACTGACTGATCACCTTGCAGCAGTAATGCAGTAAACGATGTGCAGAGGCTCCAGCGCTCTGTTCATTAAAGCTGTAGTCACTCAGAGGGCTAAACGGACAGAGTTACTGTAAGAAGAGAACGGGGACATACCGCTGAAGCTCCACAGGCTCCGGAGAAGGAGCACCTCCCCATTTGCTGCTCAAGATGTTTGACTCTAGGCAATTCTTTGGTGCAGATGGCTTCTCTCTGCTCCGCTGTAGTTTGATCCTGCTGTAGAAATATGCTGTCTTTTTGGAACGCTTGAACAAGACAGATAGACGTTTACAGAGCGGGGAAACACTGGAGCTGAAAAGGAGAGTTTTAAACACTCCTCACATCTGTCTTAACAAAACTCATCTCAAACGCATCTATACTGGCAGAATGTGAAAGTACTTAAAGCTTCCATTCAGTTCAGTGGCATCACATGTTCCCAGCTTTTAACTTTAATAATTTAATGCCCAAAATATGTTTAATTAAAAATTGTCCTTTTTTTTTTTTGTATAGGACTTGGGGTTTGTTACCCTGAGGCATTTTGTAACTCAGGGACAAATGCCTCCGAGGGAAGATGTTCATTTCAATAACAAGACTTTCACAGTGTTTTGTTGAATTTTTCAGGATTTCCTTAAGTACCTTTCATAAAATATTCTATTGTATCATGTCAACAACTCGGAATATGTACCTCCACATTGTTGTGATTAATAATTCACACTTCATAAGCTCATGACACTTGGAGTTGACATAAGTCGCTAAAACAAAACAAATTTGCATTTAAACTCAGAGTTAACGCTGAGCCCAGGGTTGTTAAAAATGTGTGAACTATTAGCGCATGTTGTGTTCAGACAATCATGACGAGGGTAAGATATGTCAAAACTGGAACAGTTTGCATAATGTCTGTTTTAGCACATCTTAAAGATTTGATCATGTTTGGATGCATTTTATTGAAACACGATTCTTTAGTGCTGTTTTCTTTGTTGTTGTTTTTTTTTAACTAAATTAGAGGGTTAGTGAGAAAAAGAAGATTGACGCAAAAACTATTTTCAATGCAAAATGTTGATATGAGCATAAAAAAGTGTGAAAGATACAAATATTTTATGAGAATATCAAAGGTTCAGATTTTGTAAGTGGGGTCTTGTGGCAAAGTAAATTACAGTTAATATCTTACCTGTTTTTTTCTGGTCTTATCTAAGAGAAACAGAGTTGAATTCTCCACAGATTGACAAGTTAATGGCTAGTTTAAGCAGAGCCAAGACCAAAGTGGATAATTGCCCTTTTGAATCATCTTCCATTCATCTGTCCATCCATTATCTACCTGCTTCATCCTTTCCAGGTCACTGGTGCCCAGGTCCAGCTGTGTGCAAGAGGTGAGAGACACCTGGACATGTCTCCAGTCCATCACATGGACACATAGAGACAAACGAGAAACAACCATTCACTCTCTCACTCACACCTATTTAGAGTTACCGATCAGCCTAACATGCATGTTTTGTTCATGGAAAGAAAACCAGAGTGCTCGGAGAAAACCCACGCATGCACGGAGAGAACATGAAACTCCTCCCAGAAAGGTCCCCAGTCGGGATTTGATCAGGTGACCATCTCGCTGAGAGCAACAGCTCTACCAACAGAGCCCCGTGTGTCTCCCCCAATCATCTTCAATCTCCAAAATTTTATAGTGATTCAAATAAATATTTTATAATTTTTTTACATTTTCCATGATTTTCAGATTTTACAGTTATTCCAGCTAAAATGCATTTCTTTGCTGCACTCCTGTTTTGGCTTGTGATAACCAGACTCTTCAGTTCTATCAAGGAACCCCAAACTGAGGCTGTTCTTAAAACGTTATTTTGCTATTTGTTCGTAACTATAGGTGTAACGTGTGACTAAAACATCACAAGACCTCTCGTTGAGTTGAAAACTGTCCAGAGAACCAGAAGAACATGTGTCTCTGACTTTGATGAAATTATTCCTGAAAAAGTCGACATCACTTTACATCTTTTGTGAGGCATCAGTTGAAATAAACACAAATAAGCAGCAATTAACCCAAGATGTGTTGTAAAGGCAGCTTTCTCCACCACCACCCTCCATCCTCTGCAGCTACGTGCTGAGAGGAAGAGTCTTTGTTATACATTTATTTAGAACAGCACAACTTTAATGTCAAGTACACACAGTGATTTATTGACTCTCAATCTGAGAAAATAAACTTTAAACCGCTTGTTAATTCTTTTAAGCTGAGAGGAAAAGGGTCAATCAAACGTTTAGGTGAAAAAGATCGTGCACGCACAAGCAGGTGGGGGTTTCACAGCATTTGTTAAAATGTTTTCTTGAGAAACCAGTGTGGGGGAAAAAAAACAATTAAAAAAGAAAACCTAAAAAGTGTGTGTGTGCGTGTGTGTGTGTGTGTGTGTGTGGGGGGGGGTCATAAATAAATTCAGTATGACTTTTGTTCTAAATAAGATTATAAATACATTTTATATTTTTGTGCAAATATTTTAACTGATACATACTCAAATAATTTATTTTTCTTTTTTTTTTTGGGGGGGGGGGGGGTCCTCAATCAGCTTTTACATTTGGCTCCTTGTGAAAATGACTTTTACTCCCTTAAAATGTCTGAAAAGATTAATGATAAAATAAAACGAGGAGCTTTTGTTGCAGGAGTTTTTTTCTTAAATATGATGTTAAGTGTCTCATTCAGTTCAATTCAATTCAGTTTATTTATATAGTGCCAAGTCACAACAGAAGTCATCTCAGGGCACTGAACAGAAAGAGTCACATATATAAAAATTAATTAAGGCAGAGTAGCCTTCAGATTGCATTGTCATTTTGTCTTAGTCTCCAATCCTGAGCAAGCACAAAGGCAACAGTGGAAAGGAAAAACTCCCTCATAACAGGAAGAAACCTCCAGCAGAACCAGGCACAGGACAAGAGGCCATCTGGTTCCACCAGCTGGATTTGAGAGGAACAGGAAGGAAAAACGAACACAAAAAATAAAAATAAAAAGCACGTCATCACACTCCTGTTCTTAACTTTTCCACAAAACCCTGTTTTACAGAAGTCTGAACTATCACTTTAAGAATTAGAATCTATTTTGTCTTTCCCAATATAACACATTTAACACTAAAGACTTTTTGCGAGACGTGTTGCCGACCAACCCAGACGATATTTAAGAGCTGACGTGTTGAAAGTTGTCAGCTCGAGCTGTGTTGATGTGACGTTCCAGACTCCGCAGCTGTAAAATCGATTGTGACATTAGCAGTTACAGCAGTTGTCACAGTGCCAATTTAAAGCTTTCGTCGTTGGCAGGGAGGGGAGTGTGTGCGAGAGCAGGTGAGAGGAAGACGTGTGACGGTGGCTGCGCAGAAAGATGTGTGAATGAGTGTGAAAGCAAGATACGGTAAAAGTCCTATTTTTTTTCACCTTTATGTCAACTGATGAGCTGAGTCCAGGTGGATTCCTTCTGGAATGAAGCCCATCCGTCCACCGTTCTGAGGTATTCTGCTGCTCGCAAATTTCAGGTTTAAGAAAACTGGTCTGCCGAATCCATGTTCCTTCGCTCCAGTAGACCGTGACCGAGTAAGCTATTTCAAAAGCAACAAAAGGTGGTCGATTTCCTGTTGTTATTGTTGTTGTAGGCCTACCTGGTTGTCATTCATGTCAGCAACTAGTCAAGCGTACTCAACTTCAAGGAGAAGTCGGTTCTTTTGATGTGCGAGTCTGGTTCTGCTGCTGATTAAAAACAGAAGATCGTTGAGCATATGTGCACAAAAATACCTCCGTGGTGCGGCAGGCAGTGCATGATAGAAATCATAAGTTGCAACTTTTTTCTTTTTTTTTTTTTTTTTTTTTACTTATCACAGAGAATCCTCTCCAACTCATCTTCTAACATGCTTTTCTTTAAAATTGTATTTTTTTTTCATTGTGCTCAGGATGTTTGAAAAGTCTTGAGTGGAGCGATAACTGACGGGGACGGCCCTCCTCGTATTTTACTGTGACGGCAGGAGAGTGGAGCGAGAAGTAATCCGCTGGATTCATTTTGTTGTTGGCACAGTTGGAAATGAAGAAGGTTCTGTCCTCAGCCGTGTCCTCTTGGCATTTTGGTAACTCCACTGCAGGAGGAGGCAGTGCTGAGTGTGTGGTGCTGCCAGTCCAGGTCCACAGTGCCAAGAATGAATATGTTTACATGGTACAAAGCTGTCCCAGGAAGGAACTTCTCTAGATAGACTGTTTTTTAAAATAATTATTTATTGATTTAATTATTTGTTTTATTTTTTGCAAGGGGGCGGGGGGCGGGGGGTGCAGTGCAGTTCTTATCCAAGGCAGTGTAATGAAAAATTCCTGGCGAGTGAGGAAGCAATTTTATTCACAACTAGGCACAACAGCGGAGCCAGGGGGTGGCCAGTGGTGACCTTGGCCACCACTGATTACTCTTTAATCGTGCCTATTATTTGAAGAAACTATATTTTAAAGGAATCCAACGTTTTTCAGTCAGATCATCTGGACAGTTTTCTTTTTATTTTGTGCTGAAACGTTTTAGCTTTGATCCGGAAACTTCATCAGTGAAAGAAACACACAACACAAACCTGATTCTTTCCCCAACAGCTTACTCGAAAGTGGAACAAGCCAGTTATGTTGGTGCTAAGATGGTCTCTTTGGCACGCCCCTTCCTCCATTGCCGGCCCTCTTCCTTGTTGACAGTCGTGTCAAACTGGATGAAAACAACAAAGTCCATGCTCAATAATCCAGGTATATTTGTTCCACTTTGGAGTAAGCTGTTGGGGGAAGAATCAGTTCTGTGTTGTGTGTTTCCTTGACTGATGAAGCCTTCCAGATCGAAGGTGAAATGTTTCAGCGCAAAAAAAGAAACTGTCCAGATGACCTGACTGAAAAATGTTGAATTGTATACCTGGATTATTGAGCATGGACTTTGTTATTTTAAAGGAATATTAAAACTAGAAAACAACAACCAGGAATGTAGACTGACATCAGGAACTAAAAAATACAACTTTTTTTTAATTATACAAACACAACAACAAGCTGATGAAGGCAGCAACTAATGAAACTTAATGGAGATCACGGAGGAGAACTGGACGTGATGTGAAAACACACAAAATGCTCTGCTGATTACTGGAGTGTGGAGCGTTTCCTATCAGCCCAGTCGTTTTAGTCGCTCAGCTTTGATTCACTCTGGTTGTCCTCTGAGGCTCCTCCATCATCAACTCCATGAATAATCCCATAAGTCTGTTTTTCTGCTGCAACAGCCTTTTTGGTTTTGGTTAAATAAAGTTTGTTTGTTTGTTGTTGTTTTTATTCAAGCTCCTTGAGTCACCCTGCATTCCCAGTGCAGCAAGCCAAATCAAACCACTGCCTAGATTAAACATGGTTATAGTTTGGTCCAGGTCAGAGTATACAACTGTCCAAGGAAAAACTGTACCAAGGGGTGTCAAATAGTCAAAACCAGATTATACCCCTCCAGACCAGAATATAGCCATCTATAGACCAATAATCTGGCCAAATGTTTAGAGTTTTAAGTTTAAGTCAGTTAGCTTTCTCAGCTTAATTTACTTGATAAAGTTGAATCCCCAATAAACTTTTGAAAACTTAAGTAATTTTTCTGTTTACCACTCAACACAACTGATTGGGGTGTAATCTGCTTGAGGGGTATGAATAAGCCTAGACCAACTTTAACTCCAGAGTATACGTAAATTAGCCAAGGCCTGGGGTATAACATAGCCTAGTTAATTCAGTGCAATTCAGTTTATGTATAAAGCAACAAGTCACAACAGAAGTCATCTCAGGGCACTGAAAAAAAAGAGAAAAACATTAGTATATATATAAAATTCTATTTGTAATATTATCTAAGGTAGGGTAGGGTAGCCAGCAGATTGTGTTGTCTTCATTTCATCGCAGTCTCCCATCCTAAGCAAGCACAAGGAAACAGTGGAAAGGAAAAACTCCCTCATAACAGGAAGAAACCTCCAGCAGAATCAGGCTCAGGACCAGCGGCCAACTGCTTGGACCAGCTGGGGTTTGAGAGGACAGGAAGGAGAAACAGACACAGAATGTCAGGTCCAGGATGGAGGTGAGCAGGTCTCTCTCTAGGAGGAAGTACAAAAAAAAATAAAAAATGTTAAGATAGAAATAATTACAAACACAAACTATTAATTTGATGAAATGAGGTCAGTTTGTCCTCTAACTGTCTAAGCCTATAGCAACATAGGATAAGGGATATGTCAGTAAACCGAGCCAACCCTTATTTATCAAAAAGGAAAGACTCAAGTCTAATCTTAAAACTGGATAATGTGTCAGCCTCACAGACAGAAACTGGAAGTTGGTTCAACAAGAGAGGAGCCTGACAACTGAAGGCTCTGCCTCCCATTCTACTTTTGGAAACTCTAGGAATCACAAGTAAACATGCAGTCTGAGAGCAAAGTATTCTGTTAGGAAAATACAACATGGAACAATAAGATCTGTAATATAAGATGGAGCTAGGTTGTTGAGAGCTTTGTAGGTTAGAAGTAAGATTTTGAATTTTATTCTTAATTTGACAGGGAGCCAGTGGAGAGAAGCTAAAACTGGAGAGATATGAACTCTCCTGCTAACGCATTAAAAAAATGAGAGTATAGTCCAGAATGGGGGCGTTTTGCATCGGGTCCGACTCCAAGATTGTGTTAGAAACTTCTCAGCGGCAGATGATTATTATCTGTTATTTGACAACAGTGATGTCAGTATTTTATTCTTTCATATTAGTTGTATTTCTGTCTCACTTTTAGGACAATACTTAAGCCAACTGTAGTGTCCAAAACACTACAAGAGCAGAAGATGCAAAACTATGGAACACAAGATGATCATCTCGTCACATTAATTCGTTTTTTTTGTTTGTTTTGTTTTTTTCCCAGAAAAGTACAAATAAAATCACAAGACATTTGGATCTTAAAACTATTAATTTTAGCACAATTAATATTTATAAATACTAACATTTTACCGTAAGTTTTCTTTAGATTCACCTTTATTGAATCACAATGGAATAAACTGCTGGCATCATGTTTTATAAGCATTCAATTATTTTTGTTTTATTTATTTATTTATTTATTTATTTTCAATCAGCTTCTGCTTTGTTATTTGAGTGAATGCAAAAAGTGAAAGAGAAAACAACAGCTGAGTGCTTGAAACGTCCTACTGAGACCACAGCAGGCTCGTTTTTCAGTGGTGTCCTAGAAAAAAATAAATCTCATTATCATTTCTAACATCAAGACAATCTGCTTCAGAATAACACAAAATATGAGCACAGCTAAAAAAAAAAAGTTTTAAATAAACATATTGAGGAATCAAAACAACGTCAATTAATACATATGCATGCAGTGAAAGAAAGCCAAAAAACTCTACGATGTCAGGAAAAAATAAATTTAAGATGAAATCCTTTGAAAGTTTGCAAATACAAATGACAAGAATGTTTAAAGCTGATGTCTTTAACAGCATTTCTTATAAAAGTTGATTGTTATGAGCATAACTATGAAGTCACAGCCCAAAAAAGGACTTTTAAAGCTTATCCTGCAAAACTTGCTTTACAAACACAATGAAAATAGTTATTTTTTTCTTTTATCACTGTCTTCTCTAATTATATTTTATAAATAATGGAAGCTCATTACAATCCCAAAAGGTTTTTTTATTCTTCAACCGAATCCTTATTATCAACTTGTCAGGGCCTTAAATTCATTTCCTCTATTGATGAATGTGGAGTCTCTGCAGGTGGGAGGAACAGAAGCTATTTAGATACTTCATCTAATGCTAATTCCTCTGGAAATCTATGGGACAACAAATTGATGATGCTAACAGCAATCTGTTCGACTGATCACACCAAACAATTAAGGCTTTTTCAGCTTGCTACAGTGGAGCAGATCACTGTCTTTAATTAAAGCTATAGCATTCCTGTCAACAATGCATATTACCCGCGGCCTTTCATAGCAGAGATTTAATTCAACATGGCCAGATGTGCAAAATCTCAGAGTATGAGCTGAGGATTACTTTAATCAGTTGAAGTACACTCAATGATTCCTGAAAGTCTCATTAAATTCAATACGGTTGTTAACAAGATACTTTGTTAACAAACAGAGTTGACGTCGATGAGTGATAGCAATGTTTTAAAAACAGCTCTCACTCACTCATATATATATATATATATATATATATATATATATATATATATATATATATATATATATATATATATATTAGCGTTAAAGTTCCATATTGGACCTCGACCGTTCCATTAAAATAACTCACCGATATAAAAGGCGCTGTTCCTGCCTGCAGCTGCAGCACAACGTCATTACGTCACCCACACCTACCTGATCTCACGGCGAAGAGGAAAATTCAAAATGTCAGCAGTGTGGAAGTTTTATTTTTCGTTGGTGAGGGTGTCAGATTCCAAAGAGTTATGAACTACGTTGAGCCTCGCTGCATTGTCCCATCAGAGATCTTTTTCCAACATAACGTTACCCGAGCTACAAGCCGTCATTTCCGACGTCATTGAGAAGCTAATAGCTGATAGCACGACTTGGGTGAGTTTTACCACAGACATTTGGACATCGTGTTAGCCCCGTTACCAGGTTACGCAGGTGACTAATGCTAATAAATAACATTTAACACTTTTAATTTAATATAAGTTAAAGTGCTGTGCATATCACATGGCTGATACTGAATATATGTCACCAGCTCTTACATATGTTGCACAATGTTTGTAACAAATAAGCCTAAATAAGAGTTCTGACAAAGGAAAGCATAGAAAATATCGGTATCGGCATTGGTTATCAGCCAAATAAGTTTTAATATATTGGCATATCAGATAAATCAAAAATCCAATATTGTGCATCCCTAATATAGAGTATATATATACACACACACACACACACACACACACACACACA
>NC_056499.1:10853272-10862533 GCF_014905685.2 Nematolebias whitei | reverse complement strand
ATATATATATATATATATACATACATACAGTGAGGTTAGAGAAGGTGGGCATGTGATTGGAAAGGTCTCCGGTTCAACTCCCCTTACTGTCAACATCAAAATATTGGTGGGAAAAGTGACACATCCACACCTGTTTCCACCCTCATTTGCTCCACTCTGGGCCCTTGAGCAAGGCCCCCAACCCCCACCATCTGCTCCCCCGGGTGTCCTAGATGGCAGCCCTCTGCTCCACACAGAGGACTGTGGTAGCTTGGTGGTCTGTGGTTGCATCTGGAAGGGCATCCAGCATAAAACAACAATTGCCAAGTCTTCATGTGAGTTAGTTTGTTGTGGTGACCCCTGAAGAAGGGAGCAGCCAAAGGAAAAACAAAAACATACAGTCATCTTGAATTTTGATGAGCCAACCTAATTTTTGAATGGAGCTTCCTTTATGTCTAGATGCAGACACCCACCAAAATGGAAGTTTATACCTCATTTGTTTTTCAAGCCATCATGCTCTCAACATGCAGCCAAGGACAATAACATATTCTAGGAATGTGGATAATATGACCCTCCTCTTGGGAATACTCTTACTATTCAGTGCATATGTTTGGCACAACAATGGATTGTAGCTGAACATGCACTGTAAATGAATTCTAATTATTTTTCTAAGCCTGACTCTTTCTCACTAAGCAAAACCTTAAAATGAAAGTAAACAGTTAAGATTAAACAAATTATGTAATTAGTAAAGTCCTTTTCCTCGTGGTTAGGAAGTGACATATCAGTCAAAAAGACAAATAATGGTCTTGTTTACTACAGAAACCCAGTCAAAGTGCTTTTCCTGATAAATCCACAGATAAAAAGATGAATGTCAAAATAATAGCATGCTTTTTACACCTGCTGTCAACTTCCTGCAGACTCTTTTACACTTTATGCTTCACTCAACAAATAAACACTCCTGAGCACAATTTGGAAAAGAGCTTTCTGTAAATAATTTTTGTCGACATGAATAATTTCAAGCAAACGAGCAAAGTAAAAGTTGCCTTACAATAGAGAATTTTAGCAAATGTGGTTCTCTTTGTATTCCTGCAGAAACAGGAACAATGTGTGTCGCAGCTGTTTTGCCGTCAGACAAAGCTGTTTATTACGTTTTCTTTGAAAGCATCATAAGTACTCAGGATTTACAATAAGCCTGAAGGGGGGGAAGAAAGTTTCAATCATATCTTATTCTTGTCACTTTTGAATTTGTCCTGAACAATTATCAGAGGAAAAAGCCCTGGTCACCGATACAATAAGACAATTTTACATGTATTATATTTTTTTCTCAGTTTAGTTCTAAATTGTGTGCAATTAAGCAGTGAAGCAGAAGGAGTGGCTGTGAAAAAGCACTTCGGTCTCACCTCACTGAATAATTCCTGCTGCATATTTGATCCAGTATCACAATAAGACTGATGAGCAACTATCTCTGAAACTTTTCAGAGATTAAGCTAATTATACGTGACTCAATGGTTTATTTATTTATTCAATCATAATAATGTATTATCCATCTGAGTAATGGAGCTTCATTGGTTCCTGCCCACCCTCAGGGGCAACAGATGTTTCAGAGCCCATATGGTGTCTTCTTTTCTTCTGCAATCTTTTCCTCCCTCTGCACTTTCAACATTTGTTGCTATGGTTGAATTGTGTAATGAGCTCGCTAAACCAATTTGGGGTCAGTTTGTGTTTTCCATTATGGAGCACGACTCGGCTTCAGTGATTTGGGAAGATCCCGATATCAAATTACCACATGTTCTTTCACAGAAAGAAACAAATTTAGGTTCCTTTCCTGGAGATGTTCAAGGCATCGTCAACTGAAAGCTACGTAGCTGCAGAGACCCAAGGACTGGAAGCTTTACATTCTAAATTATGCAAATAAGAAGTTCAATGAAACTTTACGTGAGAAGCCAAACGATGATTTATTTTCCTAAGAATATTAAGGAAGTTTGGTACGAACATCAGCATCCTCACTAACCTTTATCGGTGCACCATTGAGTTCTTTGTCTCCTCAGCAGGTAAGATGTTCCTGATGTTGCCTCTGGTTCAGGAAATGACTGGACTTGACAAATGAATCATTTGTAGCTCATGTCTAGGAGTTAATCAGCTGATCAGGCTGTGACACCAGGAAGTTTAGAATACTGAACCTCTTCACAAGATTCTAATTTTCTGAGACACTGAATTTTGATTGTTCATTATCTGTAAGTTCTAATCATCAAAATTACAAGAAATAAAGACTTGACATTTTTCACTCAGTGTGTAATTAATCTGAGTTTCACTTTATGAAACTATGAACAACAAAATTGAACATTTTCACAATATTCTTTTTTTTTTTGATGCACCTGTAATTATAAAACTTACAGTGCTTAATTTTAACGTCAAAACAAAAACAAATGGGTTCCGATTTTCTACATTCAAGGCCAAGCAAAGTGAAGCACTTGCTCAGCTGGTTGTCACGTTCTTGTTTACTTGTTTCAGATGTTCATGTGGTTGACTCTGTTAACTGACAGAGCATCTTTAATGATAGTCTGGTTTCAGAAAGCACTTTATATGTCTCCCATTTCCACAGACACTCCTGTGGCAGAATGTCACTGGGAGCAGCTTGAGGTTCAGTGTCTTACCTCAGCCTGTGGAGAGATCCTGAAGATTGAATCCTCCAAATCTGCAATTATTTGATAACCTGCTCCATCACCTGAGCAGCAGCTGCCTCATGCCATGTGTCACGCCTGCACAAATGAACCAAATCCGACTTCACACATTCCTCACTGTCACCGTGGAACTCATCACTGCTAAAACTGTCCTTCTGTTTCCACACGCCGTCTCATTACAGATTATTGCACTTCAGGGTATGTTCGATTGGCTCATAGTCCTTGCACCAAGATTGCTCATCTACAACTTCTTGATACTTTATCAACTAGTCTATCAATACTTTGTTTGCTGTTCCTCTCAATATTTTCTCTTGTGGGATACATCTATTCAATTTCCTGCACTTTTTATGTTGGAAATGTTCTTGGGCTGTCATTCAGCAATGCTACTTACCGATGTTCTGCAGATGACACTGAAACTAACCTTTTCTTTCCCTTTGGCAGTACACAGTGTGAGGCATTCATTTGTGGATGGCACATCGACGTGTCAGTGAACTGCTCCTCTTTGAAGGCTGATTCGGCCCTCTGAGAGATCTTTCCATCATAGCTAACAACTCCACTGTGCCCCCTGCTGCCTGTCAACAATTTCACTGTAATTCCTGACAACCAGCTGTCACTCATCAAATATTTGTCATCACAAGTACATCTCATACCTATATTTATTAGGCCTTCATGTCAGAGCGTGCAGGTCCTTTCAAAGCACCTTTTCATGCTCTTAGCCTGATCCACAATGTGACTGTGACCAATGTGGAGATATTTGTTTATCCCACCATTTGTTTAAAGAACATAAAAACCCACAAAACTCAATTAAATAAGTTGAAACTGCCAACATTAAGAACGAGTAAAGATTCACTGAAAACCCAACTAATGACATACCATATTTCCTGGCTTATAAGTCACAGGTTTTTTGCATAAATTTGTCAGTCCTGCAACTTATATGCCGAAGTGACTTATATACATTTTTTTCTATATTCATAACGCAATTTTTGACTTGATGCTTTACATTTCGAAGAACGGCAACAGTGAGTCCTCCTGTGCCTGCTCGCTTCACTCAGCTGGTGCAGGCAAAGGAACGCTGGAGAGCTTGTGGCTCCAGCTGTGATGGATGGACGGATGGATGGATGGATGGATGGATGGATGGATGGATGGTGCCACGCCGCCCAGGTGAAATGAAGCTGTTTTGACCAATAAATAAATGCAACATGTCAGCAGTGACGCATAATAAATGCGACTTCTATGCTGAAGCAACTTGTATGTTTTTTCCTGTTCATGATGCTTTTTTGACTGATGCGACTTTCATGCCGGACAATACGGTAGCTTTTGAAATTCTATTTCAACCAAAAAATGTTTTAAGAACTTTCTAATGAAACTGACTCTGACCAAAATGATGGTATCCCTAGAAAAATATTAAATAGGGACATGTTAAACTAAGATGTGTCTTTATTCTTGTAGTCAGTCAGTCTGACTATTTAAAGCATATGTGTCAAAGTCAAGGCCCGGGGGCCAAATTTGGCCCTCGTTGACATCTTATCTGGCCCTCAATATGTTATTTCAAATGTAAAATACTTTTATCACTTTGATTTTTGTTTCCCACTAATCTTTGATTGTGATGTCAAAAGTGCAACAGAGAACGTCAAATGCAACCAATCAAACTCTTGTTGAGGAACCTGCAACCAAGAAAAGATGTTGGGTATCTAACTTGAGTTAATGTTGTTTCTGAAATCGGCCTTTAGTATGAAAAAGGTTTTAATTTTGGCCCCCTTTTGTAAGTGAGTTTGACACCCCTGATTCAAAGGGTGACAGGTAGTCACAGGGCTGTTTGGTGTCATGGTGAGTACCTCACTGAACATGGAGCACAAAAAGCTAAGAATAGAGTTGTTTCATGGGCTTAGAAAGACTGAGATTTATCATAATACATATTAACGAGTCGCAGAGCTTTTGGACAACTGTCTTTAGGACAGATGAGTCCAAACAGGATGTTTGTTTGTTTTTTTTTGGGGGGGGGGGGGGGGAGCAACAAGTCCCATCAGCTCTAAGTTTACAGACCCTAACATGAAACACAGCATGAAGAAAACTGTACCTAGAATGAAACATGGAGGAGGCTCATATACTGTATGTTCTGCTGCATCAGGAACAGGGTGTTTTCAATGTTTTCAATGAAATCACAATTCTGTCACGACATTCTGCTGTGAAACGTGCAGCACAGTGTCAGAAAACTTGGTCTCAGTAGCCGACCATGGGTTCTCCCTTTAGGAAAACACACAACTTAAAAACACCCAAGAATGGCTACGTTGGTTAATTTATTATTATTATTATTACTTTTGTTAGTTTCAGGTTGTTCCGATGTCCATTGTGAGTTTTTTCTTTCTTTAACAAAAGGAAACAAATGTATCTAGATCTGTCAGCTGATGCCAGGGGAATAGATATAACACAAATGACCAGTTATTAAGAAATATAATTATGCCAGCGTAATAAATTAAACCCACATCATTTAGATTTGTTTAACTCTTGTTTCTCTGATGTTATTTCATCTTTTGTAATGATTTGATTTCTTTGAGAAACCTTCCTGCTGAGAGAGCTTCTGCTCACGAGTGTCACACCTGCCTGCCGGGAGATGACTGTGTGCATCTGTGCATGAAGGGATGTCAAGTGACGTCCATCAAACAGAGAGAGTGATTGATGAAAGGCTTTGGTCCAGAATTATCTTCTACAAACAAGCCTCAATTGGTAGCAGCTCCAATAAGGCTGCACTGTGCTTGGAGTGACTCGTTCTAAGCTGCTCAGTGTTTCCTCATACATATTTTCAGTGGGAGGGGTGGGGGGTGGGGGGGGGTCATGTTCATTCAGATTTTTAACATTGCCCCTTTTCTCTCAGTGCCTAAGGGCAAAAGGTAAAATGCAGACTTTGTCAAACCAAACCCCAATGCTGCAAAAAGCTTTCAGCTCCACCAATTGAACCCACATGCAGCAGAGCTGTCAAGCTAAGCTGTTGAGCCATGTGAAGGACCAGTGAGGGGGAAGGAAAGCGCAGACGCCATTACTGTCTGTTTATGCCAACAGAGGAGCGAAGAAGGGGGGGGGGGAAACAGGGTCATTGAGCAGAGCAGAAAGGAAATTGTGCCGTGATGCAAACAAAGAAAGCCCACACTCAGAACACATTATCTAAACACATTCAGATGCATAAATTTATCTGTGCGTTCGTCCAATGTTTTTTTTTTTTTATTTCATTTTGGATTAATCATTTTGAAAAGGTAGAATGTGCAGGCGCATATGCTTGCACCAGACAAAGCCTCATGCTTCTCTTCAGCTTGAAGCATGATGCTACACTGACTAATTCCTAGATGGTCATTATATGGTCTTTTACTTTCAAGAAGGGTCATTTCTTCTCATTTGTCTGGACCAACAGAGGGCTGATTAAATCATGACCATTTCTCTGTGCCGAGCAGACTCGCAGGCGTAACTGATTGCAAGTAATGGCAGTTTCTGCGTAGCAGTATTGTGCTCTCTGAGTGTTGTTGCATCAGAAGTGCTCAAAAGCCTCATCATGGCAAAGAAACCAAATGAAAGAAATGGGCCTTGGGAGTTACATGAAGTGGAACTTGTCTTGTATAACTGAAAATGCAATGATCTTGTCTAACAAGACATTGTTATGATTTACGCTGGCCTCTAAGAAGAGAAAGGTCTTTTTATCTTTATTTTCCGACAGTTTTATTTTTTTAGTTGTAGTAATTCTAAGAAAGGGACATTCAATGTTATTTTGGTTTTTGGAAAGCTTTGGTAAAATTTAAAATTGCAAAAGTTGTGTCTAACAAGGAGGCTAGTTGCAGTTCTTCAGACTGAAGAAGACTTTTGGATAAAAGACGAAACATTTCAACAACAACAAAAAAAAAATGGACTCAACCTTGTTAGAACCTACATCGGTTATTGAGCATGCATCGGGACTTTTAAAAGTTGTGCAGCCAGCGGGTGGAGGGAGTATGATTTGGTGGCCTCAGGATTCCATCTCTGCTCTTTGCAGATGATGTGGTCCAGTTGACGTCATCATTCCATGATCTTCAGCTCTCACTGGAGCAGTTTGCAGTCAAATGTGAAGCAGCCAGGATCAGATTCAGCACCTCCAAATCTGAGGCCATGGTCCTCAGTCGGAAAAGGGTGGTTTGCACTCTGCAGGTCGAGGGTGAGGTTCTGCTTCAAGCGGAGGACTTCAAGTATCTCAGGGTTTTGTTCACGAGTGAAGTAAGAATGGAGCATGAGACTGACAGCCGGACTGGTGCAACGGCTGCAGTGTTGCGGACTCTGTGTCAGTCTGTTGTAGTGAAAAGGAAGCTGAACTGTAAGGTGAAGCTCTATATTTACTGGTCCATCTATATTCCTACCCTCACCCATGGCCATAAACTCTGGGTAGTGACTGAAAGAATAAGATTGCGGATACAAGCAGTTGAAATAAGTTTCCTCTGTAGGATAACCAGACTCTCCCTTAGAGATAGGGAGAGAAGTTCAGTTATCTGGGAGAGACTCTGAGTAGAACCATTGCTCCTCCACGTTGAGAGGATTTGTTGAGTTGGTTCGGACATCTGGTAAGGATGGTTCCTGGGTGTCTTCCTATAGAGAGGTGCTTCAGACCTGTCCAACTGGGAGAAGACCCCAGGGAAGACCCACAACTTGCTGGAGAGACTATATGTCCCGTTTGGCCTGGGAACACCTTGGAATCCTCCCAGAAGAGCTGGAAGAGGTGGCTGTGGAAAGAGATGTCTGGACCTCCCTGCTCAAGCTGCTGCCCCCACGACCCGACTTCAGAACAAGTGGAAGGTAATGGATAGATGGATGGATGCCAGATGTGGCCAGAGGAACATAAAGCTGCTTTGAGTTGGTTTTGCAGCGTTTGCTTTTAACATGAAACTCTATCATCTTTCTGAGCTCCTTCAACAGCTCCTGTCTTTGCTTTCTCTATTCCATGTTCAGTGAATTGTTCACAACCATGAACTAAACCTGACTATAATGCAAAGATAAAAAGTCTAATCTCTTTGTGCTATTTCCAACATTTTATTAAAAAAATAAATAAAAATCAGCATTATTTATTTTCAGTTTTTTATTTACTAAAAGCATATAGCTGTACATCAAATAATAGTTTTTTTTTAAACTGAATTAGTTTTCAAGAGATAAAGCATAGGTTCAGTGAGTTGTAAATCGATCAACATATTAATGTGAATCTCTGTGTGTGTGGTGGAGTTTCACTGGTTTAAACTACAAAAAGCATATAATCCCTAAAATCTTGAGTGGATTTAGAAGTGAAACTAAGCAGTTAGATGACAAAAATCCAGATTATAAATGTTGAATCATGATACAGGAGGAGAATTTATGACTCAAACTTGCTTCTTGTCGGCTCAAAGACACGCTGATAACCTCCCTAATAAATATCTGTACTCTGAACTACTCAAGGAATGTGAGCCGTAAGATTTCTGCCGATGCTACAGCATAACTTTGTGATCTTCAACCTTTAAGTGAGTTGGTGCATATCTTTAAACCCCATCCTTCAGAATTGGTGAAGAATTTTCTCTTCTGGCTGTTGGACTTTTAGTTTTCACTGACCTTGCTGCAAGAGTTTGTTTGAAAACAGTTACTCACTGTTGATTTGTATTAGGGGGAAATACCTTTTAAAAGCTGCAGCTAGTTTTTAGTTTGGGCATTCAGATATGTCGTACTGCCTGAGGGTATGTAGAAAAACAAGGCCTGTTAAGAGACTGTGTCCAGACGGCCTTCTGACTCTGCAGGAAAGCAGATGGTTTTTAATAATGCCCTACTCTCAGCTTCATGCCCCCCAGCTAACCAGCCACACACACAAAAAAAATTACTCCCTTTCACTCACTCTCTCATTCGCACACACACATACACACATACAAATCACTAGTTACTGTTGTTTTAGCTTTTGGGCCAGCTGGGTTTTTGTTAAAAAAAAATTAAAGACATTATTTTAAATAATTTAAAAGTGCACTCCGACTGCAGTTAAATATCCACAAACTCAAGAACAAACTTCAACCCATCATGCACAAGAGGATCTGCACAAAGTTGGTGCTGCCTGTGGTCAGAGCGTGTATGTAACCTTGGAGAAACATCGTTTGTTCATTCTAGTGTTAGGTTCATTAATAATGATCATACATGTAATGGGCCCATAAAGAAGCATGGATATCCATCCGTTGATTCGTTCTTATCATCCTGTTCAGGGTCACAGAGATCCGGAGTCTGAGAGGAAGGGTTCACTCTGAACAGGTTGCCAGGTTGTCACAAGATTAATAGAGAAATAGTCACTGGTCATTTCAGAAACTCATTAACTCAGAATTAAATGCGTAGACTGCACGTGTGAACAGGAAACTGCCATTCCAAAGATTAACGAGACTCTGTTAAAACTGTAAAAGAAAAAAAATACAAATATGTGTGAATTATTGAACTCTAATAGGTGTTTTTGACAGAGGATGCACAAGAAATAAAATAAAGCTGTAGAATGACTGCAAAAAACACCCAATTAAACTTCTTACTCAAAGAGAATGGTTACATTAGAATTGCTCAGCAACATAAGTTGAGAAATAGACAAAAATACTTTTGGTAA
>NC_056499.1:10826299-10852872 GCF_014905685.2 Nematolebias whitei | reverse complement strand
ATATGTAAGTGGGGAAAGTACAGTTTGCTGCAAAGAGAGAAATCATGTAGAGGTCAGCTGTTCGAGCAAAATCCATAGAAGTTGTGGCATTAAGTAAAATGTAAATAAAATCAGAATTCAATGATTTACAAATATTAAAAACTAAACTTATATTCACAATAAAAGTCATATCAAATGTTGAAACTATGTTGAAAGTAGTACCATTAACAATATAAAAAAAAAAACTTTTTTTCATTTTATGGCAGCATCTCTTAGAAAAGTTGGGAAGCACATCTGTAAACATAAATGGTATGAACAAGAAACATCTGGAGGATGTTTTTTTTTTCCTCTCAGAAAACAAACTTCTAACTGTGATCAAACATCACAAGGTCAAAAGGTGCCACAGTGTAGTCGGAGGTTTGGGCCAAAAATGCAAACTGGAACAATGAGCTAAAAATATTAAAAAAAAACTAAAATCTTTATTTAAACAAAACACTGACAAGGCAGAACAAAACTTATGAAAAGCTCAAAAAGAAAATCACAGAAGAGCACAAGGAACATGAGGAGAATCAGACAAAGCATGAAAGCCAGTAATGCTCGAATGGTGAGTGAAGTGAATCAGAAGGAATCTATGAACTGGGACTGATGGGGAGAGTGGCTGCAGCTGTGACTGATAGAGACAGTGAACAGGTGTAACTGGGGCTGGCAGGCTGACAGAGGGAGCAGAAACTGACTGAAACTGAGGAGGACTAGTTAATGGCACACGGGAAGCTGATCAAATGAAATATAACAAAACAAAAAACAAATTCTGACAAAAGGGTTAATAATAAAACACATTATTAATCAAAACCATTAATTGTGCTAATGTTAATTCAACTACCAAATAATACAAACACCTTTTTACTTTTAAATTCACTTTTCCTGCTTGCTCTCGACGAAGGCGGATGCTTCCCCTCCCGCTCCTGCTTTCCTCCTGCTTTTCCTGTGAACCCATATCTTCCAAATTATAAATTATGAATCTGGTCAGCTGATCTCTCAACGCAATTGATAAAATTTTCTCAACAAGGAAGGAGAGCCCTCTTGCCCTGACGAGACGGGACACTTGCAGCTGGATACACAATGGATACCTGGGGGCAGTGGAAGATTGCGTGTCTGTCGGTATTGTCGGTTGAGGATGAAGAAGATGTGTACATAGTTGGATTTATGATAACAGGATTTATGTTTTTGGAGTTGGCGTTTACCTGGCATATCGACAAACACAGAAAACATGGGCAGCAGTTCTGACCATTGTAAGGCTGCTTGGATTGTGTGAAGGAATGTGCTGTGCGGTGAGCACTCAGACTCAGATGCTGTGTGAGCTGAGCCGTAAGCTGGACGTAATTTCTGAGAACTGCAGGCCATTTGTGACTCCTGAAACCACTGGTGGGAAGGAATCGACCTTGGAGAAGCTACAAGCTCAGCCCCCGGCAGTGTTGACCACAAAATTTGGCTGTTTGAAGTCGCCATTGAGAAGTACCAGTAGAACTATGAAAGCAGACAAAAATTAAGCAGAGTCGGACTGATACAAAATAATTGTTGTTATTTGAATCTGGCTTCCCCGTGTCGGCCTTGAATTGGCCAACTATCTCAAACTCTCCTGGACGGTATGTGAACAAGAAGCTCTACCACCCCCAATCCGCTCCCATCCCAAGGATATCTGTGGACCTGTGTCAGAGCCGTCTGATAGACACTGTGCAATCTCTTATCAGGACTATGGAACTGTCTGGCAGTGACCACAGACAACTCACTGCCTTTGTCGGCCTCCTCATTCATAAATGTAGTATGATGTCATCAGTATGTTGCTGTTTCTGTGCTGAGGTCTTTTTTGCAACTTTCACACTGTGTCCTGTCTAGGACACAGTCTAGGACACAGTGCGAGATATTTTTTTTTATACCTCCCCTCCCCTTGTGTTTCTCTTTTTCTTATCTAAACGAAAAGGGCAGCGTCACCCCATGTCTGTTTGTTTAGATCTTCTCAGACGGGCTGTACTGAAATGTAAATTTGGTGTGCTACGGTGCAATGGCAATAAAACTGATTCTGATTCATCGCATTAAAGAGCATATTTTCCTTAATATAGCTTCAGCATTAACCTCTATAAAAAATCAACAATCTTCTATAAATAAAAGTTTTTATATGTATATCGCAGACAGAAAAGTTCTTCATATCAAGCCTCTTAGCAAAACAGCATGTGAAAATGAAGTGTGCAGATGTGTTGTGGGTCAGTGTCATTACCTCCACCTGTCAGATCTGAATTCCTGGCTATTAACAAGCTGTCATAGAACCAGCCGACACCATGGAACATGTCCAGCTTTATAAATGCAGTCCTGGTTTAAATCATCTTTGTCTAAAACCTTTTATTAGTCTTTAAAACCCATCATTTACACCTGATTGAAGCAGAGGTATCAGGTTTTTGACAAGTAATAAAAAAGTGTGAGGGAGTCTTAATTAAGAGTGTCAGTGAATGTTTTCACTGCTTTTGATGCAAAGCCTTCAGATTTTGAAGTTTTTGCACATTCAGACGCTCTTATTTAGGAACTGTTCAAACATTACACGGAGTTTGTTACAAGTGAGGAACTTAAACACAGTTTTAGCCTGGGGAAATCAAGTGAATACAGATCAGTTGTACTATAACCAGAATTTCTCTGGACACCAAGGACAGATTCTAGTATAAACCTACCAAATACTTAGAGCTGAAGGGTAAAATACAAACTCTGCACATGGACAATCATTTACATGCAGGACATTGTTTTTGATTGTGTACTTAGGGTGCAAAATGCTGTCCCATACAATCGAGGGCATCCATGTAAGGAAAATAAAATGCACATGAGCTAAAATTGCTTACTGGAATGCTTCTATTGAATCATCATTAAAGTAATTTGAAAACATGCTTCTTTTAATTGGGTCTGTAATGACAGGGGTTTCATATTTTGTTTTTAACATCAAATATAAACTGTAAAAATGCCTTTTAAAAGTGCAAGACAGTTTATATTTTTATTTCTATTTGTTAAGTCTTTCTAAAAGTCGCCATTGATCAACCCATAGAGGTCATGAATACTAACATCATAGACCAGGACATAATCATGTACCATCATGCAAGAATGCTTTTCCTGTGGTCAGCAGCCTTACGACACCAATTGGACTCCATTATTCCATTCAGCATTTAAAAGCTGCATTAAAAAGAATGCTCTGACCAGAAACTCGTTCGTGCTTCCACACATCAGCCGAGCTGAAGGAGGAAACTATTGTACTTTGCAATTTATCATTTTCCTGTCAAATGGAAAAACAAACGTATTCTGTTACTGACGGCAGAGATTAATATCTGTTACCTCTGAATTTTGAAATCATACATCCAGTTCTTTGCTCTTAGTCTGCACTGTTGATTACAAACAGGTGTAAAATGAATGCACTTGTAAAATGTATTAAAATAAATTGAAACTGTCTGATCTCTAATATTACAGTATTGATATCATTTTATTACTTTATGCTTTTCTTTTAGTGTATACATTTTTGTGCATATAAAACATTCCTGGGCCACAGCACCCAAGCAATTGATTCTTTAACCCTCAAACTGAAATGTCTTAAAAGTCTTGTGATTCAGGCTCTGTAGTTGCAGCTTTATCAATAAAACCAGTTTATAAATTAATTATATGGGTACCATTCTGAATTATGAAGCCTTTGAAGAAGTCAGGATAGTTGTACTAACAATTATCCTCAAGCTTCAGTTAAGTCCCAAAAGTTCCAATTTCTTACAATCTATATTAATCTTTGTCACGAACATGCACAGAATTGCTATTTTGAACGAAAGTGTTTAGATCTGCATGTTCAAACTTTTAGTGCAATTTCATTTGAAGCCTGTTGTTTAATTTGGACTGGCTGGTTTTCAAAGGTAACATTAAACGATGCTCTTGAAGAAACAAATGATCTGCTGTAAAACTGCTGAGATGAGATCTGGTTATAGTTTCCTCTACAGCAGGATCTACATGTCTTGTGTACACACCATGTGATCAGACTGTTTTACAAATATCTGTTTTGGGGGGGCACTTATTGACTAAATCAGGGGTAGGCAACCTTTTTTCTTTCCTGAGGGCCTATCGAATGGCTGCATAGAGAATTGGAAAAATAAATGTTCTTTAAGACAGTCATACGGCACAGCCCACTATTGTACATTAAGGTATTATTGCACACGGTTATTGCACACACATTTACACTGTAGGTGCTATATGGCATTTAATGCCCTGGTGGCTGTGGAATAAAAGCTGTTTATAGTCTATTTGTTCTTGTTTTAATGCTTCTGTACCTCCTATGTCTCCTCACTACTCTTTAGGAATATAAGACATACTTTCTGCAAACTGACCCTTGTGAAAATATATTTGTTAGCTGCAATATTGCTCTTCAGTTGATCAACTCTACCTGTTTGTTTTTATAATTATTTCTATATTTAACATGTTTTTTTTTGTTTTTCTTCCAATAGAAAGTACACCTGGGCCTGCCGTTCTGTGCTTGTTTGTTTCTACTTCCTGTCTTCTCAAACCCCAGCCAGTCTAACCATATAGCCACTTGTCCTCGGCCTGGTTCTGCTGGAGGTTTCTTTTTCTTAAAAATAAGTTTTTCCTTTCCACTGTTGTCAATGTGCTTGTTCAGGATGGGAGACTGTGACAAAGTAGGATTCAACACAATCTGCTGGCTTCCTTAGATAGATAACTTTTACTAATCAAGTATATGTTTAAGTAATACATGTTGTCATCATTGTTTGTTCCCATACAATGATGAAATTGTTTCTCTGCAATCAGCCCATCGCACCTGAGATGCACCCAGGTGGCGCAGTGGATGGCTATTGGGTGCCATGGGAGCATGGGATTGGGTGTCTTGCTCAGAAACACCACAACTTGTGGGAATGGCTGAGAGACGAGCCACGACTTTCTGGTCCCATGTCGACTGCTCTACCTCAACGCCATCTCGGCCCCCCTATAATTGGCTTTTATGATGTATGTGAATGTTTCTGTTCAGTGCCCTGAGACAACTTCTGTTATGATTTGGTGCTGTATAAATAAACTGAATTTAATAGAATTGAAAAAAATAATAATACAAACATCTGCTTGCTTTTTGGAGTCTTAAGATTCAGTCTAGTTTTGCAAACACAACCATTTAAAAAAAACAAGTTTTAGTCCATCTTAATCCAAATGTTTTTGTCCAATATGTTTAATTTAGATTTCCTTATAGTTCATTGATAGAATGCAGGTTTTCATTAACTTGTTTAAAAGTTGTTTACTTTTCAACCAAGTATTTTTGGGTCCGGATGGAGACTGGGCCATCTTTGGCCCTTGGTCCATTTGTTGCACACATCTGGACTAAATAGTTGAATTCTCCTTTTGCTTTGCACTTAATTATAAAAACTGAAGGCTAATGCAACAACATGGAAAGTTTATGCCAAGTTGGACCTGCTGACACATACAGCAGTGAGCGTGAGCTCCAGACTCAAAGTACACACTGGTCTCCACACACAGGCACAGCGGATATAAAATGAAGACGTAAGTTTAAGGCGTTAAATCCGAATAACTTAGTTCATCCCAAAGGGAATCTGCTTATGCTACAACTGCACATGACATCACAAAGAAACAAAAAGCAATATATACAGACTAGTTCAGCTATGGATAAATAGGTTAAAAAATGAATAAGAATTAAATAGACAAATAACAAAAAATACAAATAATATACTAATAAAATAAGTTATTTTACAAGGGGGACATGTACACAATGCACAAACAATAATTAATAAAATTTAATACAGGAATTCCCATGTGCTACATGAGCGACTAAGAGACAGTTAATAATGCGGGTCAATGGGTGACGAGGGAAAGGGTTGTATACTCTAATGGCTGTTGGCAGGAAACATTTCCTGTGGCGTTCCGCAGAACACTTTATGTTGATCAGTCTGTGACTAAAAGTGCTTTTCTGTCCAACCACAACACTGAAGGGGTGATCAGCTTTACTGGCGAAGGACTAAAGCCTGGGCAACATTCTCCCATCAGCCACTGTTTTTTTTCCAGTTCTACACTGGCCACAGTGCCAACCTTCTGGATCAGGCCACGGATGGTACTGGCCACTCCTGTCTCAGAACATCTGCAGCATGGTGTTCAAGGCGTTGATACGGGATCTGAGTCTTACTCTAACCCTTTTAGTGTGAGGCCAGTGAGTTCTTTGGCCAGTTCATTTTACTATCCAGGTGTACCCCCAAACATCTGTGCTCCTAAGCAACCTAAACTTCCATCATCCTGATGGACAGGAGATTGGGTGGAGATTGTGATCTTCGCAGATCCACCACCAGGTTTTAAGTTTTGCTGATGCTGAGATGCAGCTGAAGTTACCTCAGCAACAAAAATGTCCACTTTCTTTCTTCATAGTTTTTAATTGTCCACCATTGTGGAGCAAAACGGGGTAATTGGAAATATCCTCTGTCTATCTGTCAGTGCATGTTGTGAGCATAACTTGAAAAATAAGTGAGATACTAACTTAAATATTGGTATGTTGCTACATCTAGGCATAGTAAAGGTCACTATCAAAAACTGGGTTGCCATATCATAACCCAATATGGCTGCAGCCATTTGTATGTCCTCCCATCTATTGAGCTGGATAACTTGAAAAATAAGCAATGTGCAACTTCCACAGTGGTGTGTCGCTGCATCCACAGTATATTATAATCCATAGACCAGTTTCATTAAAAAAAATTCAGCTTTTTACTTTTCAGTCAGTTGTATTGAAACAAGTTCAAAAGCACACATGCACATGAGTAACATCTTGAGAAATTCTTTTAAACATGCAAATCTGCTTAAAGTTGAACGTGCAAGTTTACAAAAAGGAACTGATGAAACTCTTCAAGTAGATGAATCAAGCAAGTCTTCATATGTAGAGGTTTATTTGTAGCATCTTAAAAGCAGTAGATTAAAATGCCTCCCGTTTAGTTTTTTCCATGCAAGTGGTGTCAAACTGAAATCAGCTAAACTGTTTTATCCTAGAACTCCGCATCGATCTGACAATTGGCACAGCTTATAGATTCTTTCCTTCCTGCATTCGTAACATTGTTTGTTGTCAGTAATTCACAAAAGAGGACAATCTAGAAGTAAAAATTCAGTAACTCCAAGACTGCTTTTGGTTCTTCACAAAATCTCCACTTGACAACGCTGTGGAAGCAGTAGTGGCTGGGTGGCAACGATTGTCAAATGTCTGAACATGTCTTTGTAGAGATTTTTTTTTTTTTTGCTAGCTGGGGATGACTGACAATCATCACCACCCACTCTGCAATGTTTCAGCTCAGGCTGATGTGACTGATGTGTGCAGATGAGCAGAGGCTCTTGTGTGGTACCATCTAGTCAGTCATTTTCTAATGACCTAAGTCTTTGGCCTCTTTGATACATATGACAACCCATCCTGATTAAAAATATTAATGAAATAATCAGCATATTACCAAATATATTATTATTATATAATATTGGGTTGTAGAGATAAAAAACAGACCATGAACACAATTATACAGAGATATAAGTAATCAGATCAGCTTTAAAGTAAACCGTGTTCTAATTCAGCCATCCTGGCTGGGAAGATATGACAACAGGGGAAAAGAACACAGATTCAAGGAACAAGGACATTAACATTCAGGAGAGAAATATATATCGAGACAAGTGGAGAAAATTCCTGCGATTCAAAGCAGAAATCACCCAACCACAGTGTTACTGCTTTTGACTGAGCCTCACCTGGAAACTGGCAAGGTGTTGACCTTACTTGGGAAGTGATATTGATTCTTGACCTGGTTTCCTTCCTGCACACTGACACCCAGTGTCTGTGACCATTTTTAGTTGCTGTCCACCGTAGGGCGCCACATAGGCCAAGTGGTGTCTCTAAACTGATCCCAGGTTACAACCCTTAACAGGGTGAAGAAAATGACTGGTCGGATGGTTAGCAAAGAGGAGGGAGACAAACCTCTCACCAGACAAGCCTCTCCCCATGCCTGACTCCAGTGTAAGGTCCGGGCATCGCTAATCCAAGTGGCATGCCCAAGTGTGAGTATCTAAATAATGAATATCTACTTTTTTTTTTTTTATGTACTGAAACAATTTTTGTTCTGACTTCATTCTAAAACTAATAAAAATGGTTTCTCCCTGAGCTGAGTAAGGTTTTTCATAAGTTCCTTCTATGAGTGTTTTTATCTGTTTTTGCTTTATGTTCTGCTGGACAATCTGTTTTTTTCATGTTTATGCTCCGTGTTTTCCTTTACTTTATTGTTTGCCTTGTCACATACACCTGTGTCTCGTTTTTTAACAGCACACCTGTTTTCATTTAGTAATCACCACAACTAATATGTTTGGGGAGTGGCGGTATAGGGTATAGAAGATGGGCCTGTGATCAGAAAGTCACATGTTCAACTCCCCAGAATGAAAACGTAAAAGTGTGGGTGGAAAAGATGAAACACCCACACCTGCCTCCACCCTCATTTGCCCTACTCTGGGCCCTTGAGCAAGGCCATTAAACCGCATCATCTGCTCTCAAACAGGTCTCCCTTGAAAATGAGTTCTCGTGACTTAATGAGACTACCTATATAAATAAAGAGTAAATAAAAAATTAAAAAGTGCACAGCTTGTGTTTCATAAGGTGCACGTTGTTTTAATGCACACATCGTACCCACCTCAACCCATTTTATTCCCACCTTGGCAACTGCCACAACATTTATGCATAAAGCTATAGAGTACACTAGAAATCACAACAGGCAGATAAACAGAATTTAATTGAATTTGGACCAGGTCTTCCATAGTTACGACCATCATCAGTGTAGTTTTTAAACCTGGACATTTTTTTTTTCTGTCAGAACTCCTTTACAGGTGTCAAGACTCAGCTCCAGCCCTTGTGAAACAAGTTGGACACACTTTGACCATGTTTATAAATGATAAATGTGGTGGTACAGTGACTATCGTTGTTGCTTGTTCCAACTTTGAACTGAGAGATGCGCAGTAACAAAGCCTACAACTAAGTGTGCCACGGAGGAGTTTTGTTTATTAAGTCAAGGAATCTTTGACAAGTGTTTTTTTTTTTTTTTTTTTTTTTTAAGGCTGAAGCAATACAAGAAGATCCTGAAGATGACAAGAATTGGATGAATGATTTGAGCACTAAGCTTGAGGGTGTGGTGGCTGCAGACTTGATGAGGGCAGCACACTGACAGTGATAGAGATGCACAGAAATATAAAAAAGTGCACAAAGCCTGGGAAAGATCAAGTAGAGGAAGGACACTTTTAAACCAATTTCCTGTCTGCTGGCTTGTCATTTCTAACCAGTCATCCTATAAGAAGCTTACTGAAGGGTGTAACAATTTGGCTCCAACCAAGCTGCATCCCTAACCACCACTGAATGCCCCCCAACACACACGGTTGAATCGTGTGGAACAATGTACTACACTGATATCTATGTCAGCAGATGGATTTTTAGTACCTGCTGCTATGAAAGGTGGGTGATTGTGTGTTTCTGTGTGTTCATTTGTCTGTCTGTTAGCAAAATATCTCATGAAACAGTGGATTGATGGTAAAGAAACTCTCAGAACGTAAATATTGGATGGACTTCTATAACTAATTAACTTTTGGAGTCAACACAGTTAAAGTTGGTCACCACAGCTAACAGACCAAAACAATCATAGGAGGGCTATCAATGAATCAGTTGTATAAGTATTGAGCAAAAATAAATAAATAGTTTGGTAGTAGCAGAGTGTTGTTTACAACAAATACTCCAATAGATTGTGTGAGATCTTCCTTTTAAAATTTCATTTGCAAGGAATAGTTTCACTTTTTAATATTATGTGGGGAAAATACATCCAAAGCATTCTTAGAGTTATAGCACAATTACCTCTTTACTGGAGCTGTAATCTAGTCACATGCACTTACTGCAGCGCACTAGAACACCTGTGTTTAAACATTTGTTATAGCTGGCCTTGTTTTTTTTTTTTTATAAACCTCATAAATAAAAAAGCAGCTTCGCTGATAGTCTTATTGAATATCTCACCTATTATCTTACTTGCCAAGGATGCACTTGAACTGTGTGGCCTGTAGCAATGTGAACAGAGAGACAGTCTGTTAAACAGATCCTCTTGGTTCAGGGCCCTGTGCCAGCCAGGAGACCCTCCACACACCAGCGGTCAAAAGGGGTCACGGTTCGCCTGCTGCCCCCACCCACGGGCCCTTTTCTGTTGATCTAAGTTGTTCCCGAGGAGTTGAAAGCACTATTGAACTCAGAAAGTCTAACAGCAAAGGTGGAAGTTTTCTTTGTGTGTTTAAATACTACACACTGAAAAAGAGATCAATATTAGATCCACAGTGATTTTAATTAAATACCCTTCCACTAATAGTGGCAAACTATTTGTCCAGGGGGCACTTTTACTTGATTCTCAGGATTCTCCGAAACATGGAGAAGAGAGATGGGCCCTGAAGGAGTAGAAGAGCAATCAGTCATGCTCACAGTTTTAACAAGAGGCTACCCGAGAAAAAAAATGGGTAAATGTCTGGGGGGAAGCTGGTTAGTTTGGATTAATAGAAAACTGTGTGTTCCAGACTGAGAAAAGACGAAAAAGTTCCAAAAAGTTGAGCAAAAATGAACAAGTTTTTCTATTTTTAACAAAGATGGTGGTGACAATGGACATAGAGGGATGCTTGGACAGAGCTTTTTAGCAATATCAATTGAAGAGCAAGCTGAGGTGAAAAAAACAGAAGCTTAGAAAGTCAGGTCTCTTTCTTTTTTGTAACGTTTTTAAAAACCTTTTTGGCATTTCACTGTCAAATTACTAACGCTAGCAAAGACAAGAGAGTTAAACTGATGCTGTTTAATGTTCTGGTTAAAAGAAGAAGCCATGTTTCATTTACAGGTGCTTTAAACTGCAAGAACTGTTCTGAAAATCTAATAAAACCTCGGTTAAAATACAATTTTATTCATAAAAATAAAAAGTACCACCTTAAAATGTGATGTAAATGATTATTTAGGTCCCTCATTTTGACCAAAGAACATTAGGAGGGTTAAGAGTCTTTCAGCAGCTGAATTTGGCGCCTCACAGTTAAAAAACAAGAAAAAAATGCTAACACACATTTTTTAAAAAGACAGCGTGACTTAAATGAGCTCCAACCCTCCTTCGTTTAAAATCTTTTTATATTAAAGGCCTTATCTGTGAATATTTGGCAGTGTTAGTTGATATTATTTATCAAACAAAAGACAAATTGTTAAAAATAAAATGTACAGTTCTGAACTGAAACAGAAAAAATATGAATGGGTAAAAGTTTTGCCTGTTCAGTTCCAATTCTGTTCTGTTAGTTAAAATCGGCTGATGAAACCGTTGCAATAATAAATCCCTCTGATACAATGGTTTAGTTAGAGGAAGGTAAAGGATGTTAAGGACGAGCCATCTGTGAGGAGAAGCCCTCCAAAGCGTCCTGATCTTTAGCTGTAAGTGAAAGGAATGAGGTTAAAGTGTAATGTGAGGTTGTGGAACCGCGGTGCCCCGACCAACTGGCTTGATTGCTGACTTGTAGAGGCCACAGACCCTCTTCACCAGCAATTTAGCCAGGTGGTATCTACTGCTAACAACTTTCAGAGGAGAATCTGACACCCAAACTTACAAATATACACAAAACATGAGTAAATGTACAACAGCGGTAAACATGTGGCATACATGTAAAAGGTTTTATACTCATGGAGGTCAAAAAAGCAAATGTGACAACAGATTTGAAGAAATATTTGCCAAATCGGTTGTTTTTATGTTCGGTTTTGGATTGTCGCTTTGTTTCTCAAATGTCTGACACAAAATTAATAAAAGAACAGAGCTAACAGGAATGTTCATATTTACCATGTCTCCAAAAAAACAGTGGCTCATGCCGGTTGTTTCCTCACAGTAAAAAAATACAAAATAATAAATGTTTCTGTAAAGGAACACCAGTTTTAATTTCAGGTAGGTCGTTTATTATGAAACTTTTGCAGCACAACAGCTTTGTGGTTAGCAAGACCACTTACGTAACCACAGCAAGAAGTTGTTCCTCACAGTAAGGTCCTGGGTTCAATCCCTGGTTGGGGTCTGGTGTCTTTCTGTGTGGAGTTTGCATGTTTGGGTGGGTTTTCTCTGGTCACTCCAGTTTCCTCATGCAGCCCAAAAATGTGCATGTAAGTATGCTTTCAGGTGCTTGCAAAGGAGATCGTTGGGGGCTGGTTAAATAAAGTTACTAATTAAAGAGATTTTCACCAACGACAATATCTATTGTATCTGTGGGAAGACACAAGTTCAAAAGTAGAGTCTTGAGGGAATTCAATGTGGGAAAAACTGCTGAGATTGTCCTTTTGTTTGGGAACAACATACTTTTAGTTTTTTCTGTATTTAGAACAGATTTGAGATGGGACAAGTATGAATGCTTAATGGCAAATTAGAGGCCATCAAAAAGAAGAGCAGCAGTATCAACACAATGAACACTGTGTCATCAGTGTAATGTAATATTTTGTCCTACATTAATGTCTGTTGTGCAAAGGGTACGTCCTAATAAGAATCCTTGCAGCGCACCTTCTGTGATATTTAGGGTGCATTCACACCAGCCCTGTTTAGTCTGCTCTAATCGAACTCTACCTCGTTTTCCTAGAAAGTCCGGTTCGTTTAGGGAGGTGTGAATGCGCCATCAAGCTCTGTCACGGAACAAAAAGGCGAACTCTGGCCCGGGCTAAAACCTACCATACCATACCATACCAATTTATTTATAGAGCACTTAAAACAGCAACAAGGCAAACCAAAGTGCTGTACAAAAGAAAACAAACATGCACAGCGGACAGGAAAACATAAAATAGAAATACAGATACAAATAGCAGCAGAAGCTAACTAAAATGGCCAACAGAGTAGAGAACAGACCGGACCAAAACAAATCACACCGTGTTAAAGGCAAGAGAATAGAAGTGGGTCTTCAAGCGAGACTTAAAGACTGAGAGTGTGGGAGCCTGCCGGACACTCAGTGGCAACTCATTCCATAGTCGTGGACCTGCAACAGAGAAAGCCCTGTCACCTCTGAGCTTACGACGGGAAACCTAGGTCTCGGTTTGGTAGAAAAGAACTCCAGCACGGTTCAAGTACAAAGTGAATGCAAACAGACCGATCCCGCTCCACAGGGTAAACAAACACGCATTTCTCTGACCTTATATGGAGCCGTCAGCTGCCTTGTGTGGAAAAACAATATTCTCCATGGTCTTCTGCCTCATCTTCTGCTCATGCTAAGTCCATTTTTGAAAAATGACAAAATATGACTCCTAAAACTGCTAAAACTTGATGCCACTTCGTTTTTATTTTTATTTCCAGAAGAAGAAGACGACATGTCTTCAGAGGTTTTTGTGTCGTTGCTTTCAGTAGTTCTTGGTGCTGCGCCCCCACAGGCGAGCGGGGGAATAGGTTGGTTCAACAGGTTGGCTCGACTGCACAGTGCAGTGTGAATGCAAATGCACCAGCTCAAATGTAAACAAAAGGTCATGAATATTGGTCCCGAACCGAACCGAGTCTACCGGACTATCTGGTGTGAAAACAACCTCAAAATGCAAGTAGAAAGCTCATTGAGCTACTCAAACTGCTTGCAACCAGAAAGACGGGCCAACAGCTTTTTTTAAGCAATCTATAGCTGAAAGTATCTGACTTCAAGTCTCTGACTTCAAGTCTCTTGACTTCAAGTCTCTGACTTCAAGTCTCTTGACATCAAGTCTCTGACTTCAAGTTGCTTGACTTCAAGTCTCTGACTTCAAGTCTCTTGACTTCAAGTTTCTGACTTCAAGTCTCTTGACTTCAAGTCTCTGACTTCAAGTCTATTGACTTCAAGTCTCTGACTTCAAGTCTCTTGACTTCAACTTTCTGACTTCAAGTCTCTGACTTCAAGTCTCTGAATTCAAGTCTCTTGACTTCAAGTCTCTGACTTCAAGTCCCTGACTTCAAGTCCCTGACTTCAAGTCTCTTGACTTCAAGTTTCGGACTTCAAGTCTCTGACTTCAAGTCTCTGACTTCAAGTCTCTTACTTCAAGTCTCTTGACTTCAAGTCTCTGACTTCAAGTCTCTTGACTTCAAGTTTCTGACTTCAATTCTCTTGACTTCAAGTCTCTGACTTCAAGTCTCTGACTTCAAGTCTCTGACTTCAAGTGACTGACTTCAAGTCTCTTGACTTCAAGTTTCTGACTTCAAGTCTCATGACTTCAAGTATCTGACTTCAAGTCTCTTGACTTCAAGTCTCTGACTTCAAGTCTCTTGACTTCAAGTCTCTTGACTTCAAGTCTCTTGACTTCAAGTCTCTGACTTCAAGTCTCTTGACTTCAAGTGTCTGACTTCAAGTCTCTTGACTTCAAGTCTCTGACTTCAAGTCCCTGACTTCAAGTCTCTGACTTCAAGTCTCTGACTTCAAGTCTCTTGACTTCAAGTCTCTGACTTCAAGTCTCTGACTTCAAGTCTCTGACTTCAAGTCTCTGACTTCAAGTCTCTGACTTCAAGTTTCTGACTTCAAGTCTCTTGACTTCAAGTTTCTGACTTCAAGTCTCTTGACTTCAAGTTTCTGACTTCAAGTCTCTTGACTTCAAGTCTCTGGACTTCAAGTGTCTGACTTCAAGTCTCTTCACTTAAAGTCTCTTGACTTCAAGTCCCTTGACTTCAAGTCTCTGACATCTGCTGTCATCTACAGTGTCAAATGCCTGGGACCAATTTAAAAACAGAGCAGGACTCCATTTGAATACTCCATCTGTACTGTTTTCTAAGCTTTTTTATTGTTTTCTATTGTATGGGTGTATACATGTTTTTTTTTCATTTAGCCTTTATTTATACAGGTTAGTCTCATTGAGCCACGAGAACTCATTTTCAAGAGAGACCTGTTTAGGGAGCACATGGTGGGGGTTAAGGGCCTTGCTCATGGGCCCAGAGTGGGGCGAATGAGGGTGGGGGCAAGTGTGGGTGTTTCACCTACCCCACCCACAATTTTGATGTTGTCGGGGCCGGGGCGTGAACCGGCGATCTTTGGATCACAAGCCCACCTCTCTAACCTCTGCGCCACCACTCCCCCTTGTTTATGTTATGTTTTTAATTTTACTTTATTTGTGGGTGTTCACAGGTCTTATGTCTTATGTAATGTTCTCATTTTTACTTTATTTTACTTTATTACTATTTGCACCTTATGTTGAAGCAAATTCCTAGTTTGTGAACTTCGTTCATTGACATGGCAATAATAAACTGATTCTGATTCTGACAGTAGTCTTTGGCATCCAAGGCTTTTGATCACAATTTAAAACTTTAACAGAAAAATGTACAGTGTAGGGCTGCATGGTGCAGCAGTTGGTAGAGCTGCTGCCGCTCAGCGAGCAGGTTGACCTGTTTCATATCCTGGTCCGGGGGCCTTTCTGGGTGGAGTTTGTATGATCACTCTGTGCATGCATGGGTTTTCTTCGGGTACTCCAGTTTCCTCTCACAGACCAAAATCATGCATGTTAGGCTGATTGGTAACTTTAAATTGTCCCTATGTGAATGTGAGAGAGAGAGGATGGTTGTTTGTCTCTCTGTGTCCCTGTGATGGACTGGAGACATGTACAGGGTGTCCCACGCCTCTCGCACAGTGATGGCTGGATATGGGGACCAGTGACCCCCGTGACCCACAAAGGAAGAAGCAAGTAAAGATAATGGATGGATGGACAGTGTAATGCTGTTTTATAAACGTTTATGTTGTAAAAGGTGGAACAAATAAGCAAACAAGTTTCAATGCTGCAAGGCTAACAAACTTCTTCAGAACATTATCACATGATTAAAATAAAGTTCATAAAGGAGACAGAAAAAAGAAAACTTGTGACATTTATTCCTTTTTTAAGAAACTTGTGTGACGTCTGTTGTGCATTGATTTATGCACTTTTATCAGTTGTGTTATTTTGTGCCTTTCACTATGTTTTGTTTTCATTTCTTTTTTGTTTTAGTTGCCAAAGAATAAATGCAATCTAGCTGTAAAGCAAACCTTGCATATTTATATTGATGCAGCAATATTGATTAATGTGCACTGCACTTTTTAAATGAAAAACACAGAATATGAAAAAAATAGATAAATTTACTTTTGCTAAAAACAATCTCCACATAACAGACTGTAACTTTAAACAAGAGAATAAAAAGGAAATGGAAAGGAGACAAATAATGAAAGCATGAGGCTATTGTGATAATAAGCTGCATTTGCCACCTCTGCTGGGAATAGGCCCAAAGTGAGGCCACTTGCTCAGTGAAGTGTGATCTTTAGTGGCCTGGTCTCAGCGACAGCCAGCATTATGAGAGGCATGGGTGGAGCCTTACACAGAGCAATGAGTATCACTATGGCAGGTAGGGGATACGAATAACACACATACAGCATAAACACACGAGGAAGGCATCAGACCGCGTACAATCTCAGCATGAAAGGTAGATCAGCGGTGATACAAAGAGAAAACTAGATGTTAGAGAGCGGACTGTGAGGAAATTGGCTGGAGGGCGTGAAGGGATGAGAGGGAGAAGACAGAAACTAGGCAGTGATGGTAAATAGAACCGAGCAGCAGATGTGGAGATGCAATGGGAGGAAAATAGTGGACAGAATGATGAAGAGGATGGCTATGGTGTAAAGAGTGAGTGCTCAAAGGATAAGAGAAAAGACAGCGGCTCAAAGAGGGGATGAATAAGGAACATGGAACAGTACAGAAACGCTGGATCAAACGCTCACCAAGGGGAACGCAGATACTCTTATCTAGTAGAGAACGACTACGCTATAGAGAACATAAGTGTGGGAGCTTACTTTTAATTGCTGAAGTTTATATTAAAAAGACAAGATGCAAGGGAATGTGTCACTTTTACAGAACAAAACAACTCAGTTTGCAGTCAAATCAGTTCAAACAAGTGCATGACCAACTGCTCATCTGTGGCCTCCACCACTGCCGTAAGCACAACAAAAAAATCACCAACTTACACAACTGCGTCTTCGTCCTTTTGTTTGCTAGTCGAAGGCGCCTCTTAAGCTGCTTCTTCCATGTCCCTACATCTTTACGTCCCTGCAGGTGCCTGACCTTTAAGAAAGTGTTGAGTGGGAGAAAACAGTGAAGGGAGTAGAGGGAGACTCCTGAGATGTGTGCGTACCCCCCCACCCCCCCAAGGAGATGGACAGACTGGTAGACATGGGAAGAAGTAGCACTTGAAAGCTAATGGGAATCGGTATGGAAATAGAGGTGCATCAGCAACTGCTGCCTTCAGGCTAGAGAGGAGTTGTTTGGTGTGCACCACTGAGGTGGAAACATGTGGATGGCCTGGCATGGTGGGTGGGCAATGGCTTTTTTAAAGGAGAAAATAATGGCAATATTTTTTACCTCACTGTATATTTATTGAGGACTCATGTGCTGTGTGTAGACATGACCAGATATGAAGCAGAGCATAACTTATTTAAGTTCTGGTGTCATAAATAGTGTGAAACTTCCAAATCCCCTTTGGAATAATTGCTGTAATAGCTGTTTTTCACCAACTATGATTTTTTTTTTTGTTTGTTTTTTTTCTGACAGTGTACCCTACACATAATTTCTGTTTTAAACGTCCTCATGTTAGGGGAAAAATTTTAAACATCTGGTGTCTTTTGTTTTTTATCCAACTGCTTTTAGCACATTCAACTGAAACATCTAAAGTGTTGCTCCATTCAGATTTACAGCAGTGTGTTCTCTGAAGCTGGCACAGCTATTTTCAAACCTAACTGGCTAAGACATTTTACTATGCTGTGCCTGTAAACATCTTATTAACACTGCCTGGTCCCCGCACAAACAATATTCTAAACATATTTGCATACATGCAGCGTAAAGTAGAAATAATCCCTTGCAAAAAAAAAAAAAAGAGCTGTATATACACAGCAAAACCTGCTCCTAATAATGTGTGAATCAGAAGCTTTAAAGCCATTTTCAAACCACACATGACCAGATATCAAGCAGATGGATGAATGTGCAAAAGAAAACAGCTACTTTGATAGGAACGTCCTCCCTCTGTTTTTCATACGTTGTAGAATAAAACACGTCTTTAGCAATCACCCCAACACAGCCTTTTAAAAGGAACATAATGAAAGATGATTACAGTGGAGTTTAAGTGGAGAGAACCTTCTTCCTTTTGAGAAAATCTAAAGCTCTCATTATAAAAATCTAATTTCAAAGCCATCTGTTTCCATCAGCAACATTACCCTTTGCCTGTGATGGGAGTTATTGATTTGGGTTCTAATCTACAAATAAATATACTGTTTGACTCTATTTTTCTCTCTCTGTGTGCTGTCAGCAGCGTTCAAAGGACACAGCTCATCTGGCTGATAGATGGGAGCAAACGTAGCCCAGGGCCTAAGGGTTGAACTGCAAGAGAAATGTACCTTATAACACAGAGATACAAACACACAGATACACACATAAACAACCCCTCCAGATGGGTCCCCCCTTGTGAGTAGTGTGCTGGGTCCAATTATGTCTCAGTGTGTGAGCCTGTTTGGTGTGTATGTGTCGGGGAAAGATGGGATAAAAACTCATGTAGCAAAATGATAAGAAAAATATTACCGCAACAGCCACTTGCAAAATGCAGCATCTGTAAAGAGCATTTGAATCACAAGGCTCAGTTAGGAGACTCTCAAGGCTCACCAGGAAACTATACTCGCACTCAGTGCATGTAGGTCAGGAAGTGCTGCAAGAGTCCAGGGTGTGGAGTATTTTGGAAATAAAACTAATGCAGTAATATTGGGCAAATAACATCACATTTATCAGATTTTACTGGGCTGTCATGTGTGACGTTTGGGGTACTGCTTTGTAACAAAGGGGGTTCAAAACAGAAATGAATACACAAGATGGTCAGTAGGAGAGGCAATAAAACTCAGACACTGGGTGTGTTTGCTCTGTTCCCTGAAGATCTTTCAGTGTCTTTACGACCACTGAATTCATGCTGCAAGCTAAAAGTATTCAAGCCTGTCGTGTCAAATAATTTGGCCATTTTACTGAAAAATAAGTAATAGTGGCTAAGTCGCTTATTTAATTTTTTAAAAAAATTTTGCATTAAGTCATCCATAGAAACTATTTATCACCATCAATTATCAGGTAGTTTCTAAAAGTAATCACACTGGGCTGTGATTGTTAAGAGACTAAAGTGTGAGAAAATTCTGTCATTGCAGTCTCACTGAATTACGAGTGTTTTAAACTGACCAACAGGCAGTGTTGCCAATTTTTAAAAGCTGTGGCTCAAAACCATGCACACCTCTTGCAAAAGTATATTCTAAACAATGAATATGTTTTTGTTGCCCACATTGTAGTGCTCAGCTTATTTTGCACTTCACTATGTAATCTAGAGTATACTTTAAAGGTAAACATTTGGACCAGTTCGTTTTAATAATTTGTTATGAAATATACAGTAGATCATGTGCCAGTGTCCATGTATAGGTCTAGCACTCAGATAGATTGGAGACACCAGCAACAGAAAGAAAAATTATTTTGAACATGTTCAAATCTCATGCGACAGGATTGCATGCCTCTGAAACTCAAATGAGGAAATTAAGAACCAGTGGAATTGTTTTAAGACATTTTGAAGACTCCCTTGCAAATTCTGTTTTCCACTTGGTCACAAACAGCCCAAGAATAGACTAATCAAAAGAGCTAAAATAAATATATATATATATATTTTTTTATGGACAATTAAAAAGGTTGATGTGGCAAAAAAATGTACAATTAAATCTAGGCATGAGGAACAGCAGCAGTGGCATGAAGCATGCACACTGTGCAGGAGTGCAGAGTGAACATGTGGACAGAGGCTGATGAGTGAGTGAAGACACCTGGACTAACTGGGAACAGGTGAGAGTGGGCGGGGCAGGAGCAGAAAACAGAGACAGTGGCTGATGACACAGAGGAAGGATTAAACTACAGAACAAAACAAAAAAAAAGCAAAGAGAATAAATCCAAAAAACAACTAAATATCCTAAAAGACACAGATCCTGACAAAATGCAATTTTGTAAATCTTACATAAAACCAATGTCTCGTAACAAAAATACTGATTCACATGACCACATGTTTAGACTTGGTGTCAGTATTGATTCATCCCTTAAATGAACTGGCTCAAAAACCATTAGTATTGGATTTTTTATTTTATTTTTTTTTTTTACATAGAGAACAATGTTTCCCAACAATTTTCACTCCTCAACCTTAAAAAAAATTCATGGTGCGCTATGATTCATAACTGGGTGTGACTACCGTACCCACCACTGCACCCTGTATTCACTGGTTAACTGGTCATCATTAACTTCACAAAGACTTTCTCACTGGTACATTTTCATCTTTAAAGCACTTCTTGGTCTGTTGCCTTCATACATCTCCTCCTACATGTCTCTGCGTGAGTGCAGCTACAGCGTGCACTCTCAGGACATTATTACCTGCAGTGTTCCCTCAGTGAGAACTGAACCAGGCAAAAGGGCCTTCTCCTACTCCGCTCCTGTTTCCTGGAATACCTTGCAAAAAGATCTCAAGCTCTAGACCTAGACCTCTCTAAGGGACTTTAAACAACTTCTAAGTTCATGGGAAAAACCAATGCAGACATATTCCTGTTTGTAGTATTTTATATGGCTTTATGTAGCTTTATGTAGTTTTATGTAGCTGTTATTGTTGGGAGGTTTTAACATCATTTTCTTCCAATTATTGTTTTTTTAATGTATATGCCTTCTTTTAAGAATGTCTATTTTTGTCATCACTCACAGGTCTTTCTTGTAAATGAGTCCCCGAGGCTTAATGAGACTAACCTGTATAAATAAAGGTTGAATTGAATTGTATTGGGAAAAAATTGAGAAGACTGACAAGAAGACGAAATAATACTGTACTTCAACTCCATGATATTTTTCCAATGCTAACAAAGAAAACTAAAACAAGTTCTGCTTTTGGTGTGTAATCCAATCTAAGCAGCTCCAGAATGTTAAAACTATAAATAAAGAAAAAAAGGAACAAACAACACCCTCCTCAATCACAGCCTTTTGTTTGCCTCACAACTTTTCCAACAGCAAACAGTGCAATTGAAGAGATGAGCTGGAGGGATACAGCTACTTTCTATGCAATGCTAAGAGCACCCCACCAAGAGTCTAAGGGAAAGATTTACAGGTACAATTGTGTTTTGATTCAAAGTAGAGAAGAAATCTGTAATTTGAAAACTCGTTATATTTTTAGCTCAAAAATCAGTTTGTCAAATTAGTTACCCAAGCTATTCATATATTCTTCTTTCACAGCTCCCACTTGAAGCAACTCGTCGGCCGTGAAACACGCCGAGGTCAGAGCTGAGCAGAAGTCCCTGTGGGAGCTCCATCGCCCTTCAACCTTTAGGTGCACATTCCCGATGTTCATTCTGTGGAGGTGTCAGATGAAGAACAACCTAGAGGTGTTGTATGCAAAGCCGTGGAAAGGAAGTGCGGGACAGCGAAAAGGGAACTCGAGAAGGTGAAAGAGGACAGAAAGTGCTTTGAGTGAGTGTGTCACAAAAAAAAAAAGTCTCAAGGAGAGAAGAAAGGAAGAGGTGGGAGGAGAGTTGGGAGTGTGGCTGAAAACCAGGTCTGTAGGGTTTACAGACAGGAGAGGAGGCAGGAGGACAAGTAGTGCTTGAAGAAGGAATACAATAAAGACGAAGTTGCATTAGCAGCACGTCTCCAGCCAATTACTCTGCTGCTAACCCTCTTTTCTATCTCTTCTCTCCTTTCCTTCTCTCTGTGTCCTCTCCTCCCACTTTCCCTTTCTCCACTTTCTGTATCTCTGCTCTAACTATCCCTGTGCTTTCAGCAGCAACAGATCACGATATGATACCGGTCTGCACTGGCAGGTTTTATCTTCCTTTGCTACAATAGGAAAGAAGGATCTGAGGGGAGATAAGCTGGAACCGACCAACAGTGACAACAGCAAACACGACAGCAAGGTGCACGCTTGATGCGGTGCTTCACTGCCATCTAGTGGCACGCAGCTCAGCAGGGCCTCCATCAAAAGATGTCCTCATTAGTTAGACAGTTGTCTTACCATAATGTGATTAAAAAAAATGTCTTTTTTAAACATGAGTGTAATGAAAGACTTAAGTTTCTGAATATGTTGTGCACCTGTGCACCACAGGGGATGTAACAATTGTATGCTTTGAAGATTTGTATTTACTGTAGATCTATAAACTGAACAAAACCATCATGTTCTGGATGAATAACTGTTAAATGACTCAAATTATGGTTCCTAAAGCAGATTAAGACTGTGCTTGTGCTCATAATGAGGAAGATTTATGTGCAATGTGGCAGAGCTCTTTTAAACTTTGGGTTCCAAAACACACTGAATGGTTTTAAATAATTATATTACATCTGTTGTACATAAATCTGCAGGGTATAAAATTAAGATTTAATTTTTTTTTTAATGCCAAACACTACATCCTAAATAAATTTTCCACCTTGTGTCACTCCAACAGGGTCATAGGAACTTGTTTTGTTAGAACATGTAAACTAATTCACTCTAAATCAGTGATCCTCAACCACCGGAGGTCAGGTGGTGCTGGGCTACACATAAAGAGAAAAACTTTTCTTTAAAAAAAAAAAACAAACAAGAAAACGTATAAGTACCACTTCTTTTTGCGCCTCATTGTTATTTTACGAGCTAACTTTATTTTATTTTTTTTTAACCCTTATTTATATAATTTAGTCTCGTACAGTCATGGGGAATCATTTTCAAGCAAGACCTGTTTTAGACAAAACCACAGATAAGGTACGCACAACAATAAACAACCATACATTGCACATAAAATGAAAAGTAAATAAATTTAGTGATATAAAACAAAATCAAATCAAGCTACGTCATGAAACAAGGTAAAAATACTAAAAACAGGAAAATGTCTGCATTAATTTTTGCACTGAACTCAACAACTGTTTAAAGAGAGGTCAAAGTCAACACCTTTAGATCATTTGCAAATTGCCCCAGGTTCCAGGAGTAGAGTGAGAAAAGGGCTTTTTGCAGAGTTCAGTTCGCACAGAAGGAACGCTGCAGGTAATGCTGTCTTGAGAGTCGCTGTAGCTGCACTGACGACATGACATAGGAGGAGATATATGAAGGCAGCAGACCAAGGAATGATTTAAAGATGAACCAGTGTGAGAGCCTGTGTGAAGTTAATGATACCATACCATTTTATTTATAAAGCACTTTAAACAGCGACAGGGCCAACCAAAGTGCTGTACAAACAGAAACAAACAGGCAAAGCACACAGCACCACATAACATAATATAAAATCAAAATATAGAAACAAAATAATAGCAGATAATAACATAATGACTAACACAGCGCGATGCATACAGGATCAACACAAATCATACAGTGTTAAAAGCCAGGTGATGACCAATTGACCAGTGAATACAGGGTACAGTGATGGGTACGGTAGTTACAGCCAGTTATGAATCTTGGCGCACCATGATAGACAGCATCCAACATCTGCAAGGTGCTTGTAGGAGCATTCATGTAAGTAATGTCACCGTAGTCAATGTCTGGAAGGAAAGTAGCAGCTACAAAGTGTTTCCTAGCATTTAGAATTAAGTAAAATCTATTTCTGAAAAAGAAACCCAATTTTAGTTTCAATTTCTTCATCAAGTTTTTGACATGAGGCTTAAATGAATGATGTGCGTCCACCAAGATTCCTTTATTTGTAAGGATCCACAAACTCAATAGGAACACCATTGGTAGATAAGATAGGAGGAAGGACTGCTGGTACCAACTTTCTGTTTGAAAACAACATCTCTTTGGCTTTTATCAGCATTTAGCACCAACTTGAGACGGAACAAATCTGAATGAATGATGTCGAATGCGGACTGTAAAATCTAGGAATCCTTAGCAACTGTTTTAGCTTGACAATAAACAACTGTATGGTTGGCATAGAAATGCAAGGATGCATCAGGAATGTTCTGACCTACATTACTTGTGTAGATTGTAAAGAGAGTGGGTCCCAAGACTGAGCCTTGTGGTACACCATTATTGACAGTTAAATAACTGAAAGTTAACTTGAGCAAACCTAATAGCTAATACCATCAAATCAACAAGCTAATCCTAGAAAACCTGAGGCTAACCCTAGCAAACCTTCAATCTAAACCCATCAAACCTACATTTCTTTGAAAACCTGCAAGCTAACCCTAGCAAACCAAGAGGCTAACCGCACCCCAACCCCAAACTTACAGCCTACTTCGTAAAAACCAACAAGCTAATTTGTAGAAATCAACAAGCTAATCCTAGCTAATTTACAAACCAATACCATCTATCCTACAAGCTAACCCTGGCAAAAATGTGTAGAAAACAAAACTGATGGTGAACATCTTTTCAGTTTGAAAATTTTGTGTGTGAAACCGATCCATGAACCAAAACAGGTTGAGGACCACAGCCCTAAATATTTAGGCTGAGCACTGACATAATTGTTGAATTACTAACTTTATAAACTTTAATTATAACTTCCCACCTATAAGCTAATACAAGCTAGTTTGAATAATATTTCACTTTGGACTGCTGTGTGAATTCATGATACTGAAGCAATGAGCGACTCAAACGTTCAGTCCACAAGAAGGAAGACAAAATAATTGAAGACAACACCATCAAAGACCCTTAAACCCAAACGACACCCCCAAAAATATCATTAGCACTCTAGTGAATAAATTAACGTCTTCTGGAGTTCACTGCAGGAAGCATTATGTCCAAGTCAGACGGTTATTAAGTTAGTCTAAAAAGCATAAAATATTCATGAAATGTGACATAATATATGTTTATATGACAGCAAATGATCTATGGTGTAAAAAGAGGAAAACAAATGACAGAATATTCTATTATTAGACTGAAAGGACTGATGCAGATAACGTAAAATGACACCCAGTTGTCCTTCTGTCAAAATTCTCTAAAAGTGGATTTTAAAATATATATATATATATATAGATATAGATATAGATATATATATATAGATATATATAGATATATATATATATAGATAGATATTTATAACTTAAAATCTGAGAATCATTGAAGTTTTAATTGTAAATAACAGCCTGATCATATCCAAGGGTTAGATTCAGCATTGGGCTGTAGTCAGAGCTGATTCTTTACAAAAATACATTAATTGTGTCTTTGTCTTCATCTATTTAATGTGGAGTTCAGGGTTTAGCAGTTCAATTTATTGCGAACAACAGTTTATATAAAATAAAAAGGATCCAATGGACACTATTTTTTTTCACTGGTAAATTTTTAATTAGTGGATGTTTAAATAAATTATAAACATGGGGCTAATCACAGAGGGAGGCCGAGGGTTCATATAGGTCCAAAGAGCAGGAAACCGATAAAAATAAAAATCACGGGACCACTCCAGAAATAACAGGACATCTGGTCCAGACATCTGGAGCCAGAGGACTTTCAGGAGCTTCCCAGCACCCTGTCACCTTGTGGCTAAATTAGCAAAGTGAGAAAATATGGCCGGGGTAAACGATGCTGACAATCACACAGAAGGGGGGGACAGTTCAAACATGTTGCTGGGAAATTCATCATGTGAAGGTCCTTTATTGTTTCACATGAATGAAAGGGAATAAAAGATGGACAATGCAGGAATTAAAATGTGAATGTGTGTGGCGGTATATGAAAGCAGATGGGGGAGGTAACTATGCCATCTCTCTCTGGCAAGTATTAGTCAATTTTCTACATTTAGCTAATGAATAAAAATATGTTTCTCAGAGGAAATTATCATTCCAAGTGGACTTTACGATGTGTGATCAACAGTTCTTTTCTCTTGTTAGGAATCAATACGCTGTTTCCACACGCTTGAAAGACTTTAATCTTGACATAATAAAAGACAAATAAATAAATCAATAGTGCCACACATTTGCTGGATTGTTATTTTCTATTTGTTACATTATCAGAAAAAAAAAATCAGATCCTCATCTAGAAAAATATGTTTTCTGCTAAACGCAGTATGAATTTTGAACGCTGAAAGATTCCTGAAATGTGTTAAAGAAGCTGAAACAGAACACAAACTACAATAATAAAACAGAAGCTTAAAGCTAAAATTAGCAAAAGTTAAAATTTTGAACCCTAAAATCATCAAAATAGCAGCAAAAAGTTAACATTTGCAAAACAATGCCTGAAAACAAAAAAATCATCAGAACAGAAGTTAAATGCTAAAACAAGCAGGAGTCAAAAGCTAAAACTAACAAAATGACAGGATAAAAAAAAAGAGCAACACAGAAGCTAAAAGCTAAACCTAAATAGTTAAAATGAACAAAACAATTGTTAAAAGCCAAACAAATAAACACAGAAGCAAAAACCTACAAACGAAACAGAAGGGGAGTGCACAGGTTTTAAAGAATTTAAGAGATCTTGGTGCATTTCTTTGAAAGAAAACACTAAATTAAAATAAATATTTCAAAAAGTTACAAAAACTTAATGCTCTTAACATGCTGAAATTTTTTTTATACCTGAATAGCTTAAACAGCTGAAGGTATGCCAGTCTAATATATATATATATATATATAT